>NC_049187.1:5660454-5965113 GCF_009769625.2 Cygnus olor | reverse complement strand
ACTTTCCTCTTGCCTACATACCACTTCTCTCCAAAGATCCTTTCCTCTTTCTTCCTGTGCTTCGCTACTCTTGGTAGAAAAGCTTTTGCAGCACTGTTAGCCCTTCACAGTTGTCCCTGGCAGGGTTATGAAATAGGGAAGAGGTCTCTTCAGGAACCAGTCTCACAGTGAAGGCATTTCCAGACTCGAGTTGTAGAGCTGGGTTGCTAGTTCTGCTCAAGCCAGGAAATACTTAACTTCTTATTGCAACAGTCTGACTGTGTTTACTTTGATTTGTACCTCGAGACAGCTAGGGAGGAAAGCAGCAAGAAATTAGGGCAACAGGCTCCCTAATTCTATTTACCAGTCACATGGGGTAGGAAATCTGCCTTTACATTGTGCAGTTACAAGGCAGCTCACAAGTCATCTCTTTCAATGTCCCATGATAGTCCATTACGGCTCAATATCAGCGATTAAACCCTGACACAGTGGAGCAGGAAATCCCCTGCCCTCCAGTAACAATGATAGGGTCACTGGAGGAAGACAAAGACATTCAGTCAGTCCCCACTCCTCCTGGCAGTGGCAAAAATCCTGTTTGAATCCCAAATGAGAAGCAATAAAACAAGGGATCACTTCACAGAAGCTGGAATTTCCCCGTGTCTTATCTAATCTTACAGCATCTGCAGTGAAAGGGAAAACTGACCACCAAAAACTGGAGAAAGCAGGAGGAAAAGCTGCGTCCCTCCTCGCACGGATTTCCCACGTACGCAATCCATTTCTAGCTCCTGAAAGGCCGATGACTGTTCTGCATCGAGATGCAAGTGTTGTCTTTATTTTGTAGTCATCCATTTTGTAATCGTCTTAGAACACGATTCTTGTTGCAACACTCCCTCCTGGACTGGGGCAGGCAGTTTTGCTGTGGGGTTGATGACAGCGGGCTTCAAGTCAGATTCTCAGGGGCCACCTCTGCCCCCTGATGCTCCCCTGCACCAAAGGATTCTTCCCAGAGGGACCAAGGGTCCAACCACCATACAGAAATCAAGCAGGTAGCTGAAACCCAGACTCTCACCAGGTACATGGGCAGCAGAATAGTGATTTAGGAGGATATTATTCTGGTTTAAGACTAGGAACAGTCCTCGCATGAAGACAGCTGGCCAAAACAAAAAGTGACCTCCCTCGTGACCAAAACCAGACCGAGCTCCATAAGAACAGCAAGAAAACTGCAGAGATCTCAAGCCTCTGCTCTTTAGGAACTGAACTCCAGCATGCTTTGTCAGCAGTAAAGTGTTTCCTGAGAAAAAGCGTCATTTGCTAAGTCACTCGGGTCACGTAGCCTCACTGAAGGCTGAGCACGAACACACGAGCTGAGTGGGACAGGCAGAGGGAGATGTGTGAGCAGTTTGCTGCAGAGGTCAATCCAGAGACCGGATCATGAAACTTCAGCCTCCGCGCTGTGTAGCTAGAAGAATCCCCAGGCAACAGTGAGGCTGGCCTCATGGGCATTATAGATGTGCAAGACAGTCACAGCTGTTTTCATCGTGCTTCAGAGTCCCACCAACTTCAGTGTGCAGTAAAGGAGTTTATGAGCAGGAACAGCCTTAACCAGGAAAGAAGCACTGTATCTGAGCAGGCTAGGTGAAGAAATTTCTGAGCTCCTTCATATATCCCTCAGGTTGCAGAGCTTTCCAGCTGCAGCTCAGAAACAGGTGATTTGCTCAAAATGGAGTTACCTCCACCACATGGAGGGCTGATAGTGAGATTTTGAAAGAGTGCTTTATTCAAGTTTTAAGGCTGATTTCATCAAAGCTGCATGAGCCAATAGGTAGGAACGTCTATGCCTCAAGCCCTGAGGACTAATCAGAAGCATAAGGAAGTTTTCCAAAGGTATAATTAAACAGACAGGTTTTAGGTATTGCACATTGAGAAAGAAATCTTACAAGTGTCTATCTGTCTCAACGGTGTTTCAGCTTTCACATTCCACAGCGTTCTACCAGCTACCCTTGCTAGTTCCCTGAGCAGTTCCTCCCTCAGTTAAGAAATGACTTTACCTTCAAGGGTTCCAGCTGCACCAACGCAGCGCTGCTTTGAGCACCACAATTCGGAGCCGTGGTGGAACACCCCAGAGCAGCAGCAGCAACAACATCCGAGACCACACAGGGAGAGACCTGTATGCTAAAGCCTCCCTGTCATACAGCAGGATTACGATGTATCCTGCAATCCAGCCCACAAATACACTCCCGAAGTCTCTGCAATGCACATATTCCCCATTTAGATACTACCTCTCTCTCCAGTGCCTGAAGATTTACCTGGATCCGAGTTTGCACCCCACCTCTCCTCCCCAAAAGGAGTGTTTGCTCCTCTCACCATGCAGCCTTAGAAAGAAGGGCAGGGCCCACTCCGTATGAACAAGCCAGGCCCGTATGCCATCCCCACATCAGCCTGCTGGGCACCGACCCACCACATGCAGCATCGGTGCTGAGCAGGCCGATACAACAGAAGAAATGGGAGTTCCAGGCTTACATAACAGCCTGCCAAAACCACCCAGACTTCAACCAACCATGAGCATCACCGAGTACTAATCCTGTGTTTTACTAGACACACCTGGAGGAGAAAGATAATCACTCATCTTAGAAGAACAGGGACTTTCTGAGTACACCACGCCTAAATAGTGGAATCATTCAGAAACAAGATTAAACGTATCCAGCTGACAATGTATCCAGCTCATATAGCAGCACCAATCTTACCCAATAAATCAGACCAACAGAGCCAAGACCATGAATCCTTTCCACAAACCTCAGGACCCCTGTGATATTTCACAAGTACAAGGAATAAACAGGGCAACTGCTGCAGGAGCATGAATATCCTCTCCTCTGGACAATTTCTCTATCAAAAGAAAAACCACAACCACAATCTACACAAGTGAAGATGGACTTACTGTAGACAGGCACATGGCTGAGCTGTGCTTTAAATTCCTGCCTGCAGCTGCTGACCTTATCCAGCTAGGGACAAAGCGAACAGGAACATCACTCTTCAGTTTCACTGGCTAGTTTGTCAGCTTGACTCATCATTTGCTGAATACTTTACCCAGCCTCCTCTTCTTTCCTTTGGCCATTCTGTTACTAAAGGAGATACCGGCAAAACAGGACTACATGCAAGATCTCATGACATGCCCAAGAATTTCCTAAGTTTCCATCCCTTACTTCCAGGTCCTCCCTGAAATCAGGGAACTCCTTACCTTTAGTGGGATGCAGCTTCCCAGTGAGGCAATTTCATAACACAAATCTGTATGGGCAGACAAGGATGTCTTGTATGTCAGACACCTGCAATTCTTTAGTCTGAAATTCACATTCTTAATTCTCAGTGGCCTTATTTCTAAGGCTCGCACTGCAAAGCAGCAGTCAAGCACTGCTGACAATTTCTTACCTATCAGAAGCCCAGAGAACAAGGGAGTTGTTCATCTGCTGACAGCATCAGAGGTAGATAAGGGAAAGAAAAACACTGATGCTCTTAAGACTATAGCCCTGATCATTGACGAGCTACAACACGTTGCAATAAGCTTTCAACACAGCACAGCTTCCCTCCCCAGCATGCTGCCACCTGAAATGCTAAAGGAGGGCAAGACACAGAGCTCTTTGTTCAAACACCGGGAAATGCAAAGAGCCTTGCAAGTCAGAAATGGGAATGGCAATTTGTGTCCCCTCCCCCATGTTTTCCTTTAATTCCGAGTCTAATAAAAAGAGAAGGCTAAAACAGAGCTGCTTTCATGCACCCCTCAGAAAACCTTCCAAGCACAGGGACAGCCATGTGATAACTGGAAAAGTGCAAGCCATGAGATGGAGTAAGTCTCAAGTTATTTTGTCCTTCACTGTTTACAGAAGTAAACAGCAAGGAAGCCAGATGCCAGCGTCCTGAATAAACTATCATCCTTACAATTGGTCCTTTCTGCAGTTAAAAAAACAAAAAAAAACCAAACTCTCCTGTGGAGCAAAACCTCTGAGCAAGAAAAGCAAATGTGAAGTTTAAAGGATCGTGTGTGTACCATTCAGACTAGCAGGTAGACTAGTGGAACAGCAGCCGCCAGCACTTACATTCTTCACTTGGAACAGCCAGCAAACTCGATGCTGAGAGAAAAGCAAGGAGGTTTTCATGTCACCATCCACCAGCTTGTATGCAGCCCCACCCAAGCCAATGGATACAGAAGGATGAAACGAATTAACTGGGTAACACCTTTACTGAAGCTCCTGAAAAAAATAAGGAAAAAAACAGCCCACCTGCACTACAATCTTCATAGGAACCTCTTAATTGACTCTGCCTGTCAGATGCAAGACCGACCTTCTTTTCCTAAGCCCAGTGCAACAGCTCCTGTTTACAGCACACAAGCAAGCCTGTCCTAACAAGTACACGGAAGAACATCTGCACAATCAGACCTGGGTTGGCCTGCCCCATCTGCTGCCTTTTGAGAGCGTTTTGCCCCAGCTGCACAGAAGTGAGCATACTCTGGAGTTACCTGTATCACTGACACTTGGAGCAGGGACCGTATGTCAGTGTGATACAGCTGTGGAAACGTCAGCGCTGTCAGATGCCTCGCTCCAGTGATGTGAACCAGAGAAAAGTGCCTGTGTCAGCTTATGCATTATGGATGTACAGGGGCACAGGCTTGCTGTCCAAAATTAATTTTCTCTTTGCCACAGAAAAGATGCTTCAAGGACAGGGCACTGGAACTTGTCTTGGAAAAGTATAACAGCATTCTTCCAACAGGACACTGCAAAACACTCCCTTGTACTGACAAATGCAAGTGATTTTATTAATTGTTAATAACTAAGATTAAAAAATAGCAACAGCATTAACTTGGAACAACCAGACCAGCTTCAAGCAGCCCCTCAACTGCAGCAAAAGCCTACTCGGCATTTAATTCCAGCTTTGGAGACTGATACAAGAAAAGGTAAACAACTGTTTTCAGCTGAAGACAAATGGTGGGCAGAGCAGAGCTTTGACAGATCTAACAAGATATTAAGAAATCAAGAGACTAGATTCAAAGCAAGTGAAAACTCTTAAGCAAGGGTAATCATAATTGATTGTTGACAGACTGACACAACATGCACAAATCTATTAGTTTGGAAACAGCTGTGGCAACACCCAACAAGATGAACCAACAATGAAAGATGATCAGACAAGAGCAACGTAAGGCACCAGCTATCAGCACAGCAACATTTAGCCTCAGCCTGACAAAAGACGAGGAGCATATGCATATTTACCTACTTATCCCCAGCCCTACAAAACTTGCCTTCAGGAACCTAAGCTTCAAAACAGTGGCTGTGACTTCCAGCTCAGAACATTCTGACTGCGTTAGGTGAGAGATAAGGGACATCTAACCTGCAGTCAGAGAGCTGGTAAAGCCACAAGCCTAAAGCAGAACCTATTAACTAGTCCAGTGCACGGCTCTACTGTGCACAAAGGTAGGCTGTAGCTAAAGAAATGGCTTGCAAATTTGTCACAACAGAGAAGCTTTGTATCGCCAAGGTAATTCTACAGCAAACATTAACAATGCTTAGCGCAGGAGGAGGAAGCACTATTATTTCAGCAGGGAGGTCACGACTGAACAGCTTTTAGTTTCAGATGCAGTTTGATAGCAGCAAGAGGGCCGTATATAACCCACGCTGCAATACAAAATACATCTGATCAACAGTTTCAGGAAAAAGCTGCTTGGAAGAGTTCAAGAAGTCTTCAAGCCACGCAGACCGTTAAATGCCTGTTCAGTAGTAGTTTGCATATCCTAAACTGAGGTTAGTTTTGAAAACATTTACTTGGAAAAAAAACACAGGGAGGAGGCTTGTTGCACTGCAACAGAGCATGTTCAGAGTTCATTGTTATCAGAACGATTGCTATGCATCCATCCCCTTCTGTTGAGGAGCCTCCACAAAATTCGTAAGTCCTTCCCCTCCATGCTCCACTTGCATGACTGTGCTCCTCATTTTCTTAGAGGCCAGAGAAGCTCAATTTAACACCGGAAGTGAGTTTTGCTTCCCTTTTAAATACCCCACTGAACAAAATCCTCCTTTACAACGTGGAAAAGTTACATGAAGGCCTGTGATCAAGCCTGCTCTGATCACACAGCAGCAACACTAACTTAACACAGTCAAATTCTGTGATTAAAAAAACATCAGAGCACCACAAACCACAGAATATTTTTCTGAATGTCAGCAGCATTTAGCGAATGCTTAGAGTTACTGCATTCCAGTAAATCATCACTGGAAGGCTTCAAGCACTCCACATTTCAAACATGGAAGCATTAGCTTTTAACACATGGCTTCTGGCATATCTTAAGGAATTATTTATGCACATTGTCTTTGAATAAAGTTAGGGTTTCCAAATACCATGAGAGGATCGGCACAAAAAAAACAAAGCAGTGAACTGCCAGAACACTAACCAGAACACTAGATAAGTCTTAGGGATACTTCTTTTCTGGAAGCAGCATACTGAACCTCTCAATTGCTCAGAACGACCGATCTGGACTGCATCTTTCATCTTGCAGACAAGCAGGCAATTCTGCAGCACCTTTCAACACTGTCCTAGTGGAAAACCAAGGAGGCAGGGAGTTCCCTGCAACTAGTCCCTGCCATTGCCTAATTGACGCACGCGGGAGACGAGCAAGCGTGCTCCTTAGTCAACTGGGCAAAGTTATCTAGGAGCTGCCTCTACAGCAATAGAAATGTCACCCTGCAGGAAACAGAACAGCTACCAAACTGAACAGAGAACATACAGCTTTCAGATTCTTGCTGTTTAATACAAGAAGTCTTGGTTTATGTGGCCAGAAGTTACACGTATGGGTGAACGTAACAGTTACGTTCTGCTTTGGACAATGCTCAGTTCCTTTACTCGTTCTTCATCTTCAAGCTAAGCACTCACAGACTTAGTAAGCACGCCACTACTCTCCCCACATCATCCTCCACCTTTGTTCCTTGCTCTTTATCAGTCACCTCATCACCGCCCTGTGCTCTGCAACTATATTTAAGTCACATTCTAGTGAATTACTTTGTCTTTACCATGCCACTCAAGAGCTGGCCTGAAACCCTTACCCTGCAGCTGGGTTCTGCTATCTGCACTTCAGTTCTCTGTGCTGGAAGTGGATGATGTTCCTGCGTGCTGGATCCTGAGCAGGTGCTGAAGCGTTGCATTCCCCACACGCCATGGGAACAGCTTCCCTGAAATTAAGCAGAGATTATCAGCAAAGAAGAGAGAATCAAGTTCACAGAGGGACTATGTCAAGTAAAAGCCTAGGAGAGGATGTCTAAGATGCAAGGCATAACTCAGAGGGACAGCGGAAACCAAGAAGAGACACCCTGATACCTAGGATGTTAAGACCTTTAAGAACTAAATAAAATTGCAAGGAAGAAAGAATCTCCAATATCCGTTCTTCTAGAAGCTATCAAAAAGCCGGTGTTGCAGACCCAGCTAAAGGAGATGCTGAATTCTGCTCTTATAACCAGACCCAAACTGGTAAAAAGAGATTAACCTCATGGAAGAAAAGTCTAGATTTTAACAGATGAGAAAAACAACTTATGGCTTTACTACCTACTTTCTAGCCTGACAAGTTCAAAATTACTTTAAACGTTACCAACAGGAATCTGAAAATGCAGATCATCCCCCTTACGATTTTGGATTCAAGCAACTGCTCCCTTTCTTCTCAACACATACCTACCAACGTTCACCTTAAAAGCAGCAGCAGTTTAGCACCACCACCAAGGATTACAACAGCTGTTTTTTCCTTGCTTCCTGCATGTTAGCACGGGGCATGGGAAAACAGACAAGGGAGCGACCCTAGGCTTTGAGAGATCTCTCAAGCACCCAGCCATGGAGGACTGCAGAACTTCTGACAGCATTTTGTCAACAAGAGGTGAAAAAAGCACTGGAAAAGGAAGATATATCACTAAAAATAACAGGTAAAGATGCTCCGCTAAGAACACATTCCTCCTGCTCCCAAAGCTGGCATTGGGGGTGGCAGATTTTGAAGTGGCCCACTCGTAATCAAAGCGATTCTATTTCAGCCGTGCCAGACTGCTACAAAGGAAAGCTTGAAAGGAGAGGACTCTCTGACCTTCCCTCCCCGCGTCCCCTCGGGTGACAGCCTCAGCACCACCCCAAGCCCAGCACCCCCCAAACCCCGCTCACACCAGCAGCGCCTCAACCCCACACCTGCCCTCCGAGCTACCACGTCACCTCACATTTTGGGGAAGGAAAAAAAAAAAGAAAAAATACAAAACATCCACTAGGAAAGAAGCCAGAAATTAAGCAAAGCCAGAAGCCCCAACCCGCCCCACCACCAGGGAAGAAAGGAAGGAGCCCGGACCTCGCCCCACACACCCGGGGGCCACCAGCCCCGGCCCCCCTCCGGCTGTCAGGGCGGTGGCGGCGGGCACGGGGGGGCAGGACTGGGCGCCCCGTTACTCAGCACATCCTCCCCGCCCGCCGCCATCCCCTCATCCCCTCACGGATCCCCCCTCAGGCACCCCCGGACCCCGCCGTGCCCTGCCCGTCCCCTCACAGCCGCTGAGAGGGACACGCGGGGGTGGGGACGCACCACAGCCCCCCCGCCATCGCCACCCGCACCCACCTGGCCCCGCCGTCCCGTCCGTCCCGTTCCCCTCCCTCCCTCACGCCGGTTCCGGCTCCTTTTGTTCGGCCCTGACCGCACCGCGGCCGCCCCACCCAGGAACTGACCTCACCCGCCCGGCATGGCGGCGGCCGCCGCTAGTCTGGGGAGGAGGGCGCCGCCATCTTGGGAGCGGGCACGAAGGGAAGGGGGCGCCATCTTTACGCAGGGCGCCGGGGGCGTAATGAGGCGGGGGGGGGGGGGGAAGGTGAAGGCGTGGGCGCCATCTTGGTGCAGGGCAGGGGGCAAAACGGGGAGAGTCTTAAAGGGGCAGCCGCGACGCTGGCCTCAGCCCCGGGCCTGTGGGGGCCTGTGGCAGGACAGCTCTATTTTGGAGTCCAAACTCTTTCTGGAAAAAAATCCTGAATAAAGAGATTTACCTCTGCCTTACGGTTTATAGTGGATACAACCAGCATCAACATCAAGGCTATTTAATAAGAGAGTGAAAATATTTTAACATCATTACCCAGTCATTTAATCATCATTTACCATTCATTCCTCAAGAACCAACCTATGGAAAAAATTCTAAAGGAGAATATTCTATGATTCTATGTTGAAAACACCATTCTTCTCATCTAGAATCATAGAATCCTTAAGGTTGGAAAAGACCTTCAAGACCACCTGGTCCAACCATTACCGTACCACCAGTCACCCACTAAACCCTGTCTCTAAGCACCACATCCAACCTTCCCTTAAACAGCCCCAGTGACGGTGACTCCACCACCTCCCTGAGCAACCCATTCCAATGCCTGACCGCTCTTTCTGAGAAGAAATGTCTCCTAATTTCCAACCTGAACCTCTGCTGGTACAACTTGAGGCCATTCCCTCTTGTCCTATCACTGGTTACCTGTGAGAAGAGGCCAACCCCCAGCTCCCCACACCTTCCTTTCAGGTCGTTGTAGAAAGCAATAAGGTCTCCCCTGAGCCTCCTCCTCTCCAGTTCAGCAAACTGAGACCACTAAAAAAACAGTGTTCATTTCCTTGCTGCAGGAATAGGAATAATGCTGTGTGGAGAGGATACATCCACCAGCAGTTTTGTGGGACCTGAAAAAAAGCAGGCTGATCCACTCATGATTATTTTCATTTGGCTGACTCATTAGAGGACGATGGGCAGCATCATTTTTTAAAATATTCATAAAGGATAGTTCAAAGGCATTCATTATAATTTCATCAGTGTACAAAAAGCAGTTCTGAGTGGTTAAGTGCAGCCAATTTTAACTTGTATACACCAATGATTGCTGCTGTAGTAAAATAAGCATATCTGTGGCTTTCTAGGAACATTATTGGTCTTAATATCTCTGTAGCCATGGGCACAGGACCTGCACCAGGGGAGCTTTGATCCCACTTGCCAGAGGACAGTTTTGGAGACAATACCTAACACAGGGCAAGAGCTAGATTTTTGGAAAATATGACATTAAGAAGGATTGTTCATGTTTGGATGTACTGAAATCAAAATATGCTTTCTGCTGTATTTCAAGGGGAAAATAAGGTGAAGTTACGTGTTACAGTTGAGCCAGTATAAAGGCCAAATCCTGTCAAAGAGAATGAGAGTTCATACTCCCGCCCATGCCCTCTTCTCCCCATTCCCTCGTGCTCTGGGCCCTGCCCAGGTCTCCACTTCCTTTCTGTGGCTTTAGCACTCACACCCTGCCCTGGCCCTGTTCAGCTTACGAACCTGACAGAAAACTGCCCATTTTTTCTACCAGAATGGCTTTCTGCTGGTTTAGCATGTCTAGTGAGCTCAACTCAGAGTCAAACAACCCCAGATTAGGGCAGCGGGAGGGATTGAGCTGTAAGATTGTCTCAGGATGTGTTGTGAAATCCTTACAGGAGCAAACAAAAGCTCTCCTTCCAGTTGTTTGTTTCAGTGTTTGAGTTAAACAGAAGTTTAGCAAACAAAGAGTTTGCATCTGCCTGCACAGAAATTCCCTCCCGCTTAGTCACGGCACTGATGCTGTGGGCCTGGCGGCGGGATGTCGTGTCAGGAGTCGGGAACCTTTGCACAGCGGACGTCAGCCGCTTCCTTCCCTGTGCCTCACTTTTTCCTACTGAGAGAGGGAGACAGTCATTACTCAGGAGAGCTACATGACCTGATTCACCAGGGCATGTAATGCACTGTCACAAAAGGAAAAGGGAAGCCGAGAGAAGATAATTTGCTCTCTACGCCTCAATTGAGCAATTGTTACCTCTCACACACCTGGTGGAGAGTTCAGTTCCTGCATACCTGCCAAAATCCCCCTCTGAGGCTGGTCTCTGTCCCCCTGACCGTCCACAGCCCAGGAGCTGGACGATGCTGCAGGTAATTAGAGCCCTGCCACACTAATTACCCCGTTACAGGTACAAGGCTCCATCTGAACAATAGGCTGCGTTATTTTCTCAGGCAGCCAAGATCCTCTGGCACTTCTGGCTCTGAGCCACTGCGAGGAAGGCACCAGTTCCCCAAAGCCCTCTCCTTCCTGGTGCTTCGGAGTGACCCGAGAGCTCCTTTTCCCCGGTACCATCTTCTCTACCCGAGTGTTGTAGCTCGATTCCTGCCTTCCTGCAGCTTCCGAGACTCCTCCCAGGAAGTCCCCGCTGCAGATGAAGCGTTTTGGTACATGGAGAGACCGGCATGTGTGTGAGGGCAGCCTGGGTGGTCGTGCCGGACTTTTGCAGCGTAATGCAGCGTGTCCCAGCTTGACGTAAGTCGGTTTTACCCCCACTGCCACCCCTGCTGAGGTGCTGCCCCGTGCCAACGCGTGTGCACTCATTGGCTGCTGCATTCGCCCATGCTCCTGTGGTGCAGTGGGTGCAGGGGGACCCTCGTCCCCCAGAGCCCTTCGGGTGCACCCACGAGCGGCCAGGCTGGCCACCTGGGCAGCACTGGGACGGAGGAGATCGCCAGTGAGTGACCGACCGATCCCTGCGGTGACCTTTTGGTTGCCTCCTCCAAAATCCTGAGTGCTCCGTCCCGCCTGCCCTGCTCCTTGCAGGGAGCGTAGGTACGGCACGGCCTGAAAACTCAGCCAGGGGAGAAGCTCCCTGAGCCTTTCCCAGGCTTTTTGACTCTCCGGTGGCTGACCCCACTGCAAAACATTGTCCAGGGCCGGGGAGGTGAGGCAGAGCCCCCCTGCCCTAGCCCCAGTGCTTCTGCCGGGAGCAGCTCCCAGAGCCCAGCACTGCCTCTAGCTCCTTGCAGGAGCCCTGTGCACACCTCTCAAGCACGCTCCACAGTTTGGTGTAAGCCAGTGAAGCCCTTTTTATTGCCACACTTTCATTTTGTCACCTGAAGGGTTAGTCCCCGCAGTCTGGCACTCACTTGCTTTGCACCCCAAAGCAGTGCCCCCCATCCCAGCACCTGTCCCCTGCACAGGGAGGAGGCAGGTATTTCACAGTCCTGAGAAATATTATGCCCCATTTTCCATAAATCATGCTGTTTTTTCCTACCTGGGCAAAGAGATGTAAAACTGGCTGGCTGCTGCTTTTTGTTTTTTAGAAATAACACAAAATGCAAGCAGAGGGGACTCAGCCTGCATGTAAGGATAGGGAGGGCATCTAGCAGTACCGAGAACCTACCCTTGTGCTGGCCATCTTCAAACCTTTTTAAATTATTTATTTTTTTCAGTAAATTTAGCAGTAAATTAATCTGTAGCTGATGAAAATAAAGGTCCATGCATCCTCCAGACTCACCCCTTTTATCTGAAGTATCTAACAAAGCAATTTATTTTAGCTTAAATACCACGTGCTTTGGCAGTGCTGTAGAATAGTTGAGGGGACCTGAGGTGAAGGAACAGGCTGCATCAGGCACAGAAATTAATTTATTTGGGGCTTAAAGGAAACCTAAACACCAAAATCCGTAAGCACATTAACCCCCAAGGCCCCTTGTTTCCCTTGCCAGCCCCGAGAGGCAGGGTGTCCGAGCCATGTGGCCAAGCCACGGCCCCATCAGTGAGGAAGGTGAAGGGGAGGAAGGGCAGAGGCAGGATACATGATGGAAAAAGTGTGTGGGAAGGTGATGATGGATACCCAATTCCAGAGGATGCCCTCTCGCTGGTGTCTATACTGCTCCCCCAGTGCAGAGGAAAGCAGTGGTAGTGTGGAACCGGGGGGAGAGGAGGCAGAAGCTGCAGGTGTTGCCCTTGTGATCCTGCTTTCATGTGTCATAGGCACAAAGTGCAGCCCCAGCCCTGTTTGACATTGCAGTGACAACACACAAAGTGTCTGGGCTGCCTTTTCCTATCCGGAGTGAAGTAACCACAGCTTTGGGTCTGGACCTGTGTTGTGTCCCCAGGTAAAAGAAACCTCTGCTTCATGCCTGCAGCTGCGGAGCGATTTTCTCATCCCTCTGCTTTGTGTCTGGGGAAATCCAGGTCCGTGCCCACAAGAGTGAGACAGCAGGAGCCGTGGCATGCTCAGGAGAGCAGGACCATCTCTGCGTCACTTCTTGCTGGAGAGGAATTGCGGCGCTGGATATAGCTCCTGCTCCAGCGAGGTATTGAATGCCCAGCACTACTGCTTCTGGCCCGCAGCCTGCTCCCTGGCTCAGGCCACAGCAGCGTGGAGCTGGGGAACGAGCCTTGGCAGTGGCAGCAGATAGGGCATGTCAGGAAAAGTCACCCTGATGCAATGTCCGCTGTAACCCAATTATTTCCAGGTAGCCTGATTAAAGGGAACGTCTCACACAAGCAAGAGAATACTCTTTACACAGAGAAAAGCTCATTGTTTGTGAGATTGCCTCATCTGAAGGTGTCTTCTACTAAAGCTTCTTGTGTTGCAAAATACCTGGAGAATGAAATATCAGCAACCTCCTGGAGGTAGAAACTTGCAGAGCAAGGGACTGACGGGCAGTGAGGAGTCAGTGGTAGAGTGCAGAGCAAGGCCGTGGCTGCTAAGTTGTCTGCCTGGCAAATTGCACCTGGAGGAACATCACTGGGTTTGGGGGCGGAACAGGCTGACATAGATTTGGGGGCTACGTGGCCCTGAGCCCGCGTTGCTCTCCAGCCCAGTGGGCAGCCACCCATGGCAGCGTCACGCAGGCTGGGGATGGGACAGAGGGAAGTCAGGAGAAGAAAGTATGTCACTGCCACTTCTGAAAGGGTTGGAGCAAGCAGGGCCTTTCCTCAAAACTGGGAACTTCAAGGCTTTCAGCACCTTGTTCCCACTGAGCCACCTTTCAGAGCCGTTACATTCTCTGAGCTGGGGCCAGCAGCAGCCCCACCACAAGGGGACAGCGCTGGAGCTGTTAATGTTTAACCTCCAGCTATCTTTAACATCCCAAGCCACAAACCCTACTCCCACCACAACCAGCTCAAGCCTCGGATCTTGCTGACTGTAATGCCCATGGGCTTGTGCAGAAAAGGCAAAGAAGGGGGCTGGGGGAGATGCGTGGGGCTCCCCCACAGCCAGGGAGGCAGTGACTCCTGCTCACCCTTGGCCGCCTGCCCAGCACCACGGGGGAGCGCAGAGTCCACCCGCTGCCCTCTGAAACTCAGGATTCCTTGCAATTTATTTGCAAAAATCCCTAGCGAGGGCTGAAGCTGCATAAAAAAATCCAGGGACACAAACTACTGTTGGGGCAGTACTCAAACGCTGGTACAGCCTTGCGGGAAGGGCGGCGGCAAGCAGGTAAGTGGGGAGTTACAAGTGGGGGGACACCGTAACCCCACCATCCCGGCACAACAGAGCGCAGACCCTGTCCTCACATATCCCAGCTCCACATCTCACCCCTCAGCTGCTCGCATGTGCCCTCCTCATCCCTGTTTGTGTTTTGCTTGCTGTGGGGACGATCATTTTCTTGGCTCATTGCTTCACAGATGCCCTCCTCCATCCCCACGCAGGCTTTTCTTGGTGCACTGAGCATCCTTTGTGTCCTGTCTCCAGTCCCCTCGCTGTCTGGTTGCCTTTTCTCCTGCACTGCTAAGTTACTAAATTCTGCCTCTGTTGCTTTTCATCGTCCTCACGATAAACTCCCCATCAAGCACATCAGACTTCCTCCTGCCGTGCTCATCCAACGGGAAGGAGGATTTTGCTCTGCATGCTCCCTACTGTCCCTCTTCCAACCCCCTCAGCCACGATGCACGTGGACATAGGCACCGATCAGGCAAGCGGTCCCTCGGTGTCTCCGTACGCCAGGCTGCCGTGTGTGTGCTGTGCTCCCCTCCTGCCTGCACTCAGCTGCTGCCTGCTTTTGTTGTGAATTTTAGGTGCAGAATTTACCAGCATTTAGTTTAGGATCTAGACCAGCTGCGGGCTCCAGCAGGACAAAGGAGCAAACGCTATTCCTGCCACTCTTCAGAGTGGTGTGGAATAAAAATGTTTGTTCTTTTAGAAAAAGGGGGGATTTTGTAGCCTGTAGGGAACAAAGAGCTCCTTCTGAAAAGAGAGGCTATGGGAAAGCAAAAGCCTGAGGTCTGGGGTTATTGGCCTGGCTGAGCTCATTTGACCCACGATTTATTCCAACTGCAAACAGGGTATAAGGTATTGCTAGTGCCCCAGTGAGGTACTCACACCTCATTCGTTCAGCTGTTTTCTTTTTGAAACTCAGAAATGAAACATCTTCCTCTGCCACCTCTCATCTGTCTGATCTCTCCTAAAAAGCGTGTGAATCTTCTTCCAGAAGCTGCTGTGTCAGCATTGAAGCACTGAGGTTGGTCAGCAGAGGCGGCGAAGCCATGCAGGAGCGCACACCTTCTGCTGGGGGCACCCCTCCTGCAGAGGGCACGTCCCCCCCTGCCATGAGTGGAAGCTCCAAGCTCTCCTTCTCTTTGCAGGCAAAAATGTCAAGGCCAGTGCAAGCTCGGAGGCTGGAGGGAGTCGATAAGAATATCTGGTGAGTTAAGCTGCTACTGGGCAGCTCCTGGTTTACCCCGGTGGTAGATGTGGTTTTAGGCAGCCTAACATCAGATAGAAACCGCTGCGGTTGTGTGGCACGGAGCAGCACCTCGCTTGGCTGCTTTGCATTTGTTCAGGAAACACATTGGGGTAATTTTGTCCCCTGAGGCTTTACACCAGCTCAGCTGCGTACCTGCTGCTCGTGCTTTGCAGCATCAGCTCCTTGCTGTCCCAAGGGAAGGCGGTCGGCAGCAGCACCCAAACCTGAGCCGAGCGGTCGCAGCACACTGGCTCCAGCTCAGTGTCAGCTTCAAGCCCAGCCTAGGGCACTGCCAGCACGAGGCAGGCAAAGAGGTGCTGCTAGCTCTGCTCCCAGCCTGCCAGGAGCTGCGGCATTGGGAACACTGCGTGCTTGAACACAGGGGTTAAATGAGTTTTGCCCTGCTGTGCCTAGCTTTGGGCTACAAAGTGCCAAGAAGCCAGCCCATGGGTGAGACGAGTGCTCAGTTCAGCCTGTCTTACCCCCTGCAGAGGCCTTCACGGTGCCTGGTTACTAGTTTTTCTAGAACTGGCCTCAGCTTGAAAGCCTCCGTGACCGCTCCTGCTCGGTCTGGTCTGATCAGAAGTGGTGCGTGGCTTCAGCCGTGACCGCGCACCCAGGCAGCGCAACTGCTGTGTCCTCCAAAAAAAAGCTAAAACCCTTCCCAGTGCAATAGTGCCTGGCTCGGTTTTAATTGAAACTGGTCTGAAACGCCCTGTGCCTGGTGCAAGCAGTGAGGATGGGGCAGAAACCAGCCCTGCTGTGGGAGCTGCTCCCCGAGCCGGTCCTGTCCACGCACCTCGCTCCCTGCCAAAGTGACGCCACCAAGCAGAGCTGGTGCCAGCAGGCTGCCCAGACCCTCTGTCATGCTTGTCCTTCTCTCCCTTCCCTCTCTCCAGGGTGGAATTTGTAAAACTGGCTGCCACCTACTCCACGGTGAACCTGGGCCAGGGCTTCCCCGACTTCCCCCCACCGGACTTTTTGAAGGAAGCGTTCACCAGAGCCTTCAGCGGGGAGAAGCACATGCTGCACCAGTACACCCGTGCCTTCGTGCGTGGACAGCCCCCCTGCTAGGCGGTACCCCTGAGCCTTGCCCCAGATGGGCCGGGGCTTGAACAAGCTCAGGCAACCCAAGCAACGCACACCTCGGCTGGGCTCACGGGCTGGGACCCCCCAGCTGCTGCGGTGGGTGGGCAGAGCCATCCAGATTTGTTGGGGATGATGGAGACATCTCCTTGCAACAGCTTCCGTCTTTGCCCCCGTCTTCTTTCCAGGAGGGTCAGATCCTGCTTTGCCATTGCAGAAGTACCCATCCGGCAGTGCTGGCTGGGCAGGGAGAAGTTGAACTCGTTTAAACAGGATTTTTGTCACCTGCAGTTGCAGTGACAGAGCTGGCAATAGCTGGGGTACCCTGCAAAGAAAAAGAAAACAAACAAACAACAACAACAACAAAAGGGAATTATTTCCAGGCAGGATCGTGCCCCTGTTCTCCTGCAGGGACACATTGGACACAAGTGCAGGGGTCCGGTGGATGTGGGGTTTATTGCCAAAATCCCACAGCACGAGGCACCCACATATGTGAGGCAAAGTCATCATGGCAGGGAAACCCAACACAGGGCACTTGGCTGCCCAGAGCCATCCGAAGAGCTCATCCCTGGTTTAGGAGGCTTCCACCACCCAGTTCTCACCCACTCCTCTCACCCCACAGGGCCACCCGCCTCTGGTGAAGATCCTAGCCCAGCTTTTTGGGAAGCTGCTCGGACGAGAGCTGGATCCTATGACCAACGTGATGGTGACTGTAGGGGCATACCAGGCCCTCTTCTGCTGCTTCCAGGCTTTCGTCGATGAAGGCGATGAGGTAACCCAGGACCCTCCCATTGCTCTGTGCGGCCCTCAGGTAGGTCTGAGCAGGGCCAGGAGGCTGCTGCCATGCCCCTCTCTTCCAGGTGATAATCATTGAGCCCTTCTTTGACTGCTATGAGCCGATGGTGAAAATGGCTGGTGGGACACCCGTGTTCATCCCGCTGAGACCGGTGAGTGGGCCAGAGCAGAGCCATTGAGAAGGGAAGAGGATTTGTAGCACGGTGAGCCCTAAGCAAAGCGTAGAGGCAGCAAAGCAAGCTGAGGTTCCCCTCTGTTCTCTCTAGAAAGCTCCAAAAGATGGAAAATTAATGTCTAGTGCGGACTGGCAGCTGGACCCCGCTGAACTGGCTTCTAAATTCAGTGAACGGACAAAAGCCATTGTCCTGAACTCACCCAACAACCCTCTGGGCAAGGTAACGCCTCTGGCCTCGCTGTGGACAGCCGCGAGAGCAGCTGGGGTGCTACAGCTCGCCCAGCCATGGCTGTGCTGTGGCACCAACTCCACCTTCCTGGCACGCAGGGGGAATGGGAGTTGTGGGAGCACCTGTGCTGTGCTCTGCTGGCGGTTTGAAGCCTGATCTTGTGTGCCAGCAGTGCTTTTGGCCTGTCCTGGCTCAGGAGATGGTGCAGCCAAGGGTGCACGGCAGGGCTCAGAAATGCTCCTGCTGCGTCTTAGCTCTGCTCCCTGCCTGCTGCAGGTGTTCAGCCGAGAGGAGCTGGAGCTCATTGCAGACCTGTGCGTGAAGCACGACGCCCTGTGCATCAGCGATGAAGTGTACGAGTGGCTGGTCTACGACGGGAAGGAGCACGTCCGCATCGGTATGGAGGAGGGCTTGGCTGAGCCTGGGCATCTTCTGGGGAAGGAACTGGGGATTTAACGGGGGACCCCTGGCACGCATGTCTTGCTGCACTTCAAACTCAGCCTCCACACCAGGTCTTAAACTGAAGCCCTGACTTCCAGAACCAGCTGGAGGAAACAGAGCTGGTTTCACAGCATGAGATCTGGAGCAAAGAACCCTTTGGCTCCAGTGAAACTGGATTTTTGCCCTTTCTGTACAAAACTACTGTTTTCTCGGTGTCTCTAGTTTTGGGATAGCCATTTCAACATGACTTCAGAGGCCTGTTCTTCCTGTTGCGGTAACATGCAGTTACCCCATTGCAGGGAGCGTGCTGACCTCTGCCATCAGTGTTTCTCTCTCGTTTCATTGCCAGCCAGCTTGCGAGGGATGTGGGACCGCACGGTGAGCATCGGGAGTGCTGGGAAAACCTTCAGTGTCACTGGATGGAAGGTGAGCGCCCCCACGCAACACCTCTTTGTCTCCCCATCCCCATCCCTTTGCAATAAAGCAGAACACGAGGAGGTACCAAAGACTTACCACCTTCCTCCTTCTCTCCCGGCCACAGGTGGGCTGGACCGTGGGACCCAACCGGCTGCTGCAGCACCTGCGCACCATGCACCAGAACTCGGTGTACCACTGCGCCACGGCCGCACAGGTAAGGCAGCTCCCTGCCACCAGCCCTGCAATTCCCAAAGCAGCCTTGGCCGTCTTCCCACCAGCCTTTGGATCCTCTCCCCTCACAGGAAGTCGTGGCTCAGGGTTTCCAGAGGGAGTTTGAGCGCTACGGGAAGCCAGACAGCTACTTCGTCCAGCTGCCCAAGGAGATGCAGCAGAAGCGAGACCAGCTGGTCCAGAGCCTGGTCGCGGTGGGGATGAAACCCATCATCCCCGAGGGCACCTACTTCTTGGTGGCGGACATCTCCGAGTTCAGTGAGTTGTGCAGCTGCGGTGTTGCTCAGGCAGGGCTGAGTTCGGGGATCAGCTCGGCCTGGTCCCACCAGCGGGGACAGGAACCTGCACAAACAACATCCAACGAGGGGAGGGACCGCGCCGCGCTTCCCATCTGAGCTCCCAGAGGCCACGGGTTTGGGGCTTGGCTGAGGCACCCACCCAGCCACAGCCTCTGCGCTGCTCCTCCCGCAGAATCCGATGTCCCTGATGTCCCCAACTCCGACGAGCCCTACGACTCCAGATTTGCAAAGTGGATGGTGAAGAACAAGGTAAATGCATCTGCCCTTTTCCACTGCATTTACCATGGTGTGTTTGTGCCCTCCCTGCTGGCTGTGCTCATCAGAGCCAGCAGTGGTGGCAACACCACCAGTGGGCAACGTCCCCATCCAGACCCGGTTTTAGTGTGGAAGAAGCCAGGGCATTGCTTAAGTCCGTGGTAGCACCAGCCAGGGCTGGGGCTCTCCTGAGGACGTGCATGGGTGCAGCAACCCAGGGCCAGGGACACGTTTGAGGTGTCTGTCAGCAGCTGGCCTCAAGCCCAGTGGTGAGCTCAAGCAGGGCAAGCAGAGCACCAAAGGCACTTGTGAGCCCGTCCGTGAGACTTGCGAGCACTAGGTGATGGCTTCGCCCACACTGGGAAATGTCCCCAAGGCGCTAACCTCAGCTCCATGCCTTTCCCTCCCCAGGGACTCGCGGCCATCCCGCTCTCCGCTTTCTACTGCGGGCCCCACAAGAACAACTACAACTCCTTCATCCGGTTCTGCTTCGCAAAGGTGAGCCCTGTGGCGAGGTGAGGTCGGGGCTGGGGCTGCGTGGTGAGACAAATGCCAAGAAACACGCAGCGCCTTGGGCACTAGAGCCCGAGCACGGCACCGCGGCTGGGTCCAGCCGGCCCGAGCCCCTACTGCAGACACACGAGCGGAGCTGGGGCCGGAGGTGCTGGTGCTGCCCCGTCGGGGTCCCACCTTTCTTGGTCAGAGCAGGGGGTCCCCTGAGTGCACGTTCAGCTGCCCAGGGCACGCTGCCTGCCCCAGATTGGGCTGTGCCTGTGTCACACCGAACACAGAACGAGAATGGGATTTTATTGCGGAAACAACTCGGTGAGGGGAAGGGGGACGTGGCTGGAAGCCACGAACCAAACCTTGGGTGTTTGTTTAGGAGGAAGCCACGCTGAAGGCAGCAGATGACATATTGCAAAAATGGAAACTGGAGAAAACTACTCCCTGAAGGCACTGGGGAGGGAACCAGGCTCTCCTTGGTCGTCACCCGCCACGATCGCTCTTCTTCTTCCTTTGCTTGGCTACAAACTATGCTACGTCCTTATTTTTGTGCCTTCAACCACATTTTTTTGTCAAACGGGTAAGAGGTTTGCCAGGCCCACGGTTTAAGGGGCTTTTCTGTCACTGTGAAATGAATGCACTGTTTCTTGCAAGAAGCGAGCCTTCTGGTGTGGCTCAGCGTTCAGTATTACTTCTTCTCATCTTTAAAGACTTCACTAATCAGTTCTGGGATGCGTCCAGCAAGACACGAGGTAAGGATGGCTCCACCACCACATTCTGAAAAGGTGTTTCAGGACCTACCTTCAGGGCCATGCCGGGGTTGGTGTGGCTTGTCCTGCTCCACGTCCCCGCTCGTGTACTGCAGGGCTCAGGACAGCATTTCCACCAGCACCCACGTTCCCCACGTGAATGCAGCATCGCTGCCCATCAGCAGGTTGATTCCTCTGACCCTGAAAATTACATGCAGGAAGGTGTTGTTTCCCATAATTAGCACTAATCCCTTTGGCTTTTCTGCACATCTCTGGGGAAGGTGACCACAGGTTCAGGAACCATCTGCCCTTGACTATTGCTAAGCCTTCCCCATGCACCCCCACGCTGCCCTTAGGACTTTGTCAGGGCTTGGTGGCACCTCCAGGCTGCAAAACCAAACCCCAGCCTTTGACAAGAGCACATGGCGGCCAGGGAGGTAGGGCACAGCTGCTGCCGGGCTGGTGGGGCAACACGAGCAGTATTTGGGCAGGTAATTCTTGCGTCATTCTTGATTTCAGGCTGGATAAGGATGTAAAATAGTCATAAATTGTGCAGGAATTACGTGCAACAGAATGCGGGATAAATATTTGTAGTGGTTAAATTATTAAAGCTGAATTACTGCAATTACTGAAGAGTAAATGTCTCTAATGATTATGGGGCTGACGCAGATCTCCTGGAGAGCTGCTGTCCACCCCCTGTGCGATGTCTGCTTTGCGCCATGTCCCATAGTGGTAGCCCTTTGTCCTGCCAGGATGGTGGCTGCAGCCCTGGGGGCGTTCTGCAGCCCTGGGGGTGTTCCGCGTTGGGCTGGGAGTGGGGAGCTCCCAGTACCAAAACCCACTGGGGCTCCCAGCACCAATTCCTGCTGGGAGCAGCACCAACCTGTGGGAAGCAGGCAAATGCTGACCTCCAGCCCACACGAGGTGCCCTGCCTCACCTGCCGGCCACAGCCCGAGGTGAGGGTGCTGCTCTTGCACCCACATACGGGCAGGTGCTGGGGGACCCATGGCCTTCAAAAGCAGACAAAGAGCTGAGAAATTTGATTATTAGCACAAAACCAAATCACAACATCCCCAGCTGCGTGGGGTCTTACTCTAGGCTGTGACACACCCCGCAAGAGGCAGGGATCACCCCCACGTCCCCCCCAGGCACGCACAGCTCCTGCAAACGCCCCCAGGCGCAGAGATCCGGATCTAACCCCCACCTCCCCGGAGAAGCTGCCGCACGCCTCTTGTCACCCATCCACCCTCACAACAGAGCAACCCCTGCTTAGCTTAGCAGGCCGCGCAGGCGATTTAAATCTCCCTCCTAGCCCCGCCCCTTTGCCCGGCCATTGGCTCGCGTGACACCACACCCCGCCCACTTGGGGCGGGCACCGGCCAATCACGACGGGGCCGGGCAGCGCGCACAAGATGGCGGACGGCGGCGCGGCCAAGCGGCCCCGAGAGGTGCGGGGGGGGGGGCAGGGGCGGGCGGCCCTGAGGGGAGCCCCGAGGGGGAGCCATGAGGGGAGCCCAGCGGCCCCCTGACGGCCCCCATCTCCGCAGGCTGAGGAGAGGAGGGTGGACTGGCGGCGCTGGAAGCAGGAGAGTAAGGCCGGGGCCGGGCAGGGGCAGGGGGGCGGGCTGCAGCCGCTCTGGGGGCCCGGCTCTCGGCGCCTTCTGCTGACGGCTTGGTGGCGTCCGGGGTTTTGTGCGCCCCAGGGAAGGCGGAGAAGAAGAAATGGAAGGAGCTGAAGCTGCTGAAGAAGCTGGAGAAGCAGCGCATGAGGGAGCTGGCGGAAAAGCAGGCGGAGCAAGCGCGGGAGGAGGAGCAGAAGGAGGACAGAGGTGGTGTGCTGGGAGCCCGGGGCGGGGCTGGGAAAAGACAGATAACCCAGGTATCCGTCAGAAAGGGGACGGTCATCTTCATAGACCTGCTAGTAGTCGGCCCACGTGCACTAACAGGCACAAACACAATGCAACGGGCACAGCATGACAGGCCTTTATTAACAGAAAACCCCTCGTTAAAATCCGAGAAGCAGAGGTTGCGTTTTTCTCCCACCTCTCCTGCAGCTGAAGTTTCTGTACTTCACAAACTGGTGGGAGAAAAGCGCCCCGTGTGCAGCTGTCAGGCCTGACGGCGCTCTGTTCCCCAGGGCGGCACTACACGCTGAGCGTCGCCCTGCCGGGCTCCATCCTCAACAACGCCCAGTCGCTGGAGCTGCGGACCTACCTCGCTGGACAGATTGCCCGAGCCTGTACCATCTTCTGCGTGGATGAGATCGTAGTGTTTGATGAGTATGGAGAAGATGCAAAGTAAGGATGAGCTATTTTGTGCTGTAGGAAATGTTTCTTTTGTGCTTTCTGTTCCTTCAGTCTTTTCTTTAGCTGAGACCAGGAAAGAACTGTTTGTACCACAAGCGTTTGAATTTCTCATAAACATTAGCACTACAGGGAGCCCTGTACTGGGCACAGGTGTTCACTTAACTGCCTTGGAAACTAGGATTGTTTATGCCAGCATGGGCAGAACAAAGCAGCAGGAGAAGGTTTCCTAGTTCTTTTAGGGTTGATGGGGGAGGCTGCTTCTATTCAGATTAAGGAGAAATGGTCAGATCTCCAGAGGACCAAGACCTTGTTGCTTTGCAGTCCCATACAGTGTTTACAGACTGCTCTCTTTCAGGAGTGTGGAGGGGGAATTTGAAGGAATTGGAAAGAAAGGCAAGGCTTGCGTGCAGTTGGCTCGGATCCTGCAGTACCTGGAGTGCCCTCAGTAAGTCCACTGCAGCCAGACTGTGTCAGATGAGTATTAGAACTGGCTACCAGCTGATGATTTGCATGGGTACCTCATAGTGTGGGCTCCAGAAGCAATATAAACTCTGTTTATATTGCATGATTATGCATGAACACAGGATCTGATCGTTTCACGTCTGATTCAGGAGTTTAAGTGAAAGAACAGCAGGGACTTGGGAGAGTTAATCATGCTCTGTACTCAGCTCCTTTTGAGTCAGTACAAAGCTAGAGCTGAGGCCCAGATTTCTTAGAAACAACTGTTTTCATATTTAAACCTTCTCTGATAATAGGTACTTGAGGAAATCCTTTTTTCCAAAACACGGAGATCTGCAGTTTGCAGGTAATGATTCAGTTGTCTCTGTCCTGTGCTGTTGGCTCCCCCTTCCTCAGCTCTGGCTCTCATTTTGCACAGAATGCACAGAGCTTAAAAAACTTTTCCCCACCTCAGAGTGGGGATGAGGTGCTGTGCTCCACTGGACCACAGAGGGAGAGGGCAGCAGAGCAGCCGTACTTACACACGTTCCTGCAGTTTGTGTCCTATCCTGACCTCCGTCCTGTGTGCTGTTCCAGGGCTCCTCAACCCTCTGGACAGCCCTCACCACATGCGGATGGATGAGGACTCGGAGTACCGAGAAGGCGTGGTGTTGGACCGGCCAAGTAAACCAGGCAGAGGCTCTTTTGTCAACTGTGGGATGAGGAAGGTATGTCTGTGGGTAAAACAACTCATCCTGTCGCTGGCAAATCTGAAACAGGTGTGGTGGGTACAAGCACTGCTCGGTTTCTGAACATCCTGCTTCACAGCAGGCTGGAATGGGGCTTAGTGCTGGTGCTATCCTGTCCCTTCTGGCCAGTTAATGTTTGTAGCTTCCCGTGTTCTGGCCTGCCCTCCCAGCACATCATTGCTTTGCTGCTGAGCTGGAACCTCTGAGCAGCACAGTAAGTCTCAGGCTGGTGACCCAACCACCCTGAGCCTGCTCTGCACGGCATGCAACGTGCTGCCCCGATTGCAGAGCTCCTCATTCCAGCTCCAGGTCAGAATAGGCCCCCCTTCTTCAGAGGATTTCCTCCCTCCCCACCTTCCCCAATACCTCCAGACTGTCTTGACACTGCTGGTGACTGTCCCTGCAGGAGGTACAGATTGACAGACAGCTGCAGCCCGGGCTGCGAGTGACGGTGCGCCTGCAGGAACCACAGAATCCAGGTAATCTGCTGCTGCGCTAGCATCTGCAGACTTCTCCTGCTGGAGTTAGTCCTTCTGTATGACAGCCTTCAGATTACCAACGTTTGAAGATACCCAGTAGCTCCTCATTCTCTTCACTACACACACACAATGTAGTAACACCCTTACGTAGCTCCCTAGTGTATTGGAAGGACCTGTCTGCTCTTTGACCAGCAGTAAGTAGCCCAAGCACGCTCACACTTTCCAGAATGCACTCAAAAGGGAGGCTCTTGGTTGTGCAGTGAGTCAGCGCCTTCCCACAGGAGAAACCTCAGTATGTGGCTGGTCAAGTTCAGCTCTCAACAGGACGTCACGGGGGTTGTTAATCTCTTTGCTTCCCTTTCAGAAGCAAAAGTGCGGAAAGGCATCGTGGTGTCCTCACACCACCCTCGGACGGTATCAGGCTTGTACTGGGGCTACAGCGTCCGCCTCGCCTCCTGCCTCAGTAAGTATTTGGGGGCGTTCTTTGCTCTCTGCTGTGCAGAAGGAGCTTAATCCCGCCTGGGCTTCCACACCAACTTCAGGCTGCACATCTGTAACATGTTAACGTGTGTTCCTTAAAATTCTAGTTTTGTCTCAAAGGCAGCGTACACCCTATGCAGCTAGCAGTCACAAAACAATCAAATTTGAGGAATAAAGCTACAAGTGTGAATTGCCCCACTCACCCACCAGTACTTGGCCCTCTACTTTCACACTCACCGTTTTTCCAAATGCGTGCATCGTAGCAGCTGACGAGAGCTGGTACTTTCCATCTCCATTTGTGGTAACTACCTCCCACTCATTCACATCTAAGCCTGCAGTGACTTTTGAGCACAAGAGCCCTGCAAAATCCTTTTCCACTGTCATCTGAGAGATTGTATCTCCTAGGAAAATCATATTTTAATTTTCCATGGCTCCTGGTACCTGTTTGAGGCGATGCAGCTGAGTGCCAGGAGATTCCTGCAGCAAGGGAATTAGGCAGGAAGAGGGCTAAGTCTTCCGATGTGTTAGTGGTGCTGGAAATCACTTCTTTCTGCTGCCACCAGTCACCTGTGGAGTGTCTGAACCTGCCCAGAAGGCAGCATGGGTGAGGACCACCACGCTGATAACCACATGCTGTGTTTTTTTCCCAGGTGCTGTCTTCTCGGAGTGTCCATTCAAGGAAGGCTACGATCTCTCTATTGGGACCTCAGAGCGGGGCAGTTCTGTGGACCAGGTCACTCTCCCCTCCTTTAGGTTTGTGTTGCACATCCTCAGCCCACTCAGACCTTCCCTACACTCGGAACACCTGCCTCGGTACGATGGTTTTAGCTGTTCTCCCTTCTAACCCTGTCCCTGTGCTGTCCCCTAGGCACGCCCTTGTTGTGTTTGGAGGTCTTCAGGGCTTAGAAGCTGGGGTTGATGCAGATGCAAACCTGGAGGTCACTGACCCCAGTCTTCTGTTTGACTTCTACCTGAACACTTGTCCCAGCCAAGGCAGCCGAACCATCCGAACAGAGGTAGGACAGGTGGCTAACGGTGCAGCGGGGATGGTGCCTGTGCACGCAGAGCATCGCTGCCTTCCCGCCTCTGGCAGTGACACGTACAGCCAGGCAGCGTCATTCCCCCAGCGATGCCTCGAACAGCCCCTGGCTTGCCCAGGGGTCCCTTGCCAAGGACAGCAGTTCTGACTGCACGGGTCTGTTCCAGGAAGCGCTGCTGATCTCTCTGTCCGCACTGAGACCTCGCATCGAGGAGGCTGTGAAGACACCCACTGACAGCTGAGGGAAGGAAAACCACCGACCTTGTCCACTTTGGACTGCCTCGAGGAAGAGCCCTTTGCTATTCAGACGCAGGGAAGCCCTGCCAAGCTCCTGGAGTGATAAGCCTGGGGGAAGCTGAAGACACCTGACCAAAGCTGGCAGCACTGCTCAACCGAGTGTCCGGCTTCTGCTGGGACCAGCAAGTCTGGGCCCTTCCAGCATCCAGCCAAGAGCAGGTCGCTGCCTCGCAGCAGCTTGGGACAAGCCTGGCAGCAAACTGAGTCTCGGCAATTCAGATGTCTCAGGTGGGGAATAAAACAGTACCAAACCTCAGCTGCCTTGAAGTCTGCGTGTGAATGTTTGTGACAAAGATGGGCACTCAGTGCCCTTGCAGCTCTGTGGCCTTCAGCCTTGAAGGCAGTAATTTAATCCTTATGCCGAGCAGCTGTTCCCATCACACAGCTAGCCTGACTCCCCAGTCCCCTTTAACTCAAAGGCTTCCTCCTTCCCCATGGCAGGAAGGGCCGGAGCTTCACTTGGCTCTGAGCTAACTGGATGCTCTTTAAGGTCCCTTCCACCCCAAGCTGTTCTATGATGCTAAAGCACGTCACCGCCATACCTCGTTACAGTTTGGCTCAAAGAGGAAAGCAGCTGGAGAAGCTGGCTTTGCCCTTCCCCTTTCCTGCCAAGTTATTCAGGGACTTCTGTGAGAGCAGATAAGAAACAATCCACACTTTGGATTTTCAAAGCTTTACTGCTAAAACCAACTTCCGAAAGAAAACAATTACACAGCCCTTTGGACATAGAAAGGCAAGGACCTCTCCCTGTACCCGTCTTGCTCCTGTCCTTCCCTGCTCTATACAGAAATTAAGTAATTTCCCTTTGTGTTTTAAGAGCCACACACAAAAGGAGTTACAGGAGTACGCACAGGTACTGCAGCTTACGGGCAAATCCTAGAGAACTACTACTTGTCAAGTGCCCAGGAACTGCCCAGGAACCTTCCATGCAACCTGCCCCTGAGACATGCTTTGCATGTGTTTCACTGTTACACGAAATGGGAAAGGGCTGAAGGAAGCACTGCTTTGATTCTTAGTCCCTGCATTTAAAATTGCTCAAGGAAGTATTGTGAACTACTGCTGTCAGTCCCTCCCAGAGGATACCTGGATTTCCTTAGTCAGGGTTCAACGCTTGTTTCCAGCTGTGATGGCTTTCAAGTTACTTGTTCTCTTCAAGATGTTGGGGACGAAGAGGAGCCCCGAGGCTCGCTCAATGCTCTCGATGGGAACCAGGAACCGTTCAAGTGGGATGTTCTCGTCCACGGGGCTGTTGGGCATCACGTAGGAGCGCAGCTCAATCTCCCCACTCTCCTTTTCCAGGATGAGCACCTTGAAGAAATGGGTGGGGACGGCCACGTTGTTCTTCCCAATCACCTGGTACTTGACGTACATCTTCCCGTCAGCCTCCATCCTGCACCAACAGCAACGTCCCACGTTATCCCCCAGTCTGGTGCCTCTTCCACCCCCTCAGCCCTCCAGCACCACCTGAAGAGAGCCCCTGCTGCACAGCACAGCAGGAGCAGCCTTGCTTCTGCCGTACAGATCTAAACGGTGGTGGTGAGGCTGAGCTTTACATGGGGTCTGCTCCCCCCCCCCCCCAGATCCCTTCCCCACTGTCTCTCCATAAACAGCCTTTCCAAGCTATTTCCTGCTGTGAAAAGATCCCAGATTGTGAGAACTGCTCTTCACAGTCCTACACAAATACCCTTGCAGATAACGTCATGCTCTTAGGTGAACAAACAGTCCATGAAATGAAACCTGGGAGCTTTATCCTGCAGGGAGGGGTTCTGCAGTCTACTCTGTTAATTTAATGCTGCTACATTAGGAAGAACTGCAAACAAAAGTCACCAGGTTATCTTGTATCTCAAGAAACCCGCCCTAGGTATTCCCAAAATAACTGACTGAATGGGAAACTAACCCCAAGAAATCACCGTTCTGCAGAAACTCTGCACGCTGCTGGTCTCATCTACTGAAGGGGCTCTTGGCAGATCGCTCCTGTTTTCGAGCGGCTGGGAGGCTGCAAGCCCTCGGCCTGCTTTACCTTCCCAGCACGACATCACTCGAGTGTGGTCCCAGCCGGGTCCTCGTGTTTACCTGGGCAGGTAAAGAGGTCCTGTGCAGACATAGACATTCTTGTTGTTTCTTGCCAAGCTCCTGCTGTACTTCTCAAGGTTATTCCAGGCATTTTGGTTTAAATGAGGAACCTGAAAACACAACGAGTGGACACGGACAGTACAGTTAGTCACCAGGGCACTTCCTCCTTGCTCGGAGTTTTCCTCGTAACAACATCTGCCTTTCTCTAACACTTCTGGAGTGCTTGGGGACACTACAAGCCAAGGTCACTACTGCCACCTGCACTCTGGAAGCTGCGTACAGAGATCCTGCTTTGCACAGCCAGCAGCAGAACCCACGAGCCTCAGGCTGCAGCCTCTGTAAGCATTTGTCCAGCTGCAGCACGCTGCGCTGACTGGGGTCCCTCCCAGGGCTAGAGGGAAGCACCCAGGCAGGTCCTTACCGAGGACCACCTTTGTGCCTGTTTGCAGAAGCTTTTGGGGCCAACGTTATCACCACCCCTTAGATGCATCATTTAACTCTTAAGTTGCCATGTGTGGAGTCAGGAGCTGGACACAATGATCCTTGTGGGTCCCTTTTAACTGAATACATTCAGTGATTCTTTGAACCTCCACCCCCCACCCCGAGGGAACGCAGTCACCTCAGCCCCTCTCTGCCAGAGCTGCTCCAGGCTTTTAGCAGCAGCACCCCGGGGCCCAGACCTACCTGGGGGGCAACGTTGCTGAGGTAGAAGGTGTCCCGCATGGCCTTCTGGCTCCACTTGTGGTTGGCGGCGGCCGCCAGGTGACCGCGGTCGAAGCCGCTGCCGCGGTAGTCGGCGTTGGTGGCGCGGTGGTACTCGTGCACCGAGTCGTCCTCCTGGAAGTCACAGGCAGCGCGGTCGGAGGCTCCGCTGAGCGTCTCCCGGTTGAGCTGCTCAATCACCCAGAGCGCGCTGCGGCTCCGCGGGTCGTAGCACAGCACGTAGGACTCGCGGCTCCGCAGCTGCGCCAACCCAGGCAGGCCGTACTTGGTCAGCTCGACCCTGCCGGACCCGGTGACCGCCGGTGGGCCTGCTGCTGCTGCCTGCACCGCGGGCAGCACGGGCACACGGCCCAGCAGCCCCGCCACCTCCTCTGCATCGCCCTCACGGCACTGCCAGAGGGTGGTGAGCGCTGCTCCCAGCCCCGCACCCAGAGCCAGGGAGGCCCCGGGCAGCAGCCAGCGGCCCCGCAGCATGGCCCCGCAGCGACTCCCGCTCCCAGCGGTTCCTGCTGAAGGGCTTTCTCTTCCGGTGCCCGCCCCACCGCCACCACCACACACCCTTAAGGGAATTGCCCCTTCAAGGCCTCCACGCTCCTCCCGCGGTGCCCACAGAAACGCAGCCGGCAGCAGTGTGCAAAGAAATCACTTTATTGGGACGCAGCGCGGCGCTGGGCCCGGCCACGGGCGGTACGAGGACAAGGGGCAGCAGCAGCCCCGCCACATGGAGCTCCTGCTGCCGCCCGGCACGGCCTCGCCCAGTGACGGGTGGCAGCACAAAGCCTCCTCCCCCCGTCTCACTAAAGGAAGTGTTATAAAAATAGTGTTTAAAAAGAAGCATAAAAGAAGTAGTTTTAGAGTGATGAAGTGTTCTCTGCACCCTGTTCTGGCAATTCTTTCCAGACAAGGTAAAGGAAAAAAAAAAAAAAAGTGTTATTTGACAAACTGCCAGGTGCGTTCCTCTCTTCCTGGGGAAGGGCAGTGTAGGAGAGGGCCCCGAGAACAGTCACTGACCCTCACTAAGGGAGACAGCCTCTGCTCTCCCAAACACCCCAGACTGCCCCCAGTCAGCTCCTGGCCTTTATCCCACTCACTGCCGAAGCATGAATAATTCCCCGTGAGGTCCCAGAATTCAAACTCAATCATTCTGCACAACCATCATCAACAACTTCATCTCCGGTATCCCGGTCCTTCTACCTCACTGGCAAAGACACAAAGTTCCCAGGAGCCTGAACTGCAGCATGGTGAAGGTCCTGGACCTCCTCCTCCCAGGGAAGGCTCAGGTCCCCACATCCACCGTAGCACCCTAATTTTCCTCCTAGTTGAAGATCCTCTCATCCCACCCAGCAGCAGTGCCACCTGTGAGGAACGCTTCCTAAGAGCTATTTAAACATCCCCTGTTCAGGCCCCTATGAAGCAAGGCACCCTCAAGGCACCCCGGACTCCCACCTTCTGACCCAAAGAACTGCTCCTGCAGCACCTTCAGACTGAAAGAAGTCAGAGGAGGAAATATCCCCAGGATGGCACAAGTGCTACTTGGCCACACAAGCCAGGAACAACCATAAGCTAGTTAATGCTATCTGACCTCAAAAAAAAAATAAATTAAAATCATCAAACAGCCTTTGAGGAATGAATACACGGAAACTAATGAGGTGATTCAAAAGCTGGGAACAAGACTTTTTCTCCCCTCAGAAAATCCATTTTTGCTCTTAAAGAAAGGGGCAAGTCTTGGAATAAAGAAATGGATGGCCCAAGTCATTGAAAAGTAGAACAACTCCCTTCAAAGCCCTTTCCAGCAGCAGAACAAAGTCCTGCCACACAGCAGAGGGAGAAGGAGGGACATAAAACAGCTTTTCATGTAGGAACCAGCCTGCCTGGGTGTATCAAAGTTGTTAAAAGTTTTCCCCAAAGAAGAACTCAAATTAACTAGTTTAGCAGCCATAGGCTTGTCTGGATAAAGCTATTGAATTTATCCCAGAGAACCTTTCCAGCAGCCAAAGCTCTCATCTCATCCCTTTAAACCACTGCAAACTCCTTTTAAGTGTTCACCATCACCCCCTGAAGAGAAATAAAACAGCATAATAAGCCCTTGGACACCTAGGAAGGGAAGAGACAGCACGACACCTGTACCAGCCAGCAGCAGACACTGGTGCTCCAGTAACCACCTCCACGGTGTCTTCCTCAAGCGTTTGCAATGCTCCAGCCCCACACATGGCTCTGAGCTGGCTGACCCCAATGCAGTGGAGGCCAACCTCAGGGCCCAGATGTGACTCTGAAAACAAGGAGTTCATCCACAAGGAATGTTTTGATCCTCATTTGCCTGCTGCCTTCTGAGATTTTAAGGAGACCCTCAGCTTTCAGAGCAGGAACCCTCACGGAAGCTGCTGTTACCAGTGAGAAACCACACAGTAAGCACTTGCAAGGGGGACCCAAAATGGCCGGCACAGGCATACAGGGAGATTGTGCATGGAAGGTATGAGAGCTACAGCAATATTCAGAAGAGTGTTTTGGAGGAGGTCCAACTCTGCTAAGAGTCTGACCCTCCGGTTCCACATTCGTGGCTACCATCTAGCAGTTTGGCCACGTGAGGTCTGACAACCGGCCTCTGTAGTGCAGGTACCCAGCAGCTGAGACCACCTAGAACAGCGCAGTGATAAAGGCAGGAAGAATATCCATCCAGTTGCTAGAGCTGACACAATGCTCCATCACACAGCTGTCCTGGTCCTTCAGTTCCATTTTTCTCGGAGGAAAACTCTACCCTCTAAAAGGACTGCAGCAAAGAGGAATGCTGTTAGCCACAGGTATTAATTAGATTGTTTTAAGCCTTCAGTTGCTCATGGTCCACCACAGCAGCAACACCTGGCTGCACCAGTGTCACTCGAGCATCTTCTAAAGAGGCAGAGAGATTGCTTGGGATTGCTAACAAGAACATAGGGACGTGCATCAACCTGTCTGCCAGTCTCCCCACACAGCCTTACGAGAATTACAGTTACCTGCAAAGAACTGGCCTTCAGTGAAGGAAGTAACACTAGTAAAACAGCTAAAGGCTGACAACATCCCTCTTGGTAGGGCCGTTCTAGGCCATCAGCAGCTTAAGCAGCTCTTAGAAAGATGACCGACCTTTAACAAATCAATACCCATAAATACCGAAAATCGCAGTGTCAAATAGCTGTGCAGGGGTGAGCCAGCACAGCACAGAAAGAGTGTAAAGCATGCCGGATTAGCATTCACTCAAGAGCTTCTGCACAACCCAAGCACCTGGGTGCTGGCAGTTTCTCCCTTTGAGGTTATGGTTCCTGATCAGCTTGACACCGCTGGCAGGTTAGCAGTTCTTTCCATAGCTTGTCTTCGTCGATGTTCACCTAAGCCTGCTCTACAATATTCAAAACGAAGCAGCTTCCCTCTCAGGAGGGACAAGCGTCCAGCTCATGACTGTCACTCCAACAGGACTGGTACAGAGGATGTGGATCAGCCCCAGGAGTCAGCTAACGACTGAAATGCTTGTATGCCCACTGGATTGCACCGGAAAAGGACTCTTACTTGTAGCTCAGACCTGTAACGTGTCCCTTCTTGGCAAGAAGTGCTATGAGACAATACCAAGGTTACCATGACCAGAGCTTATGCGGGGTAATACTGTGCAAGCCACTGAGGCAGTAAACCCCACTGCCGTGCCTGTATAAGTCCCTACATATAGCTGTCTTCATGCAACTAGATGCTTGTTTCTTGTGTTTCGGAATCCTGATTGTAGCTGGATATGCCCCAGTTCAGAGACAGGAAAGCAGCTTGAGGCCTCAGCCTCCCTGCGGCAACAAGCTCCTGCTCTAAGGCTGTGCGTAGTAAGGCTTGACTTCAAGCTACACTTCACTCATCGATTAAAACCACTGCAGCCTTGCTTTCAAGGAGACCTTCTTGGTAAGGCCATTCTGGGTTCAGACAGTTTCGGTGCACAAAGCTGGCAGCTGTAGTGATGTCTTCTCATCCCAGCTTCTCCAGATCTCTTTCCCACATGAAGGGGTCCAAACTGCTCGATGCCACACTCACCAGAAGCTGATGCAATCTTTTGTTTTTTTGCACACCCCAGGGATGGCTAAGTGCAGACACGAGGGAGAAGAATCCAGAAGCTACTTGAATAGCAGGGTGTGTGACTTCGTTGGGATACATTCTATTCACAGGAGAAAGATCCTTCTATACTCACCCACCAAAATCCACTGGATCCAGCCTGTCCCTTCCCCATCAGAAGTTATTCCACATGAGCTACCTTCTTGATGCAGGAGTCCACCTCTTGAGGGATATGCTGACAGATGGTTTCCTTCTCCACTCAAAGTCATTAAAAAAGATACAAAGAACTGCTTTTGGCAGCACAGAGGCATTTGAAGTTTGAGAAATCTGGAGTGCAGGACCCAAGCAGATGGGGAAGTAATCAGTTCTTGACCTAATAAATAGAGTAGAAGGAAGTCTTCAAGGTGGCCAGTAGCCCAAATGCAAAACCTGAAGTCCTGCAGAGACCGCTAGGAGTTTTAATGCGCCACACTTCACAGGGGCATCTCCTAGGATCCACTGCCATACAGTTTCTCCAACACCTTTTGTTAAGCTCATGGACTATTTGGAATCTTGAAGTTCCTTTGCCTTCGTCAAAATCAGGTGAACATCAGAGATAGGATAATCCTATGTTAAAGAAAAGCGATTTAAGTGCCAACTTAACATTTCCTGCACACTTCATTCCACCTAAGCAGAGTAAACCTTGGCAGTAGCATTCTTCACCTATTATAACACATTGTCATGTTCAGGTACTCCCCTAACAGTTAACAGCTTCCTGTTTTGTATCTGATCAAACCCTGATACCCTTGAAGAAGTTTTTGTAGCTCGTCCTCCAAGGGTACAGTCAGCTGGCCTGCTACAAGGGCTATCTTCATGCCAAAACACCTTATCAAAGCCAGTACCTTGCACAGCCCAAAGCAGGAACCGGCAGAATCAGAGATATCCTGCTGTTCTGCAAAGGTGTTCTCAACCTTGGGCTCTCACAGATCTCATAGCTAAAAACAAAAGCCTCTGGCCAACAAATTTGACATTGTTACATAGGGCTTCAGAATTTTGCTGGAAAACATTTATTTTTTTTAATGCTAAAAGCCTCTAGTCTATGAGGATTTCTCTGTAGACTAGAAAGGGAGCACATGCAAAAGACGGCTATATGTTAATGGTAGTACTGGGCTCCAGACAACAGCACTGTGCCCCACCAACAGCAGACCAGAGAAGGAATATTACTCTCTGAAACAGAGCTCATTGCTATTCTAGCACTAGGAAGGGGGAGGAAGGAGAAGAGATCCATACAAAGCTGGGAAGACAACACAGGTAGCATACAACCACATTCTGTATGTGGAAGTGAAAGCCCAATTAACAACACAGGGAGCAGAGAGACCACCACCAAGGAGGTGAAGGCAGTCATTCATCTCAAGCGAGTTAAGTTTCCCTGTGGGTGGTGGGGACCACAGCACGCAAAGATTCATATTTCCAATAAGGAGCGTGCTGTAAGAACAGCCTTAAGATTTTTCTGCAAGCAGCCAGCAGAAATCCAGTACTTCTCCTCAGCCAGGCCTACCACCACCCTCTCTATTTCAAGATTCTCCAAATTCCCCCCTATGCCCACTCTATTTAATCCTTACCTGTAGCAGCCTCATATTCAAAGTGAAGTCTCCTTCCAGCAACTGATCCCGGATTAGTCTGAAAGATGGAAATTAGTCCAGCTACTTTTCACTCTTTACAGAGGGACTCTAAAAATGGACTACACTGCGCCTTCATAGAGGCTTTTGAGAACACTTTCACTACCATTGTGACAAGTGTCTATAACCTATTCACTACATGCATTAACACATGCCTGTGGAACTCCTGGATCCAGGGATTTCATTAAATGAGAGAAATAAAAGAGCAGGAAGGCTACCTCTGTACTTACGTCAACATGGCACAACAGACGAGGAGAAGAAAATCGAAGCGCTTTTCATCAGCAAAGAGGGAGTCCCAGATACGGATGACATCTGGCAGCAGAAACTCTTGGGACAAGAGCAGCATCAGCCAGCGGAAGGCAAAGAACTGGGGTTTGATGTTCTGTTCTTGCTGTCAGACATGCACCAGGCAAAGAATGAATACATGCTCTTGGCCCATTCCCTCCAAGAGGTGCACCCCTTGTTTCTATCCCCATCTCCACCCTAATATAGCTTTAGGCTGCCAACTCCTATCAGCACGGCAGCAAAACCACTGCTTCCTTTGAAGGCCCTCACATTCAAGCTATATTGAAAGAAAGATTTTCAATGCAACTAAGTTCCAAGTCTACAAAGCAAGAAAATGCTCCTCTAAGACACAAGTAAAGGAAGCTTTTCTTCCTGAAGGTACTGTTTGTGTTAGTTCAGTTAAACTTGCCAAGTAATTTTAATTTCCCATTTGAATAACATTTTATCTGCAAAGCCGCAGCCCTCCCCCTCTAGCAGAGGCACTGTTTTGTCAGGATTTCCTCTCCTTTCCAGAAGCCCTGTATTTATCAAGGGCTTACTGCTCACAAAAGGAAACAAAACATGGAACAGAGTTCACGCTGATGGTCAATAAAACATATTGTAAGCACTCCTAGCCCACAGCTTTCTTGGTTTTTTGCTATCAAATCCCAGGGACCATAAGTTTAAGCAAGGTCAAACAAGCTCAGGATCCTGATGACATTTTTAAGTTGCTGCATGGCCGAGACCATTTCCTGGCAGCCAAACAGTAAGCAGTTTATTCTCTCCCCACTGAATGAGTCTTCAGGCAACATCGTGAGTTGTGTCACTGTGCTTACAGATCATCTTTTGGATTGTCGAAGAAACACATCTTGCCTTCTCTAAATATATAAAAAAAATCAGAGTGATTTGGTGAAGGTTGGAATAACAAGAACAGTTCACACTTTCCAAATTCTTGTTAGATTCTGGCACCAAATGGACTGCAAGACCTAAGGAGGTTTGCAACAAAAGCTGCCTTTTGATGTTCTACAAAACCCACACCAAACCACGGCTCTCTGAGATCCCTGAATGAGGGAGAACGATAGAATTAGGCGAGTGGGATGGTACAGGATTTCAGTTTACTTCTGGAATGACCACCATGAAGTTTAAGTTAGTGTTGTCAGGGCATCCAATGACAACAGAAGAGGGCAAGAGGTGGGGGAGTGGGGAGGTTTTTTGTTCTGCTTTTGAAGACTGAGGCACGATTCCTTTAACCTCAAATCCCAGGGGACTTTAGAGCAAAACTCATGTTTACAGCTCCAACTAAACTTCAACCCAGGTGACGAGGGAGGGTGGCCAAGTCACTTTGGTTGTTGCAGAGCTGCCGACTGTGACTCCATTGTTTGCTTTCAGTCAAGCAGGGGAGGAGAGCCTTGCTGTGTCAGCTCACTCTAGGCTTTCTCCAAGGAGAGCTTGTTTCAAGCTTATAGATAAGACAGCATCTATGTCCTATTGGCAAAGGCCTTCACAGAGCCTCTTAACCTTTCCATTCAAGCCCAGCAACAGTTTAACAGAATTGGCTGACATTTAAATGCACTAATAAGCTGCTTTCCCCACATTCCTACCAAGACTCAGAGAAACACCTAGCTCCTCACCAGTTTCAAATACAGCTCCACGTCTTTTTCCTTCAGGGTGGAGTAGACCTTCTCCATTTTGTAGGTTATACCACACTGAGAATCATCCAAGCTCTTAATGAAGTTGTCCCGAATTTCGGCCATTAGGTTGGTAAAGCAGAAAAATGTGTCAGCTTCAGCATGTTCTGGGGAAGGAAAAAAAAAGTTAACAGGGGCATAGAGAAAGCATCACTGTCAGAGGTACACAGAACTGCTTTTGTTCAATAACCTGGTTGCTGTACTTGACTTAAGTAATCTATCTCAAGACCTTGGCTTGCTTGGTCTAGGATGAGACCAGACTTTTTTTTTTTGGAGTAGAAATATCTACAGAGCCACTGCAAATACAGACCCTGCGTGCAACACAAGGTCCTCATGACACAGGGTCAAGAAGCAGTTATCTATGCCTGAGAACACCATCTGCTCTCCCTGCCATCACGGCACACCCTCAGAGCTCTGTGAAATAAAAGCAACAGGCAAAGTACTCCCACTCCATTCTTTTTCTCTGTCCATCTTTCTTTTTTTTTAATTAAAAAAAAAAAAAGACGAAAACAGAACAAGAAAAAGCACCCCTCTCTCCCAAGGTATTTATAGCACAAGCAAACAAGAGCTCCTAAGGGGATTTTAGGTTTCAGTCAGGAAGTACAACTTAGATCCATGCAAAACAAAAAACCCCAAATCCTCACTTCTCATACCCTCACCACCCACAGCCCATTCGGTTTCTGTCAGTTTGCTGTGGTTTCAGAGTCCTCATCTCTTGCTGCATTTGCTTTTTTTTTTTTTTTTTTTTTGCCTGATCAGTCAAAACTGAGTTGTTTAGAGTCTCATTCCCAAGACATTTCTTTACACATAGAGCATGCAGTACACCAGCCATTACTGAGCATTCAAAAGAGTCTCTCACCTCTCCACTCACTGTTAGGATCTGTAGCAAAGGTATAGTAAAGAGGCCCCACTATTTCATTCATCCCCTGAACATACGCTATCCCGGGGTTCAGCTTGGCATAGATGAAAAGGATTCGCTCCACCACTTCCCAGTGAGCTTCGCAGCCGTTGGGCAGAACTTCGTACTCACTCAGAGAATTAGGAGATGTTTTAAGAGGGGAGCTCACCTGAAGAGCAAGGCAAGAGTAGGACTGATTCAGGGTAACCAACTGGCACAGAGTTTCACACGTGACGAGCTTGGCTTTGAAGGCACGTAGCCCCCCGAAGATTCGGATAGCGTGCACCAAGCAGTCAGGCATTCACATAAACCAAGTACCTCAACAAAGCACAAAGGCACTCAGTCCTTAGTGCTGCCTATCCCTGATGAACAAAGCAGTCTGTGCTGCAACAGTTCCCCTGAATCATTGCATCACCTGATCCCATACAGGAAGAAAACACAGCAGTTCCACCTCTTTGTTGGAAACGTAGGAAAAAGCACAGTTCTGCTGCAGCAGCTAGCCACCTTCCCCAACACCAAGTGTGTAGCACTTAATATTGTGATGCTTGTGAAAGAGGAAAAACACAACACACACTTCAGCAGATAGACTCTTTTCCTAAGTGCAGTTTTAGGAGATCCAGCTCTGGAAGGCTACATAAATTCAGATTCAGTAAACTAACCCTTCACTGCTTTGTTCTCATGCAGGAAGGCACACGTCAGGCATAAAATATTTGCACCGTCCTACAACTCAGGCTTCTACCAGAAGTCAGGAAAAAAATAATCCTTAAAATTAAATGTACCTATAAACCCTACAACCATCAGATACATCAACTGGCTCTTTAAAGCTGTCCAGCCACCAGAATGCACAGTATCTGCTGGGGTATTCACACAATTCCTCCACGCAGCAGAGCCAAACACAGAAAAACGGCCAGGAACCACCATTCGCCTTATCAGCTAAGACGCCTTGCCCCACGGGCAGCCCACACCTAGATCTCACATTTGTAACCCCACTGCGGTTTCGTGCCACCGTCTGCGACTTGAGCGTGGTCTGCTCCACCCGCTTGCGCAGCGTCTCAAACTCGTTTTGGGGGTCCAGGATCAACAGGCAGGGGTAATCCGTTGGGCGCTGGAAGAACGCCATGTCAGGGTACAGCCTCCTAGGATGGATACAGGAGGAAATCAGGCACAAGAAGAAGGAAGTACATGCCTCATGTCAAATTGAAAGTTCAGTTTAATATTAAACTTGATTTTCAAAGTACAAAGTATTAACCAAACCACTCTGGTTCAGAAACCCGAGTCGTTATGCCTCACATACCTGACATCTTTGTCTATCTGGAGAAGCACTTCATTATCCTTGAAGTAAGTATTCCATCGACTGTCTGGGTTTGGATTGAGGGGCTAAAGAAATAAACGACAGAAGCAAAACCAAGCATGCTTCACACATATCAAAATCCTCAGTAAACACATATTGATTTAACATTTCTGCTGTCCCTTTGTCAGCTGGTACCAGCACGTTCCTAGCACATCAGGTTTAAACTTTCTCTTGTTTAGTGCTGCTTCTTCAGACAGTACACACAGCGCAGGAAGCAGGTCAGAGCTTGAAAGACAAGTGAGCATGCATGTTCACTCAGGCAGAAGCCAACATTTCCAATCCCTTTTCACCTGCCTCTTAGTGACTTTGCTCCCAAACCAAGTATCCTGTTCTCTGTCAACAAGATTCTTGACTGCAACTCCAACCTGTCTAACGGAGACGGTCTTTGTACTTAGCACAAGAGTTAACCACAAGTGTTGTGTGGGTGGGTAGGAGTTACAAGTTTAACCCGCTATCTCAGCTCTGGAGAAGGCTGATTAAACATCACCGTTGTGCCCAGGAAAAAGGAAATACATTATTAACACAAACAACCTATCCCCTGTGCGATCAGTTTTCCAATATGACAAACTCAGCTCCCCTTCCCCTATGTGCACTTTCTTCTCTCCAGATCAAGACTCACGCAAAATTAACAGTCAGCTGAGAGAGAAGGGGAAAAAAAAAGTTCCAAGAGATCCAAAGACCACTGTAACTTGCCAGCGCATGGAGTGTTACAACAATGATGGTTTCACAGCACCAAGGCCTCCAGAGATCACAGCAGCACAGATGACTGTACACTAGCAGAGAAGTTTACGTTCAGGATAAGCCATGGAAGCAGCTGTATCATTTTACAGCCTCTTCTGACCAGTTACTTCATCCCCTGCCTTGACGCAACCCTAACGGCACTTTCAGAGAAGTAAAAAAGGATGCAGGGAACAGTCAACAAATAAAAAAAAAAAAGTCAGTCATCAGCAGAATTGGAAATAAATTAAATCTCCTGCCTCCCGTGCTATAGTCCAGCTCAACTCTGCTGCCTCTTCTACACCCTCTGTTCAGAGCAGCCTGTTCTGAGCCCACCCACGGAAAGAGCTTCCCAGGAAAGCATCTCTTTGCTAGAGGAATCTCTTGTGAGCCTCTCTTCTTCCCTAGGAGACCCACAGGCTGGACAGTTAGCCCCAAAGGAGAAGAGAAGATACATGCATAGCTGAAAACAGCTTCGTAACTATTGGTGCTCTGCCAGTAATTCACACTAAAAACTACTAAGACGCAAACGTAGGGCTGGTACCTAGGAACCATCCTCCTGCTAACAAGGCAAAATAGTCTGTAAACAGAAACAAGAGCAGCATAGGAGTCCAGACGCCAGAACAACATATAGCTCTGGGGAATTTCCTGCAACACGGAGGTTAACAGCACTTACGTGATCTTCTAAGGTCACATCCTCCCTTGAAACACCCAGGTTGGCTTTGGCGATCCCAGGCTGGATGATCATTTCTTTTAGGAACTGGGAATACAGATCCCTTCAGGAGGGAGAGAGGAATTTGTCATGAAGCAAAGGATTACATCAACGTAAGCACCCAGACTGAGTTCAAACAGATATCCTTGCACCACTCTGCTCAGCCAGAAAGTATTTGATTTTCTCTTCAGCTGAGTTCAACTGAAGAGTTCAGTCCACTGACCCCAAGAGACAGACTACAGAACAGTGCATTCCACATGAGAACAATTCAATTTATGAAGGCACTCAATTATTTAAGGAACCATTCCCCTTCTGCATAGATACCGTCAGAAATAAAGGAGCAAGTACAGATGTCCTCACCTCTGCTTCTTCAGCAAAGAGCTCCATAAGGCTTTCTCTAAAGGGAGGTAGTTCAGGAGTATCTGTACAGAAAACAGATGCACGCACGTTAGTGTTTGGAGCATGAGCTATCAGACCTGTAAGATGAGCAAACCAAACAGAGTGGCTAGAACCGGTGTTCTGAAAATATGGGGAGTTAACTCCATAAGGTTTATATCTTTGCCAAATAGCAGTCAGGAACGTTTCAGGGGCTGGTTTTCAACACAGGCCTACTCAGAGCGTTGATCAATAGCAAACGTGACTGAGGTGCACTCCCAGGTTATACTGCGGGCTGTGCTCATGCAGAGAGCAGCCAGCCAATTTCGATCGTCAGAAGCGATGGCCATAATGTGTCATTAAACGCTACTGTCACCGTGCCAGCGCTGAGCTCCACAAATTATTGTCAATTTAGAGCGGCTTTTAAGATCCACATCGTTATTTTCTGTTGGCTCTGAGAGCTCAAAAATACCGTGCGTGTACTTAAAGAACCCAAAGCACCACTTGCGAGAAACAAAGCGCCCCAAGCAGAACCCACCTTCCAGCAGAGGCAGCGCAGCCCCCCATCGAAGGGAATCCCTGTGGAACAGCAGGCAGAAAGACAACCGTTAGCCCACCTCCTCACCCTGCCTGCTGTCACCGCCCCCGAACCCCCCCGAACCTGCCGGGCAGCGCTTTATTCCCTCCCCAGGAGGCACGGAGAGCGCCGCCCGGAGCTGGCTGCGGGGCAGGGCGGCCCAACAGGGCCGGACACGGGCGCGCTGCGGCCTGGCAGGGGGAGCACGGCCGGGAACCGATCGCTTCGCAGCCCGCGGGGCCCCCCCAGGGAGAACTCACCGCTGAAGCAGAGATCGCGGAGCTTGGCCAGGGCCACCGTGGGCTCGCCGAGCACCTCCTGGAAGTCGGCGATGCTGAGGGGAGGGAGGGAACCGTGAGCAACGGCCGGGAACCGCGCACCCCCCCCACACCCCCAACACCCCCCCCCCCCCCGGCCCCCACCGGCTCCGGTGCAGCCGCGACATGGCGGCCCCGCGGCAACGATCCCGCTGGAAACACGCCCCCGCGGGGGCGGGGCTAAACAGAGCCCCGCCCACAACCCCGCCTCTAACCCCGCCCACCCACTCCACCCCCGCCCACCTGGCGCTAGGCCCCGCCCACCGCACACTAAGCCACGCCCACCCCCGCTAGGCCCCTCCCCGGAGGGAGAACGGAGGCGGGGGGGGGGGGCCGAGGGGCGAGCACACCCCCGGCCGGAACGTTCCGGGCTCGGCAGCTGTTTCCCGGGGGAAAGCGGCCCCGGCGGCGCCTCCTCCGGTGCGGCGGCCCCGGCTGGCGGAAGTGACGGCGGGGTTTGTTGACAGCGGAGGCCGCGGCGGGGGGGGGGGGGAGCGGGCCCCGAGCAGGAGGAGGCCGAGCCCTGCCCGCCGGCCCGGGCCCTCCGCAGCCGCCCGGGGGCCTGGCGCCAGGTGAGTCCCGTCCTCCCTCCCCGCCCCCCCCCCCCCAAGGCACCGGGGCTGGTACCGGCGGGCAGGGCCCCGGGAGGGAGTCCCGGGGGGTTCGGGGCAGTGCCGGGGGTGCAGGGGCAGGGCCCGGGGCTGTCAGCGGGCACCGAGGGTTGCAGCGGGCAGGGTGCGGGGGGACAGGGCCAGGGGGCGGCTGGCCCCCCGGTTAGCACTGGTCCCGGCCCGGTAAGCACGGGTCCCGCTCTGCAGCTCCTAGGAGCCCGGCCCGCCGACGCGTTGGGAGCTTGCGGGGACGGCCGCGGGTGCCTGGGGGTGGCTGGCAGGCGGGGATGGCGTTTCCCAGGCCAGCTGCAAGGGGACAAATTAATAAAATCGCGGTGATTGCCCCTGCGAGGTGCCAGCCGAAGTGACAGTGCACTTTTCCTTCAAAATGTGACCGGTGCCACAGCCCGCACGCGCGTTACGTTGGTGATTGTGAAGCCGTTCCTCGCAAGCAGTTCCCCTCCGCACGCGCTCTTTGCCCTCTCCTCGGGCAAGTCCCCGGTGCTCTGGAAGCCAGCTTTGCCCCTCGTTTTTGTGGCACCGCTGTAAACGCTCCGGCCTTGGCGGGGAGCCACCGTGAGTCAGGCTTGGCTTCGGGCAGCAGCCCCGGAGGGAGATACCGGGAGAGAAGATGGGTCTCAAGTCCAAGGTAGAGAACATTGGCACGGGCAGCCCGAGGCCGGCGCCAAGCCTCACGTGCCCGCGCAGCCAGAAACGCCGTAAAAATACAAACGTAGCCTGCAAATAAGCAATAGTTGCCAGAGAGGCTGGCTGGATGTGGAAGGCTGGTGCTGGGGATGAGCGAAGCTGCGTGTCACGGTGCTGCAGTTTCTTTTGGGACCCACAAATGGAGGGAGGGTGCTGTTACTCCGTGGAGAAGGCTGCTTCGGGGGTCAGCCGGCTGTGCAGGCTTTAAATGCCCACTTCGGTGTCTCCCAGGGCCCTAGCTCCTTTGTGCATTGAAACAGAAGTGAAACCTGCCAGAGAAATAAATGGTAAAGAAGATTCGCAGCTGTACTTCTGACTTGTTTCGATTCCTGCACTTGAATTTTCAGCATCTTTCACGTGTCAGTGACCCTCCAAGAACAGACATGCACAAGACAGCTCATTACCCATCACTGGGCAGCACTGGCGACAGTCTGCAAGGCGGGCGACTTGCAGATCTATTGCCTGTGGAAAGCTGCCCGAGGATAATGATTAGGCAAACGCTAATGATTTGTCAGCATATCTAGTTCATTTATTTTTATCGCCAAAGCACACCGAGCTTATATCTAGAGCCAATATCGATCAGTGCAGCTATCGACTTCCGTACTTCCCTCTCCCCCTGCCTCCGTCACCTCTCAAGTCTAGTTTGAGGAGGCCAGGACTCGTTTGTCTCGTGTCCTGTACCAAAGGACCACAGGCGCGGAAGCAGCTCGGGTGCTACTCAAATACGCACAGTAAATCACGAGGATGAAGGCTTTTCTTCGGGGTTATTTTACTGGGGCACTTTCCTCCGCACTAACTTCCTGCATGGGATTTTCTTGGTAGATTTTGGGAAGCTCAGAAGTTAACGCGCAGCTGATTTCTCCAGGGCTAGGATCAGCCGGCTGCATTGTGCTGGGCACAGCAGAGGGGCACAGAGGATCGTCAGAGCAACAGGAAGGCAGCCCTTGCCCTTTGGAGTTCTAAGCTGCTTGGACAAGTCCCAAGCACTGGCCATTTCCAGCTGCACGTGACAAAAGGTTGTCAATGGGAGTTTGTTTCCAAGTTCTCTGGCCACCAGTAGTAAGCAGGGCGAGAACACCGGCTGCAGGGACCTCCCGTCTGGTGGCACGGGTGAACTGGCAGGGACAGCAGAACGCGTTTCCCTGCTGGCTCAGATCTTCCTGTTCATCTTGCCTTTCTGGAAAGATTCTCTCAAGCAAGCTTCAGGCAAAATATGTGAGAGGGACTCGTTCTGGAGGTGAAGCAGATTCGTCTCCAAAGCAGACACCATGCAGGGCACAGGACTGCTTCCTCCCACCTGCGTTCCCTCAGTCGGCACCTCACCGCTAGTGAGGCAATTCTCTGCCCTCAGCGGCACATTTCATCCTTGGCTTCTCTCCTGACGTAACTACAAAAGGGAGAGCTGTTGATCAGGGATTTCCTTCTTTTTCAGAGTGGAAACCCATCTTACTTATTTTCATTCCTTGTACAACAGGCATCTCAAAGGTCTCCAAGTTATCATGGCATCCCTAAGAAGTCAATTTTACGTTATCACGACGCTAGCTCAGGACTCAGTGACCCAGAGAGAGGCTGCACCCTTTAAATTGTCTCTGATCAGCACATTAAGTACATTTTTTGTGATTGCTGGGTTTTATTCATTTTTTCTCTGCATCATCTGCTTGTGCTCAGAGACCTTTTGCCTCTTGAGCGAAAACCAGCAGAGAACTTGCTTGAGATCCCCACTGGAAAAGCTATTGAAAGTTCTAGGTCAGAACACAGCGGACCTGGAATTTGGGACTGAAACAAAATCATTACGGCTGCCTGCATGTATAGTTCCCAGAAACACTTAGAGGAAGGAACGGTTACTGATCCAATTCAAGTAAAGCCAAAAGACAACCAGGGTTCAGTCCCAGGATTGTCCGCTTACCCTAGAGCAAGATTTGGCCCAGGGAGACGAGGCTTAGGGTAGGTGTTCCTCAGGAGTGCTCCAGCACTGCAGTTCCTCCATCGCCGAGCAAGGAGCGAGTGAGATCAGAGCAGCTGCTTTTTGAGGCTCCGTTCTGTCTTGGGTTAATTCCTTGGCCAGCTTCTTGTCCTTGGCACTGAAACAAAAAAAAAAAAAAAAAAAAAAGAATTAATGAGACACAAAGGGAAGAGAAGAGCTTTGATTTGCAGCTTGTGTTGCCCTCATGTCTGCACAGAAATCCATTCTGTAGCATAGGAAGGGGTCAGGAGGCCAGGAGCCTGGGCTGCCAGGCAGGCTGTCATGGCTGTGCTGCTGTCTCCCACAGAGACCATTTGGTGCCTGAATTTGAAGGGTTACCCCCTCCACAGCTTTGAGGGGTCCTTCATACTGGTGTCACGGCCCAGGCAGCGCCTACCCAGAGCATCTGAAAGAGGAGGAGGGAGGGTGCCTGATCCGCTCAGGGTGCCTTTGGGGATAGTGATTAAGGTGAGGAAACCAAGTTAAATTCTTGCATCGTGTACTGGTACTGCAGGAACGAAGGGAAGAGAGCACCAGAGGCTCTAGAGGAACACTCAGAAGCAGAGAGCTAGAGACAGACAAGTGCCCTGATCTTTGCAGCTGCAGGATAAAGATCAGAAACGGAATATAGTTAGACATTTTGCAACAACTTCCCCAGCAAAGGCTGCTCAGCTGTTGTGCAGAGGAGAATAACTCCATAGCATTGGGTGTCCTCGCTGCAGTAGGGACATACCTATTGAAAAACACAGGTTTTTCCTCAAAAATAAACATTTCAACACAGTTTTTGCATGCTCATGGAAATGTATTGAAGGGTTCACGTTAGGGTTGTTTCTAACGTGATTTGACCCTTTTGAAAGTGAAACGGGAGTTGTGCTTCAGTCATTTCTCCTAAACAGCGTCAGTGCACTCAGCTAGTGCTCCTTTGGTGCCAGTGAGCAAGCCTGAAAAGCAGAGCCAGGAGATTTTTGAAATAAGAAAATGGACAGGAATAGCTTCCCCTAATTGTCTGCCTCGCCATCCTTCTTCACCCAGTATTAAAAGCCAAGAAGGGGAAAGAGTCCCTCGCTTTTTTCCCTGGTCAGTCGCCCGTACTTTTTTTTTTTTTTTAAACAGATTTTGGAATGCTTCAGGTGAGCAAGTTCCAGCTGCATGCATTGACATCCTTCATGTGCATAAACCTTTTCACTGCACTCAGCAAGGCAAGCCAAAGCAGTCTGTTTCCCTCTGGCTTCTGATCCACTTGATGGTCTAGCTCAAGGACTTGCACGAAGTTTCTGGCTTGGAGCTGCAGGGAAACATCCAGCTTGAACTTCACTTGGAATGACGGCAAACAATTACAGGCACGAGATATGGGGCCACCAGATCCCGCTGGGGCTGCACAAAGGATCTTCCCAACAGTAACTTTTCTGGTGGTTTATCCGACCCACTCTGAAGGAAACCAAGCACTGTGGTTTCTGCCACTTCCCTTTTAGAGGCCCTTCGTCAGCCAGATAACTCCTGCAACGGGGAAGCATTTTCTTGCTGTGTAGCCTCATTTCCAAACATGTTTCGTATTAACTCATTCCCTCGGTGTCCCATGGGGGTGGGGTTACCAAGGAATTAAGTGCGTACTCCCAGAGAGGCCAAAACGCTGCAGGTTCTTTTGAGGTCAGCAAGCAATGGGCTGTAAATAAACCCATCGACATCCTCGCTGGTACAGCAGCTTTGCAGGATGCTTTCCAGTGTGCCTTTCTCAACGCATTTTTTTTCCTCCTCTGCTTGTAGCTGCCCTGATGTCTCTGTAAATTCATCCTGGGATTTCATCTGAGGGAAGGATCTTCTGAATCAAAAGCTTCCTTCTGTTCTTCCCCTGCCCACTGCTTCCCTCAAGATGGCATCTGATAGCCCGGAGTCACTAATGACCTTGTGCACAGATTTCTGCCTTCGCAACTTGGAGGGGACTCTCTGCTACCTGCTGGACAACGAAACGCTCCGACTCCATCCTGACATCTTCTTGCCAAGCGAGATTTGTGACAAACTTGTCAACGAGTACGTCTCAGGCCTGTGGAGAAGCGGTTGTCTGGTTTGGAAAGGAGTGGGGAGCTTGGGGAAGGAGGGCTGCGGTTATCTAAAAAAAAAAAAAAAAGTGATGGAAAGCATATAAGGAAAAAAATGGGGAGGAATTCATAGGGCTGTTTTTGCTGGTTTAGCCTCAAATTGGAAATAAGAATGTGCATTAAATTCAGAAGGAACTATCCCCAGGGGTTATCGTAGTCCTGCCAATCACCATTTCCATATAGGTAACCCCAGATTGCAATGAGCGGTCACTGCTTCTTCCAAGAATATCAGTAAGCAACAAAGGAGCTTTCCTACTTCCCACCACTGCATTACAATTCTCTCCCAAACCAGAAAAATAAGAGTGCAAAGTACTAACAGATGTTGCATTTTAGGGCAGCTGCTCCCATAGCTTCACAAAGCAACCTGTTTCCAGGGATTTCTGACTTGGCTATCATAGTTTCTCTTGGCTGAAGTCCTGCCCACAAAGTCTGGCAGAAAACCGGCTAGATAATTTTCTGAAAATGAAAAAAAAAATCAAGTAAATAGCTTTAAATAGTGAGGAAAGAAAAATCCTGGAGTCCGTGCTTGCCAGAATCCGGTTTGCTCAGAAATACAGACCTTGCACAAGTCTTTGCCTTAGATTTTCCTAAGGAGTGTTAGCTTTGTGCAAAAAGAAATAATAGCCTAGCTCCCGTTACCCCTAACACTATCCGGGATGTTCAGGAGGGAGTCTGGGCACTCAGGCACTTGGTAGCGTTTTGTCACAACCAGTAAAGGTGCTAGGGCTGTACCTGAGCCTTTGTGTTGTGCTGTGCTAACGCCATTGCCCTAACGCAGGTATGTGGAGCTGGTCAAGACGGACAGCATCTTCGAACCCCATGAAAGCTTCTTCACCCTGTTCTCTGATCCCCGGAGCACCAGGCTAGCTCGGATCCACTTGCGGGAACAGATCGTGCAGGACCAGGACCTGGAGGCCATCAGGAAGCAGGTGGCATTGCACTGACAGCCACTTCACATGGCAGCACTGCTGCACGGGGAAGGGCTAGAATCCCAGGCATCCAGAGATTCCCAGGATCATATCCAAGTTTTTTGGGGGGAGAACCTCAGCATCTCCATCCTCAGCTCCCTACAGGCCGCTGTAGGGAATGGGATGGGGACACTGGTCGAGTCTGGTGACACGTGGTCTCAGTCTGTCCCTGTGTGAGGTGTTGTAGGGAGCAGGGTGGGCACTCTGCCTGTGAGATGTTTCTAACTGTTTGATTTCCCATCTTCCAGGATCTTGTTGAGCTCTACCTGACTAACTGTGAGAAGCTGACAGCCAAGAGTCTGCAAACCTTGGTGAGCTTCAGCCACACGCTTATCTCCCTCAGCCTCTTTGGATGCTGTAATATCTTCTATGAGGAGGAAAACCCTGGAGGTTGCGAAGATGACTGTTTGGTGAACCCCACTCGCCAGGTTTTGGTCAAGGACTTCACTTTTGAAGGCTTTAGCCGCTTGCGCTTCCTGAACCTGGGTCGCTTGATTGAAGGGGTAAATGTGGAGACGTTGCTTCGGCCTTTGGCCTCCCTTGCAGCTCTTGATCTCTCCGGGATCCAGCTGAACGATGTGGGATTTCTGACCCAGTGGAAGGACAGTCTGGTTTCCTTAGTGCTTTACAACATGGACCTTTCAGAGGAGCACATCCAAGTGATTGCACAGCTTCACAAGCTCAGGTCAGCAGATCTCTTTTTCCACGTTTAGCTTTTCCCCACTGATAGGAGCCACGCAAGTCTCTTAGGAACGGGCTACCTGCCTGCTGATGGAGAGCCATCTGCTGCTGGCTTCAGGTTATAAACCCTCCCATGAACAGACTCCCTCAGTGACTCACTATACATATCTGACACTGGGGAAAATTAAATAAATATACACACAGAGAAACATATCCACTCTAACCAAACAAAAAAAGAACAGCAGAACACCCAAGATGTGGGAAAAAAATGGCTACGGATGTATACAGATACCAGTTTAGTGACAATCACACTGTGAAAGTCAGTCCTTCATACCACTTGTTAAACGGGAACATCCAAAGTTCAAAACTGGCTCTGAGATAAAACTGGGAAAGCTCTCAGCTCAGACCATCTGCTCGCTGTGCTTTGTGTAAGCACGCTGTAGATGGATGGTGCAACCAAGGAAAAAAGCAGCGTAAATAAATAGGCACTCCTGACCTAACAGTGCTGACAGCGAAATGACTTCCTGAAACAGAGTCAAGACAATTGCTATTCAAACTGCACAGTGGTATCAGGAACAAGATCCAAGACTTGCCAAGCCAAAAAGCAGGGCCCTACCATTCACATGAAGTATACTTTGCAATGGCTTTAGTATTGTCTCTGCAGACTGCAGGCACTAGGGGGTACCGCGTTAACATGTGTCCTAGGAGAACCTTCTGGGTAACGCCGGCTAAATCCTAATGACTTAGTTTGCCTGCTGGTGATTTGCAATGAAACTTGGTTCACAACATGGAGAAAACACTTCTGAAAGTAGGAAGTTGGCTCCTGCCTTAGGCAGTTTAGTCTCTCTCAAGGGGTCTTCACTCAGCAGGCAGGAGCATGCCCTGCCTTATAAGGGACCCCACTTGCACATGGTAGCCAGTTAGTTTGCCCCACAACTCCCTTAGCAGCAGGGGTTTCCCCAGAGTTTAAGCATTTAAATACTGTATGGTACATGAAATAAGGGAGTAATAGCCTGGAGTGGAAAAAAAAAAAGATTGGGGAAGCAGACAAAAACTTGTGTAAATTAATTTGTGGGATGAGGCAACAAACGTTTCTGGGAATGCAAAGATCCTCTAGTGCATCTTAATCACCAGGCAGAAATGCTCAGGTGGCTGCTTTGATGGAGCTTGGGAAAGGCAGTTCCTGAGCCTAGAGCAATTTCCTTTGTGATGGTGTGGCCGAATGACTCATTGTGCTCCATTTTAAGTAGACCTCTACCAGATACCTGTGTGCTTCGGTTAGACACAAGGCCCGATCCTGCTGCCAGATCCTACAGAGCCACATTCCTGTATCTTAGGAAGGGAATAATAACAACAATCACACTTGGCTCGTCACTTTCACCTGGTAGAGTCCTGTTTTAGCAACGGGCTGATGCTTTCCAGATGCTGAGCTGCTCTGTCATTTGCAGGCACTTGGATATCTCCCGCGATCATCTGTCCAGTTACTACAAATTCAAGCTGACCCGGCGGGTTCTAAACCTGTTTGTGGAAAACTTGCTAAACCTCACTTCGCTCGATATCTCAGGGCACACCATGTTGGAGAACTGCACTATCCCAAGCATGGAAGAGAAGATGGGCCAGACAAGGTAAGGAAACAGCAAATACTGAGGTATGCTTGGATGGCTAGTTCCATCAAAGATGAATTAAGGACATCTTTTGTCCTTAATCTTTTGATCGTTCAATCTTTTGTATTAAGGACATCTTTTTTGGAAGGCCTCTTCTGGCCTTCCAAATTCTGTAGATCTAATTAATACTAAAAAGCAAGATACAACTGTTCCTAGTTCCTCCTGATGCTAAAGGCTAGTATGGGAATCAGCTGCGATTTCTGTATGTGACACAGGTAAGGACTGCAAAAGTAATAATGAATTAATTCTATCTAGCTTCCATACATATCTGAAGTTCTTTTCTACACACATTCTTCCAGGGATCGCTTGCAGTGGTTTATAGATCAAAAGGACTCCAGAGCCCTTTATGCATTCTCTATATAAAACATTTTTACCTTCACTGAAATGAGGCTTTTCTGAGACAAAACGCTTCTACACTAAGTCAATACATCAGTGTTCACAGGAGGGCTGAGTGTTTTCGGAACTTAGAATCTAAAGGCAGATTTTCACATGTGACCTGGATGCTGGGCAGACCAACCTTTGAAAATCCTGGTCCACCTCAGTAGGGCATAGAGATGTGGTTTTCCAGGTCAACTAAGAGCTCTGCCCTCCTATTCCCCAAGCACTCAAGTGCAAAAGCAAACAAGTGAGACAGTACTGACTCTTTTCCAAAGCTGGTAAAAGAAATTATAATACTGGCTCTTGGTCAATAAGGAACATGGCAGCAAAACAAGTGTTCTTGCATAAACATACCAGGCTGCTTCTGTGATCATCAGATGACATACAGAGAAGTTTGCAAATAGTTTGGATCAGTGAAATCCTCATCCCTTTCCTAAGAAGTGTTCACCCCAACTAGTGAATTTCCAGGACAAATTCTATCTAGGAAAGCTGCGTTCTGTCTGCATGAATTCTTACTGCTGTTTTCGTTCAACACGTTTAGCCCTTCACTCAGGATCATCTGGGACGCGTGCCTATTGTTAGCTTTAGGAGAAGCTGGCTGGTGTACAACTGAAATCACTCCAGTTATGGAGCAGTACAGTCAAAATGATCAGAGAGGACGTAGCTGTTCTTATGGCAGGAGGCACCCAGAGAAGCAGGGTACCAACACGAGTGATCTCTTTCTTTCCTCAGCATTGAGCCAGCAAAGAGCAGCATTGCACCCTTCCGGGGTCTGAAACGACCACTCCAATTCTTGGGCCTTTTTGAGACATCTCTCTGCCGCCTGACGCATATTCCAGCCTATAAGGTAATGAGGGTGCAAGAATGTTGGTAGTAGGTACTTGGCAGAAGTTCAAAGAACATACAAATCACTGTCTGCTAGTAGGGTGGTGTTCTTAGGGTCTCACGTGTGACAATTTATCTCTGACCTTTTTATAGCTACTTGATAATGCAGGAGAGCTGCCAGAAGGCAAGACAAGACCTATACCCCACATAGTTTTTACAAGTGTTAAAAAAAAAAAAAGCCATTTAGAGAATGGGCTGAAAAAGTCATCCCTACTGAAGGACTAGGATTGTCTGCGACTACCAGAAAACAAAGACAATAGGAATCTTGTGAATAGCATCCTTCTGCCCCGGAGGTGCCGTTTCTTGTCATTCTGGGCCAAGAAGTGACTCTTTGCTCCCATCATGGGCCTAATCCTACTAGGAGGACAGATGCAAGTTGCCCCCTTTGACCTTTCAGACTTACCCTCAGAGTTCCCTTCTCATGCTGGCTTTCCTCCCTCATCCTTTCTTCCCTGACTCTTGTTCCTCCATGCTAGGTGAGTGGAGACAAGAATGAAGAGCAAGTCCTGAATGCTATCGAGGCTTACACTGAACACCGGCCAGAAATCACTTCGCGGGCCATCAACCTCCTTTTTGACATCGCCCGCATTGAGCGTTGCAGCCAGCTGCTGCGAGCCCTTCAGGTAAGCCCCATGCTAACATTTACCTCACCTTACCAAGGAAGTTTTGCAGTCCCAGCCTTTCCTTCACACCGGGATGCCGTATCAGGCCATTCTGGAGAAAGTTCCAGTAGTGCAGCAGAACTGGGTACCTTCATTTCATAAGCACGTTCCTTGCAGGCTTGTAACAGCCGTTGTCCCACACAGCCATAACCATCATTCCAAGACTCAACAGCAAGTCTGTGGCACTGAAGCTTCGTGTTGCTTCCTTGCAGCTGGTGATCACAGCCCTCAAGTGCCACAAGGATGACAAAAACATCCAGGTGACAGGCAGCGCAGCGCTGTTTTACCTGACGAACTCTGAGTACCGCATGGAGCAGAGCGTAAAGCTGCGGCGCCAGGTCATCCAGGTGGTGCTGAACGGCATGGAGTCCTACCAGGAAGTCACAGTAAGAGCTGCCAGGCCTCCTCTGGCTCCCCCAGTTCTCCTTCCCACATTAGGTCTTTAGCCGGCTGTTAGCATTTGTGGAGTCTAAGCCTCCAGCACGTGAGCTGAGGCAGGCACCACAGAACCACTTGCCCAGATCTGCTCTTTGCCTTCACTCGGTGGGAATTATGTGCAAGGTGCTCCTTAGCCTTGTGATGTTCCCCAGAACCAGGGGAAGTAAGTGATGGTAGCAAGGCACCTTTTTAGCTGACGTTAATGGTCAGAAGGCATACAACCCACAGCACAGGTGTCCAATATTGACTATGGGGTGAAAAGGGTGTGGATGTTGGGGGTGTTAAGCTAACAGAATGAAACATTGTGCCAATGCACTGCTATCAGAAGCCAGCTGACAATATACACTACAATGCCTCTGGGTTACAGAATGGTGACTCCTGAATAGAAAGCTTATAGGCAGCAAGGAACTGCCTTGAAAAGTGATGCGTGTTGGGCGATTGTGTGGTCACGTGAGACCAGTGAGAGAGAAGAGCCTACTGATAGAGCGCAGCTCAAGCAGACTGCTAGGTAGGAGGGTGACAAAAATTTCAGTGGTAGCGGTCAAACAAGAAGATGGTTTCAGTACAAAGCAGCAAGAGAACATGAGGGGATGGAGTCAGGTTTTTGTAGCCACCTGGTGCAGCATTTGCTTCCCTTCAACCCAGGTACAGCGGAACTGCTGCCTGACACTGTGTAACTTCAGCATTCCCGAGGAGCTGGAGTTCCAGTACCGCCGAGTCAACGAGCTGCTGCTGAACATCCTCAATCAGAGCCGGCAGGATGAGTCTATCCAACGCATCGCCGTGCACCTCTGTAATGCTCTGGTCTGCCAGGTGGACAACGATCATAAAGAAGCTGTGGGCAAGATGGGTTTTGTCATGGTTGGTATGGTCCCAAGGTGTCTGCTTATCTTTAACCCAGGCTACCTCAATTTCCTTGCAGCAGTCCACCAAACAGGCTCAGCCAGCGAACCAACCTTACCATATCACAGGAGGGAACTGGTGTTCCAGCAGCGCTAGCCTCTCCTGGAATCCGTCCCGCCATGTGACACCTTTTTCTGGCTTGCCAGCCCTGGAAGTCATGGTCTCAGAGACAGGCTGTCCATGAAAGCAGGGAAGCAGTGTGACCTGATACCTTCCCTCCTTACTGCACCATTTCCAGAACCAGTACAACCTTTTGATTAGCTCCTTCTGCATCTCCCTAAATTTGCATCAGCTTCCCAACTCACATCAACACATCACCCCTTCACAAAGAACTGCAGAGGCCACTGCTTTTTTGCAGTTCTACCACATTCCAGACTTTGTCACGCAGGTCGCAACTGACTTGACTGTAAACCCAACAAACTTGACTGTGACATGGTTCAGCTCTTCAAATACTTGCAACACTGAACACAACCCAATCCCACTGATTTAGAGAAAAAAATAACAAATAAATACTCCACAAAGGGTCAGAACTGCATATGCCTGCAATTGGCTGCAGCCAGTCCTGCAGCAGCTACAGCTGTCGGTTTTAGCTCTGTGATTCTTGAACTGTTCTCGTTCTTCCCCTTCTGCCCACAGACGATGCTAAAATTGATTCAGAAGAAGCTGGCTGATAAAACGGTGAGTGTTTCCCACAGAAATTTATACATGGAGTATTTTTTCTTCAGTCTGACTTAGGCATGGAGATCAGTCTGGAGCGCTAGCCCAGCTTCTCTAGCGAACATGAGACATCCCAGCTGGTGCTGCAGAATTTCTTGTCACTGGGGGGAGGGGGGCAGGGCAGGAGGGAATGTGGCAGGGAGGGAAAAGTAATAAACAAACACCCTTGCTGACAAGCTGAAAGCGAATAACAAGATTTTCTTACCCCTGAATTCATCTGGGGTGATGGCAGAGATGAAACCCAAGTGGCTGGTTTGCACTGGGCTCCCACATTTGAAAAGCTCTGTTTCTTTCCTTTTCTCTTCGGCTCCGTAGTGCGATCAGGTGATGGAGTTCTCCTGGAGTGCCCTCTGGAACATTACTGATGAGACCCCTGATAACTGTGAGATGTTCCTTAACTACAGTGGCATGAAACTGTTCTTGGAGTGCTTGAAAGTAAGTATGTCTAGTTTTCTCTAGATGAATACTGACATTGGCAGTGGAGATGCAAGTGCCTGGGCATGATTCCTAGCTATGCTAATCCATAAGCAGTACTTCCTATGTTGCGTAAACAGAAAAAGCTTGCACGTTTCATTCTTCCTCCCATCCACCCACCCAACCAGTAGAAGAACAGAGAAATTTAAACTGAGCACATCCCCCTCTTTCCTGTCTTATACGCAGTTCTTCTTAAGTAGAGCACCAGCGAGTAGCAGGCGCTGGCCTTGATTTCTCATTTTGCATACATCTTGAAGGCTAGAGATCCCATCAGAGAATTGCTAAAGAACCAATGCTAACTACCCAAAAATACTCACCCTTTTTAGAAGCGCTGCACAACCTTTCTCCAGGGTCTCTTGTTCTCAATATCACTGTGCCTCTACTATTGTATAATCCTGTCTCTTGCTTTCTTAGGAGTTCCCAGAGAAACAGGAGCTGCATCGCAATATGCTGGGCCTCCTTGGCAATGTGGCAGAGGTGAAGGAACTCCGCCCACAGCTCATGACCTCCCAGTTCATCAGTGTGTTCAGGTGAGTGCTAGGCTAATGAGCAGCTGGGCCAGGTGGATGTTCTAGAGCATTGGTCCTAAACCACCTGGAGACTTTTCAACCTTTGATGCCTCAGATTGTTTTTTCATTCTAAAAAAGCTAAAAGGAAATCATTTGACAGCTTTGTAAATGCCTTGGATTGTACGGGCTTATTTGTGGTGTTAATGTCACTGAAAAGCTGCATCCCTGGAGAGCGTTGCTCCTGTTTCAGGCTGGAGATGTTGTCTCCAATGATTGTTTCTGATCGCAATAAAAGACATGCTGGTTTTGTTTTTTGTAAGATGCTAAGGAAGGTTGTCCTGGCACCTCCCAATGATCTCTTCTCTCTTGGCAGCAACCTGCTGGAGAGCAAAGCAGATGGGATTGAGGTATCCTATAATGCCTGTGGCGTGCTCTCCCATATAATGTTTGATGGCCCAGAGGCTTGGGGTATATGTGAGCCACACCGAGAGGAAGTTGTAAAGAGGATGTGGGCAGCCATCCAGAGCTGGGATATCAACTCCAGAAGAAATATCAATTACAGGTGAGGAATAGAGAAGTATGACTCATTTACTCAGGAGCCAGGCTTGTCGCAGAAAGCAAACACCGACAGAAGGGAAAAGGTACAGCAGAGCATGGAGGTTCTGCTTAGAGGGAAGGAGAAATCCTCAGGAACATATTCTTTAGTGAGGGCTTCACATCTTCCTTTGACTGAAGGTAGCATGTTACACAGGCTGCTGGAAATGGGTACCTTGCCTGGCAATTCCTATGGGAGAAGCATGGGAACCCAGCAGGCTTTATTCTGCACATTTCTGGTGAAATTGCATAGTTCAGGAAACTCATGATCTGACTATCTGAGGTTGACTAAACATTGTTCTCTGAGACTTCTGACCTTGACACCTTAATTCTGAAAGACACATGTATTGCTGTAGCTTTCACTCTCCTCTGGGGGATATATAGACACAGTTCCCAGAAATCTCTTAAAGGGTTAATACAACTAGTGGAATCCTCCAAAGTCCTTCCTGGGTGAGGGTATCAGGTACTCTGTATTCCCATAGTGCTTGGCAGGAATCCTGAACAAATGGCATTCCAATTCCTTAGCTACAGTATAGACACATGATTGTCAGAAGAAACAGAGCAACCATTGCACGTGAGCAGCTGGCTTTGGCTGGGTGTAATTTTACTTTGGACCCTCTACGGAATGACCAGTGCTGCTAGGTTTCAGCTGTCACGAGGAAATGACTGATGGAGGATGGAAATCAGCTGACTTCTTTGCAGCTACGTATCTGGGCAGCATGTTTATGCTAAAGCAGCAGGGCCTGTAAGCCTGCCAGTATTGCCATGTGACACAGACTTGGGCTTTGATGCCAGAATCTTTGACATGCCAATAGATTTACTGCTGTGGTTTCTATGAGCACAGGGTTTGTCTTGCTTTGTGCAGCAAAGGTGCTGGAAGAAGCAGCTCTTGGATTTTTAACGAGTTCTACAATATTTCTGTGCAGGTCATTCGAACCAATCCTTCGACTTCTTCCACAAGGGATCTCTCCGGTCAGCCAGCACTGGGCTACTTGGGCGCTGTATAACTTGGTCTCTGTCTACCGTAAGTTCCTGTTTCAAAATCACACCCACCACACTGTAAAAGCTGACATTGTGAATCTAAGCTTGTTACCAGAAAAACTCATCCCAGTTTAGCTATGTAGTTAAAGAGAACCGTCTTTGAATGATGCAGGAATGTCCAGGCAGCACAGCCAAACAAAAAATAGTGAGACTTAGTACATAGGAAATTCCTTCAATGTTTTGATCCCTCTGGCCTCTTATTTCTCAGTCATTTTGTGTCCTGTTTTTATAGCCAAGGTACCCCTAACAGGTTGGCTCCATAAAAAAAAAAAAACAAAACACAAACGTTTTGTGACTTCTCCAGCAGCACCCTTACCCTCCTGCCACCCTTTATACCACTCTTGTGAAGGTTCAAGGACCTGTTTTATTCTTTTCTCTGCAGCTGACAAGTATTGCCCACTGCTCATCAAAGAAGGTGGGATTCCCCTTCTGAAGGACATGATTAAAATGGCCTCAGCACGGCAAGAGACCAAGGAAATGGCCCGGTAGGAAACCAATGCATTGTCATCAAACATTCAGTTTAGCTTCAAGTTAGTTTTTATTCTTGTACATCAAGTAAGGCTGCCAAAGAAAGGCCTGTGCTGATCTGTACAAAGGGCGAAGCAAACATGGGAGAAGAGCAGGAAAAATGATAGAAACAAGACTAGAAAGGTGTTTATAGGTGGGCAAATAAACACATCATTGAGGGTTCATAGATGCCAGGCAAATAGGTTATAGGAGTAGCTTGTTGGACAGGAGAGCCACATTGCTAATTGCGTCTCTTACTCTCATAGTCCCCAGTCATCTCTATTCTCCATACCTGAGGTGTGGGGTCCCTGTCTGTAATCATATCGGCCTGTCACTAAAAGAGCTGACCGTGACTGCACAGTTAAAATCAGAGGATTCTCAAAAGGTGGAGAGAGTCCCCCACTGTTGTGAACTTCCCCACATTATTACATGACTTTCCTTTGGAGTCATTCTTTCTGAGTTTTAAGAGAGAGCTGCAGTTTCTTATCATTGACAAACTGAGCTCTACAATTTCATGCCTGCAGGATGAATATAAAGGAGAAGTAGAGATTGGCTGGGAATATCTATCTGGTGGGTGAGCGGCAGGCATTCCCCAGAGCTGAAGGGTTGCTAACTGCTGGAGGTGACAGAACCCTGCAGAAGAATATCATGGGTTAGGCAAATTATGTAAGGTGATGCGACAGTCCAAGAACAGTAAATGGAAAGAACAGGAAAAGCAGGGACAGATAACAGCAGAGTGAAAACAAACATTTGTATGTATGTGTTTCCTGGTGTGATTCAAAGTTATCTGATGATTTGGATATGGGAGTGAGAAATGAATGGTCTCACGGATCTGGATGTATACTAACATGACTTGAAATCCCAAGGGAATGAACTGCAAACTCTGTGTTGCTTTGTGGGATATGCTCCTTTTGATACAAACATTGGTTGATGCATATCAGAAGAGACTGCCTGCTGCAAACAGCGTATATTTACATAGAGATCAAGCTACATTCCTGTCCCACAACTGTAATGCAGTAAGCTTTAAACTAAACCCTCTCTCCTTGTCCTGTTTTATCCATAGGAAAGTTATAGAGCACTGCAGTAACTTTAAGGAGGAGAACATGGACACTTCCAGATAGAGGCAATCACCTAGTGCCTCTTGCCAGCACTGTATCCAGCTTCTCTCTAATTCACTGTATATAGGGAGGACTCTTTCTTACCAACTCGCCCGTTGGAAGGAAACTTTGTGTGTGTGTGTGAGACCCTCAGTAGATGAAGGTGAACAGGGGAGGGGGGGGAGGGACTTTTTGCACAACAAAATGCTTTCCTTAAATTAGTGGACTTTTTCGTTATGAAGTTTCAGATTGAAGTTCTGTGTGTATGATTTCTGTATAAAAAGAAAAAAACAAAGACAACTACATTATGTATCTTTTAACCTTTTTTTTAGACCACACAGAGAGCCTCAAATGATCATGAGCTTGAAGACCTAGTTGTGTGATCGCTAGCGTGACTTTTTTTATTTCCCACTTTTTAGAAAATTCCCTTTTGCTGTATTGCATGAGGTCCTGTAATGTCTGCAAGAACACCAGTCCTGAATTGGTATTGGCCACTCAATGGGTTTTATAGGCAATGCTGAGTTATTTATTTGCTTAGAGAGGTTGGGGGACACAACACAAGAGTTAGACCAAGAGAACTGACCTTTTTAGTAATATTTGTAAGTAGAGAAAATGGGAAAGAAAGATCTTTCAAGTCAATTCATTCCCTTAACGTTTTTTATGGAAGACTCATGTTAACAGAAGCCCTGCTAAGTGTACGTGGGTCATTTGGAAGTAAGACATTCCCATTAAAGTCAAGAGTTCTGTTTTGTCCCCTTTGGCAGTTCAGTAGGATCTGCCAGCCCACCCAGTCTCACACGGTCAGGGACGACCAGTAAAACCAGTTACACATCCATGGCAACACAGAGCTTTTCCGTCTAAGGGAGGCTGTGCAACAAGGAACAAGGTTTGTTCACAAAGGGCTATACATCTTCATTCCAGTACTTCAGCTTCTTAGTTGTGTTCTGCTTTATGGGGAAGGGCTACAAATGCCAGAGAGTGGATTTCCCCTTGGCATAAGAAGTTCTATTAGACCCTAGGCCAGAGCAGCTTGTACCAGTGCAAGTTCCAGTAATGGACTGAAGCTGTCCTACCCTTCTTCAGTCTGTGTAGGCACAAGCCATGCTCTATGACAAAGTAATCTCCCTTTAGAGGAGAAGCTTACTGCAGCACAAGTGCTGTCATTGGAGGTGCTAACATCCTCTTTTGAGCCTGGGGAGTTTCTAGGCACACTTTGGAGTGTGATCTCATGAAATAGCACCTCTTGTTCCACCCCAACATCTTCCCCTTCTTCTGGGAAGCAAAGGGCCCTATTCTTATCCAACTCCCACCAGTGCAGTCCCACTCACATCAGCAGAATTACTCCAATTTATATGGTGTAGGGGAGAAGGGAGTCCCGCTAAGGTGGTCTTGACCGTTAAGACTCTAGACCTATAGATGCTTAAGAAGCCAAGGGCCAAAGTTTGCTGCACAGCCAGGCACTCAACACCGCATCGTGCAGTTCATGCTCAAGAGCCCCCTGCTTGTCACAGTTCTTTCAAAATTCACAGTTCTTCCCTTAAAAAGGGGTTTAGAAAATATTTTACATCTGCAGTTAGAGGAAGCCATGGCCACGTGATTTAGGACATTTCAGGCCTCACACAGCACAGTAACCGTCGCTGCTCTCTTCCCTTACATTGCTCTCAGATTTGACTCGCTGCTATGACAGGTTCTTCTAATGCTCAGAGTTAATGCTGTCATTGCTGAGCACATTATAGATAGATCCTAGAGACACAAACTGACACTTTAAATGATAGAACACAGCTGCCCTGAGAAGTTTACTTTTTTTCTGCCAATATGGTGTTACTCAATGTCTTTTTTTCTCTTTTTAACCATACGTCATTTGTTTTGATATTGTGAGATCTGTACTTTTTTCTTTAAGTATTTTTCAAACTTATATATATTTTTGTGTCACTTTTGAATTGTTTTCATATGGTTTGCAAAACTTGACAGATTATACTTTTTTTTTTGAGGTTGTTTGATTGAAATGTATTTTTATCTCTCTGATTCCTGTTCCCTGAGAACGTGTGTCCCTATAAGCTTTGAGACAGACAAGTTTATTTCATGATGTTTTCTGTGTAACACTTGCTAATCGTTCTCCTAGATGCAAAACTAAGAGCGGCTGCATATACTGCTTACCAGCCTCCACGCATTAGGGGAGTCAGGCTTTCCTCATTTAATCTTCCATTTACTGCTCTCCTTTTGAAGTTGTCTCATGTGACAGTACCACCCACTAGACTTTATTCCTCTCTAACGCCCATGTTGTGAAAGCTCCTACCACTAAAATCTTGAATCAAGTGACAAAAAGCACTCAAGGTTCTGACTATGTTGGCAAGGTGGGATTGAAGGAAGAGGGGAAACAGAGAGGCAAGAGGTATCAGCAACCTAGAATGCAGAATCCCCAGAATTTAGTTGCCATGCTGAGGAGACAGCTGGAGCACACCTCAGCCTTGCACTGTAATCACAGCAAATCAGGCTTTTTACTCTGAGATGTTGGCAAAACTACATCAAGGTTAATGGACAAATTATGGCTTGGTTCCATCTGTCTCAAGACTGAAGAACACCAAAGGTTTGGGTTTTTTCAAACTAGTGCCTGTGTAAGTTGAGTTATTAGTGAAGTCATACCTGCTGCAGGTAGACTGTGGTATCATAAACTAACAAGATCCAAGCTGCATCAAACCTTTGTTTCACAATGTAAAGAGATCCTCTGTCCTAACTGCTCACATATCCTCAGCAAGCTGTACCTGAGCCTGAACCAGAAAAAAATATTTCAATTTCCCAGCAACATGGAAATTAATGGAGTCAGGCCAGCTTGCCAGAAACGCTTAGTTTTGTGAAATCTGTCACTAAGCCCAGTGGGAGGGGGGAAATATAACTGGCCTATTACAGCTAGCTACGCATAAGATGTTGAGATGGACCAAAAGCCAGGTAAATTCCTGAGACAGTATTTTAAAAAAAATAGCATAATTGTTAGAGTAACATGAGCTTTTGCTAAAAGCTTCAATTTCTTTAAGACAATAAGCTTTGTGAGGTGAAAAATACCATAGAATGGTTTGGGTTGGAAGGGACCTCACAGATTATCCCGTTCCACCCCCCCTGCCATGGAGAGGGACACCTCCCACTAGCCCAGGTTGCCCAAAGCCCCATCCAGCTTGACACTGAACACTTCCAGGGATGGGGCAGCCACAACTTCTCTGGGCAACCTGCTCCAGTGTCTCACCACCCTCTGAGTGAAGAATTTCTTCCTTATGTCTAATCTAAATTTACCCTCTTTTAGTTTAAACACATTACCCCTTGTCCTATCATTACAGGCCATGGTAAAAAGTCCCTCTCCATCTTTCTTTCAAGCCCCCTTTAAGTATTGAAGGGCCACAATAAGGTCCTCTGAGAACCTTTTCTTCTCCAGGCTAAACAACCACAGCCAGCCTGTTTCTTCATAGCAGAACATTGTTCTTTCAGTAAGGAGTGAAAGGTATTCTCTGAACATTTAAGTATAATCCAGGAATTCCTGTGAACCGGAGTCTGAAGCTAGGTTGTACCTCAGTCTCCCTAAATGCAACAACAGGAGTTGTCGTGTCCTAGGCATAAGGCATGTACTACGACCTGAAAGCACTTTTTGGATGCAGAGAGGAGTTAATGAATTGCTGCTGTAGATACAACGCTCAGGACAGAACAGGACAGTTGCCTTAGCTGCAGAATATCGATATTCTACAGAGAAGGGAACGGCAAAGTGGCTGATTTTTATCAAGGTTTTACATGAAAAGGGGAAGTTGGATTTCTGGAAATGCTTGCCTGTTACAGAAAAGGCTCTCAGGCATTCCAACTTTATTGGAGCAAAGGAATGAAACATGAGACTTCAATTCCACACACAGTTACAGAGCCAGCAACCAATCCTGCCTAGGAAGCTATAACAGGGTTCTACCTGTCTGATGAAAGTGCAGCTGGAGAAAAGCTCATCACGCGTGAAGATATGGTAGAGGGACTCCTAATGCTCTGTAGGTGTCCCATTCACACTCTTATTCACGTTTTCACTACTACATTTCCTTTAATATTTAAAAACTTAGCAGGCAGAGCATCAATACAACTCAGTAGCTCTCTGCAGAGACTGTACCAACAAAGGAACCCTCTACCTTCAGTGTAAGTAGTTTTCTTCCTGACTGGACAATACCGCATGGTTCAGCGGCCCAGGTCAATGATGCAGCAGTTCTCAGCATGGAGGGTGTCAGGTGTCTGCCATTTTCTCTGGAATAGATAAAAGAACAAGTTGGTGGGCAACTTTCCACAAGTGCTTCCATTTTACAAGATCTGTGGGAGGATTTGCTTATACAGATGGGCATCTAGTTGTGTGATGCTTAACAGCGGCAGCACCAGACTTTCTCATCTAGACCAAGCTGAGAAAGTTTAGCACTGATATTTGTGGCATTAGCAACAATGCAGATAATTCATCTGACCTGTCTGCATCATGGCTTTTATCTCCCTGCACCTACCTACTAGCTCAAATGGTAACTCCTCAGCACTGAATCCTACCCAGCCTGTCACCTTGGCTGGACTTCCATTGGAGTTGCTTTGGTCTCTGCAAAAGATGACTGGCAAGAAAAGTCTTGGAGCTATGACCTTATTCCCCCTATCACTTGCAGAAGGAAATTAAATACCAGTAGGGCAGCAGAGGTAGGAGCGCTGCCTGAACGCAGCGCTCTACAGAAAAGACATTTTCCTAAGACTGTTTAGGGAGGAGCCTGCCACTGCTCAGGTGTTAGAGGGTGGCTTGTGCTAGAAAAAAAAAAGTTAAAACTAAGGAAAAAAGCTGGTCTCCACGACAACCATGTGTATGAAGCACAGAGGGTAACGGTTGTCAGGGATGGATGGAAAGTAACATGGGGACTGGAAAAGAAGACAGCACTTACAAAAGGAATTAGGGATGTTTCCTGCTTAACTGAAACATTTCTGCTTTAACAGACTATTTTGGTTTCAGATAATTGTCACCGATTCTCTCTGTAATTCCTTGTTAAAAAAAAAAAAGTTTTTAAGCTAACCAAATGTGTATTTCTTTGTTTTGCTTTAAGAACATAATCTCAGTTATAATGAGCAAGCTTCTGCTTTTACTCTGTCCGTTGACCTGCCTAATGTTGAGAGGCCTGGTTCAAATGTTTGTACATGGTGAAACCAAGCAAAAAATAATAATGCACAACTGTTGCTTCCTTACAATTCTGAATGAATTAACTTTTCTGTTGTATCCATTGGGATACCTGCTGTGTATTAAACCTAGTGCTTAACAATGTCTTCTTCCTCTGGTCTATGAATGTGGTTTATTTAGGTACATTACTGGTCCATTTGTTGTCATATATTTCATTAAAAATGAAAGGAACTGCCATGTGATGATTGTGCAGTTCAGTGGCTTTTGCTTTCATCACTCCAAGGGGTACAATACTGTTTGTCAATAGAAAAGAGGCGCGGAGGAAGCGAGTATTGTTATGAAATGATGTGAGAGGGGAAAAAAAAAAATCAGAACAATATTTGACTGCACAGATTGCCTCTTAACTTTGTAATGGATCTGTGGCTAGCATTCCACAGCCTAAGCGTTGTAAGTGGGCAGAAGCCGAGTACTTAGGGAAGGACTCTCTACTTCAAACAGACAACCTGCTTTAAGGTCAGCTGGACTTTCTTCTTAACTCCCCAGTCCTGCAAGAGTTCAACTCCCAGTTAATTCAATGGTCACTGTAAAATCTCTAAAGGGTCAGATTCTCAGTGGCTGAAGCAGGAGAAGGGATTATGTGAAACTGAACTGCCTGTAGGGAGCTGAAAACATACCACATTGTAAGAGAACAGAGAGATAATTTATGCTTCCAGCAGCATGAAGTTCCTAGCTGGAATGCCATAAGAATCTAGATTCTCTGCTCAGAAATTTGCTAACAGAGTTTTTCTGAACTGAGCCTAACTTCAACCAGACGGACATTTGGGTTGAAATAAACCGATCTCTGTAAGACAGGTTTCAAAACTGTGAGAAGATAAAAAGTGTAACATGCACCAAATTATTCTAATCACAAAGATAGAGAGAAAGAATATATTCTATAGGACAGATTATTCTGGAATACCAGAATGTTTCTACTATGAAGTGGGTAATATTGTTACTACTCAAATTGCCTTCATTAAGCTTTAAAATTTACACCTCTCCCCAGAGAGCAGAAAGACATTACCCACCTTATTTCCTGTTTGCAGACAGAGCCTGATGCTACTGTTCTGAGCTTCCTACTGTTCTGAAAGTCTTTCTTTGCAATTGAAGGAATAGAAGGATTTTTAAGATATTTAAAGCATGCAGGGCCATCTCCAAACTCTCAGGTTTGACAAGCATTGATCCAGTCAATGAGGTTTCTGAGGGATGATTTCTGTAGGTTTTGCATTTACCTAGAATAATTTTAAAAAAGCAAAAGGATTTGAATGACCATTGAAAAAGCAAATTTAGACCATTATTTTTATTAACATTTCAATGCAGCTGTCTTAGGTAAGTAATTTATGTGACCTGTGCAACCAGGTACTTTCCTGGAATCAGCAGGTGGCCACTGATTCACTTAAAATAGACTAAAATAATTCAAACCACGTCATTTATGGTCAAACAATAAAAAGCAATCAGCTACTTTTCAGGTGGTGGAGGATAAATTTGCAAAGAATGTGATTTTCCTTCCCAAGTTTTTACTGGGAAGGAAGTTAACAAAAGCAGCAAATTAACAGCTACAATAAAGCCAAAGAAAGTTTAAAGAGAAACCACTAATTTCAGAACTTCTACAGGCTTGTGGTGAGATTCATCTCCCCTAAATAGACAGACATTCAAAGTGTAAATGTGTACATCTAAACTAGTCATCTTGGCTCTTTTATTGTTAGCAAGAGACAAAAGCACATCTAGGGTGCAATTCACCAACTTCTAGATGTCTCCTTTCGGATGAGGAGGGCCATTCTCGAGACATGCCTACTTCCCTCCACGGCTGTCAGGGGAGCCTAACAGCCTCAGTCAGATACGAATGTCTGCACTGCAGACATCTGAAGTTAGATCAAATCCCACCCCAACAACCTCCTACCCAAGTTATGCCAGACATTTTGTAAGCTCCGTTTGCATTAATAGAGCTGTCTAAATGCGCTCAGCCACGCACAGCCTCTGCATTTCTCCCCAGGGCGTGGAAATCAACAGATAAAAATAAATTGGCGTGACCAGAGTTAACGCCATGGTGCTGCATCTCTCCCAGACAGCACCTCAAACCCTCACCTTCCAACGGTGCACCTCTGCGAAACCCCTTTTATTGCTATATACGTTTAGCAGTGTTTCCCTCGGGTCTAAATGCAATTTTCACCTGTAACACTGCCCTCAGGGGCCTCAATAGCTGGGGAAATACAACCTGATGGCTGAGGTGCCCGTAGAGAGCCCGGGGGTAAGGAGGGAGATGAAGAAAGCGCCTTTCTCTTGGCAAAACACAGCGGGGCCGGCGGCGTGCAGGCAAGCAGGAAGACCCACGGGCTGCAGCGGCCTTCCCCCTACAAAGGCGAAGGGAGGAAAGAGACGCGGGGACCAGCGCGGAGGGATCCGGGCTGCACCCCCTCAGCCCCTCACAGGGCCTGGGCCACCTCAGGCAGCGGTCCCGGGGCCGGCAGCTCCGCCGGGCCTAGCCGCTCAGCCCAGGCTCCGCCTTGGGGCGCTGCCCGTGGCCGGGGAGGCGCTGCTCGCCCTTGCGGGCCTCCGGGCGCCATGGGGGCCGGTGGGCTCGGGGTGAGGGCGGCACACACGGCCCTGAGCGGGGGCTTGGCGCTGGGGCTCCTCCTGCACCCCACAGGTGAGGCGAAGCCACCGCGCCCGGCCGTGAGGGGCCGCCCGCTGCGGGGCCGGGCTTGTGCCTGAGGGGAGGCGGCAGCCAGCGGGGCTCGGGCCGTGCCAGCGCCCTGACCTGAGGGGGGACCCGTTTGTTCCCTATCCTTCGCGCTGCCTTCGTTTCTCCCCGTTCCTCCGGGGTCCCTCGGGGCCTGGGGAGGGCTGGCCCTGAGGGGAGATGGCACCGCGGAGGGCCTCGCAACGCCGCGGGGCTGGTGGGGTGCCGGAAACATCAGGGTTGCATAACGCGGTGCCTTATGAGGGGAGAAATCGGGGCAAGGGCACCCCCAAAGCTCGCCGGTTGAAACGGCTTTTTACATTCGTGTGCCCTCCTTCCCCATCCCCCTGCTGAGGTGCGTTGCCCTTCGTTAAGGGCGGAGAGAAAATCCTAAACGTCTCACAAGGAGCCACTGCTCTCTTTTTTTGTGGGGTACCTTTTAGATCTACGAGAGCAAGTGGAGTGTGGAGAGCTGCTGCTGCCAGTGATCTTCATCGTACTGATCTTGTGCTCTGTCCTGCTGTACTTCAAGGTGTCTCTCATGGATCCAGGCTTTGTTAAGTCTGAAGAGGAAGTGAAGGTATATTATTTCACAAACGTAAACAAGTGCTGGGGCTATAAAATTCATACGCTTTTTTTTCATACGCTACATAAAAACAATATGAAACGCTTTCTGTTGGAGATTAGGCAGCAGAGTCTCTGATTTGTGTCCTGTAGCAGGGCTCACATACTTTAAGTGCATCTTTTACCCCACACTTCCCTATGTTCAGTGCATTGTGCCGTTTGAGTGTTGTCCTCTCTTTCCTCAAAGCAGTACACTCTATGAAATATTTATATTTTATACTAATCATTGCTAATTGGTATGAGTACAAAAAGCCTGAATTGAAAGGCAACCATGGAAGAAAGTTCTCTCTGCAGATCTGTTTATCCAATTATAGATTTATTACCCTCTGGGAGGACAGATACACAAACCAAGTTACAGTGGGGTAGATGGATGTGCAAAGTTACAGTAACCAAGACAGTCTACTCCAGGTTTACTGCCTTGCTGGTTGTATAGGACAAAAGAGGCAAGGCATTATCAGTTTTAATCTTCCACCATTAACATAAATGTTGGCTGTGTTATGAATAAGTACCCTTCCTTATACTGAAGCAACTTCATCATTACGTTTGGAAGCAAGTCTAACCTTGTTTATTTGTGTCATGAAGTGTGGTGTTGAGATCTGTGTGGTTTCTTGTCCACAAGTATTTCTGCCTCAATGCAAACGTTCTTTTGATGGTTACAGCAGTCTATTCTCTCTGGCTGTACCCTAACTATCTGCAGTGGAATTTCATGCCACAGTATTTATATAGCAACTTCAGTACTTCATTAGGGATTATTTTGTTTCTCTTTCCTAATGACAGATAACCAGCACTATGTAACTTAAGTAAGAGGATCCAGATAGCTCAGTCATGCCAAGCAGGCTAGTAGCTGCTTTACTTCAGAGAACACAAAACATCCTTCGTCACTCCCTTTCTCACCTTTTTCTTTTTTCTTTTTGTAGGCAGACAAGAACGAAGAACAAAGCATAGTGATACCCCAAGTTTCAAGCAGTATTAAGATGCGGCGTTGCGGCTACTGCATGGTGAAGGTAGGCATTCATTACACACTAAGAGAAGGGGATGACTGATTTGCAAGTCTGCATTTTTGTCAACATCTTTGTACAGCTGGTGTTGCCTCTTTTTCTGCTCTGCCATTGCTGCTCACTTCTCAGTGGTTTGGAGGCATGGTAGAGCTGATTAATTCTGTCACAGGGTCATCCTCCTGCTGAAAAACTCACAGAAAAAAAGTACAACTAAATTAAACTCAGATGCACTCCTAAACTGAAAAGTGATCCAAATGGATTGCATAGCTAAAGATGTAATGATGACCGTTGGCACGTATGCTAATTTTCCAAGGTTGAAGCAAGTCCCTCCAGGCTCATACAAATAAGGATCTTTTGCCATATTCCACCAGGGGAAAATTGTGTTCTGTGTTCTTACTGTCATGTGAGTCAGACCTTATGGTACCTTGATGGAGAATCAGGCAGTCAAGCATGACATACAAGAACCGCTAGTAGCTGTGAGCTTGTTTGGGGGCCTAAAAACAACAAAACACTAGCCTGAATTGTAAAGCATGAAGGAAAAAACAAAACAAATTAGCTTTTAAAACAGTCTGGCTAAAGCCTAGAAATGCCTGTTTTCACAGTGATCCTTATCATTTTAATAAAATCCAGCATTATCCCAGCTTCCCTAAATTCCTGAAGAATATCTACCAAGAGAAGTCAGCTTATTGCAAGAGGATAAGCTGGCAAAACATATATACACATCAAGGAGCAAATCCTAGAGAGGACATTCATACTTCTTTCCTCAGCTATATCTTTTATCTTCTCTGTTCTTGGTACTTGAGCTGTGCAAGTGTCTTGTACTTACACAAAAGTGGAGACACTTCCCCCTCCGCCCCCCCCCCCCGCAATCTCCTGAAGACATCCTACCCCTGCCCGCTTTCTTCGATAGCAGTGGTTCTAGTTTTTCCCCTCAACACTCTGCTTGTGCTTTCCTGAATAGAATGATTTGCTCTATCTGCCTCCTTTGCACACAGAACTTCCTATAAATAGGTAGATAATAAATAAAATATATACATAGAGATAGTGCGTAGGAGAGTTGTTTGATTTGAATCTCACCCACTTGGATCTGTATGAGGGGAACCGTGATCCCCTTCGGTTGTTTTAGCAATGTTTTTATTGTGCCGTTATCTCAAAGTGGAGTGCAGCTGTGGAAGAGGGCATTTTTGCATGAGGCTCTCTTCTACCAAGGAGGAGGTTTAACAAGAGTGGACTATTGCTAGCGTTATGTTTCTTTTCCTTGTTTTTGTTTTGCAGCAACCAATGCGAGCCAAGCACTGCCAGGTGTGCCAACACTGTGTACGGCGTTATGACCATCACTGCCCCTGGATTGAGAACTGTGTAGGAGAGAAGAATCACCCCCTCTTCATAGTTTACCTGAGCATACAGCTTGTAGCTCTGCTGTGGGGAGGTCACACTGCTTGGTAAGGCCTGGAGGCAGCACTTTGACCTCTAAAGTTAGCAGAAGCCATAATGCTCCCAGACCCCACTGACGGTTTTGTGTGGAACACAGCAGTAGCTGGATTGGCTTTGTATCTTCAGTCTTTTGCATTCTGGAGATCAACTTTTCTGAGGAACAACACAGCTGATCAGTAGCTGAGAAGAATCTGATAATTTGGATTTCATTAGTCATCTTTGTTTTAAGCTTAAATTTAATAGAACTAACAGTACAAGAGCTAACTAATTTTGCTTCAGTTACTGTACTACAATCTTCATTTACAACTTGAAATATTGGAAACTCTAACTGGGTTTCAGCTGTGTACCTGTTCAGGAAAGGAGTTAACTGAAGATAATTGCAGTTCAGCTGTGAGGAGAACCTCCTCTTTTAAATTTCTTAGAATCTAAGTCAATGCTGCTGCAGTCTGTTAAAAATGCGTAGTATATTAAACTCTCTGTAGTACCTGATGATCAGAAGTTCACTAGTTACGAATCAAACTTAAATGTGACATCAAATTTGCTTGGTTTATGTAACTAGAGTTCTATCTTTAATCTTGAATTTATTTTTCTTTGAATTGAAAGGTCAGGCCTCTACTTTAAACAGTCCTGGGACTGGCTGAAGCACAACATTTTCCTCCTCATGTCCTTCATCCTGATAGTCATATTCACCATAGTTGTCCTGCTGTTGCTTATTTCACACCTCTACCTGATCTCATGCAACACCACCACCTGGGAATTCATGTCATATCATCGTATCTCCTACCTGCGACACTCTGAGTTGGAGAATCCATTTGACCAAGGGGTAGTCCTCAATCTCTGGAGATTCTTCTGTTCATGCCATCTCACTGCATGGGAGAAAATCTATTTTCACAGGAACTACGAGTCCGTCTAGTCATAGTAGTACCTTCTTAGTAGAATGCCAAGACATCTGCAGGTTGCTGGATAAAACTTTGCTAATGCAATCTCCCCTATTTCCTTGCATGGAACTTTAGTATGTCATCAACTATGCAACCTGTTCCACAACCTGTTCATCCATAAACACAAGTTACATTTCAAGAAGGATGGTCAGGGTTATTTTTTATATACAAATAACACCGTTACAGGAGAGAGACTGGTTCTGGGAAGGCCAGGGGGTGAATACTGGCCTGAGCAAGAATCTCTCTTCAAATTTACTTGTTTTTGTTAACTGCACCCGCATCTCCCTAGAAAAGATGGAAGAAGAGCATGAACAGCCACGTACCTTCCATTAACTTTCCTCTCCATTTGCTGCTAAGGAACAACAGCCGTTACAAACAAACCAGCCAGAATCAATATCATTCCTGTGGCCTTTCTTCAACATAGTTTTCACTGTGAGAACTGCAGTGCCTTTTGTCAATAGTGTTGGGCACATAATAGAAATATTTGAGTAAATATTTGGACAGTCAAAAGCAAATTTCATTTTGACTACATGCCTAAACTTCATGCTCTTTCACAAAGATTTGAGGTTTCATAGTATTAATGTGCATGAGAAACAGCTGTAAGACAACAAATTCAGCTTATGAAGTAATGAGTCTATCCTTTGCAATGCCCTGACCAGCATCCTACGAGGTTTTTTTCCTGTTGATATTAACAATTCACAGGGTATTTTGAATGAATTCAGCAAAGAATGATGTCATCCATTTTTCTTTTGACAGAAAAGCAATACTTGCCTACTGAATTATTTCTGCAGGTAACCTCATGCTCTAGAGGCCTTCACTGTAGCTAACGGGGAAAAAGCCAGTAATAGAGGGGGTATGATACTTGCCTAGCTCAAATAATACTATTGGTAATGCTACTACCTCAGCATATTAGTAAAATTTTAATGAAATACAAAGTTTCAGGGGAAAGGAACATTCAAATAAAAGGTTCTAGGTCCTATTTGTTTCTATGGGATTAGTGGGTGCTGATAGCATTCCAGGACGGCAGCAAGCTTACTTGCTTTCCATTGTAATGGTTCCTACTTCAAGTTTCTGTGAAGGACTAAAGGGAAAAGTTAGGATGTGCAATTTTAGTCTTAAAAGCAGAAAAGCCTGTGGTGTGAATTTTAGTCCTGGCTCTTTTCTGTTTTAGAAACAAAAAACAACAACAACAACCACCCACACCCAACAATTTAGTTAAAATTATTTTGTGCCTTAATTGCTTTGATGCAGAAATTAACGCCGGCTCAAGAACACATCTAGCATGCTGGTAGGATGCACTCAGGGTCTAAAGTTGATGAGTACTCATGAAAGGACAGTGTAGTGACTAATACAGCACAACAGTCCAAAAGCAGATTGAAACAGCAGAAGTCTCTCTTATTTTTTGACCAAATTCAATGTCTGTAAACTGCACCAGTCTGGTTTGTTCAGGGAAGAAACTCCTATCAGAGGGATATCAGAATGTTAAGAATTATTTTCATAATAATGATGTACAACACAGAAAGGATTCTGCAGTTTGTTGGATCAGTGTGGTGCCTGACAAAATATGGCTCGTCTGCTAGTTAGCAATTACTGTTTCTTCAGATAGCAGTCGAATAAAAAATCGTCATCAGGTATTACAGTTCAAAACACACAGTGTTGCTCTGTTTGGTAATTCCTTTTTAAATGCACTGGGATGGTAATTTAAAGTCTTTTTACTATAAAAGTATTAAAAGATTAAATACACCTTGTTTGTTTCTTTTTGCCTCTCTTTCTGAGCCTCAAGTTCTAGATTTCACCTGAACTAACAACCCACTGTGCCACTTACCACTTTACAGAAGCCCTGACCTTAAACAAAAATCACAAAACACACCACGGGAGCCAAAAGCAAGCCAACCGTTACTATTCAAACAAGGGAGAGGAAGATGTATATCCTGCTTTAAATGGCCCATTACGCTGTAAGGCTGAGCAGGAGGCTGAAAGTATGTTTGTACGCTGGAACTTTAAGAAGCAGTTATACTCGGCTCTGAAAATAGGAAATTGAGGTTCAGTGTGAAGTATTTGTTTAGCACAAACATACTCTTACTAAAGATCCTAAACCTCTCTGAATTCTGAAGCACTTAGACCAGCCTTAATTTAATAAGGGCAACTCATTAGCTGCACCCCAGCCTTATCCCCAGAAATAGCACAATTGTATTAATTCAACTTCTACCTCTGTTAAAGACAAACTGAAAGAATAGCAGCTATGTTTCCCTATCTGTCTTCAGTGGGATGCTTCACTTCTAGATACGCTTCCCTTTTTTGCCCAACAAGCTAACATTATGAATTTGAGAGAAGAAAATATATCTAACCAAATGTAATTACAAAATATGTTGCTAGGCAAATGAAATCAGCTTAACTTCCTGATTGTCCAATATTAACACTAGCAATATTTAGCCATCCCCCAAAAGATACCGGCTATACACACTGATAAAAAAAATGGAGAAAGACAACTTAACTGCAATTAGTTGGATGTGACAGTTGATCACGCTATGCAATATGCACGCAGACAATTTCAGCGTGAAGGAAGGAAGAAAATACTACCATGACATTTACAGAGAAAAATAAAATTGTGCCTGTTGAGCTTAATTTGGTTAGCTCTGATCTGAAACATTCAGCTAACACCAAGGAGATGAAAAGCTGAAAATTCATTATAAGGAAAAGTATCTTTATTTTCAAAAAAATAGCACGTGCAAAGCTGTAGCTTCTTTATATTATTAAAAGCAATAGCTAAGATTTCACATCCTGAAAGAAGTATAAAGAGGTTCTTTTACCTTAAGATGTATCGCTTGGATCATTACCAAACTCACACATCATTATCTTGGTTGTGTTAAAATCCATTCCTTCTCTGACATACATACTTATGAGTAGGAATGGGCATAAAAATCATTACAAAGAAGGAACGCTGCATATCTATTCTAGAAAACAGGTGAGAAGTGGCCATGTCTGCCTGGTATTATGCAACTTTAAAAAGCTGTGCTACTTACTGAGGCTCTTTCTAAAGAGTAACCTGGGATGCAGAAGTGACTTGATTTCATTAAATTAAGTCCAGCTTAAATTTCACATTTCCATACATAATCAATGCCAGCGGAAGACACATCCAGTCAAAAATGAACTACTCCTTAAAGGTAATTCACATCCAGTATCCCTCCAGAAAACAAGGCTGAAAAAAATACAGCAGAGTAACTCAGCTTGCAAGGCACTTCAGTACTACCAGTGCTATGAAGTCTGTTCCCTTTTCTGTTGCCTATGCCAAGTCCTCTCTACACCCTCTTGAGATGGTAACAACTTGTTCAAGTTTCTTACAGCATGAGAATCAAACATCTAAAAGGTGTTGGGAGACAAAGTCAAAGTCCTTGAAGACAGCCTGCTCCTTATTGGTTAGGAAAGCAACCTCCTCCGGAGGAGTCACAATTGGCTTTTGCGATGTGAACTCTTCATCAAAGTTGCTAATGTCAGTTGGATCTCTTAAAGTGGGCACAAAAGGGGGCTTCAGAGTCCTGGCATACAAAGCATCCCAATCAATTTCCTGTAAGAGAGGGAAGTGAACAGGCTAGATTGACATTAAGATTATTTATGAAACATGAAAGTAAGAGGAAGGAAAAAAAACACGCTTAAGCAAACAGCATAGCTGGTGCAGGCCAGGTAGTATAGAGATCCTATACAGCCTAAGGCTGCTCTTTAGAACACCAAGGAACAAAGCTACAACTCAAGCTATATTTAGAGGGATAAAACTAAAGTGCTGCTGTGGACACGTTTATCTGTGGACTTCCCCACAATTTCTGCTGACAAAGTTCTTTGCTTACTCTAGTGTAGAGCCAGCCAGGTGCTGTAAGTAACTTCTGACAGAAGGGTAACAAGGAGAAATGCTAACACCTTTGCCTAGAACAGACATATGCCATTGACCGAAAGCAAACATGTCTTTAACTTCAATTACTCCTCGGCTCTTGTATATTCTGCAAATGCAGGTGGCATCAAATAGACTGACTGGCAGTAACTGTCATCACTAGACAGCATCTTTTACTGCTGCAGTTTGATATATAAAAGGGTATTTGTTGATGGCTCAAAAGGAAGGTCTGTAGATAGAAACAGCACAATCAGAAATAATAAGCTGACCTGAAAACTTACAGGTCCCAGAAAACACGCTTGGGGGGTGTCATTTCCAACATGAACTGAAACATATATACCTGAATAGAGCAATGAGGTGCAACAGAAGCTGCCACTAAGATCTCACAGGTAACTAATGGAAATTTGCCCCAATGCCAACAGAAAGCAAACCACTCTTGCCTCAAATATAAGAGCTGAAGGGGAGGGATACAGTGAGTTCCTACCTTAAAAAAGGCCTGAATTTTAATCTCTTCTGCATCTCTTTCCCCTGCTCCCAGTCTACGTTCTGGACATTTCCGAAGAAGCTGCAGGAAAGATCAGCTCAAAATTAAACAACTGGAACAGAAAGATGAACAGAAATAATATTCCAGAGAGAAAAACAAAGAGCCGGACCGACCCCTCAGTATCTTCTCATTCTCACTTTGCAGCAAGGTCGTAACTGCTAATAATAGCTCAGGCATAGCTCCTTGTAAACAACTCGCCACCATCAGTAAGATACCCACCATAAACCGCATGTAGCATCTCATCTTAATTGTGCACCTGTAATTACTGAGTCACATTCAAAAACTCATTCAAGCCATCTTCACTGAATGACTCTGACATTCCTGCCCTTGAATCAACACTTCTCCATTTCAGAGTTAGCAGCAACAGACTTCAGTAAGAAGCCTGCTTAGTCATCCTTAGACAAAAGAATAGCATTTATGTAAAGAGAAGAAAAGGAACAGTATGCGTAATTTTTAAATGTTTCCTTAGTCTGTGTAGGCAGCTATAGATTACACACACACAAATGCTATCAGCGCCTAACAGAGTCCCTCTGGATCCACTTACAGTAAATACGAATTCCTCAGGCCCCCAGACACCCCTCGAGCCATTACCTTACGGATTATAGAAAGTGCTTCAGATGAAAGGAATCGTGGATAGCGGACTTCGTCATTGACAATACTATCAAAGACTTCTTCCTCATCATCTCCAGGAAATGGTGACTGCAATTGTAATATTTTTGTTTATTTAACACACATAACACCTGTTCCTTGCTAATAAAAAGGGATGAGAATAGCAGGGAGTTGTACAGCTTAATTACTTTTTGGCAAGCACTATGAACAACAACAAAAATATATATATACTACTATACTATTAAATAATAATTAATAAATAGTTGGCTACTTTCACCAAAATTTTATCTCAGGTGATCAGGTACTACTCTCCCCAAGACTGCTTGGTGAGATTCTCTTAGAGATAGGTGGTCTTACCTCACCAACGAGCATTTCATAAATGAGAACACCCAATCCCCACCAGTCTACTGCCCGAGTGTATGAGATGTCTGTCAGGACTTCTGGAGCCAGAAATTCAGGAGTACCACAGAAGGTGTTTGTGCGGTCTCCAAAACCTATTCCTGTAGGACAAGAATACTATCGTAAAATCCAGCACACACTTCTAAACGGATCACACGCAGTCTCACCTTCTGAAAATCATAGATTATCACCTGATAATTTGATGTTGTTAACTGTGCAAGGGCTCTCATCAATGCTTGTAAATGCCAGTGACAAAGTACTGATACTTCAAGTCCCTAACAATTCTGAATAGGAGATAGGAGATATACAGACAAAGCTTAAATAAACAACACAACCCAGGAACATTCCTGCAGATTCCACTGCTCATTTCCTTAAGTACATAGCTTGTAGTATCCTATATCCTGGCTCCTTTGAGCAAAGTACATTGTAAACTCCCTCGTAATTTTCCAGAAGAGGAAAGAGCAAATTACTCTTTCCAAGTTTATCATGGCCAGACCCATGAGACTTTTTTTTTTTTTTAAATGGAGATGAATGCAGGTTTTATACACCCACCTCTGTACTTGTGTATGTGAACACCTCACCAAAGCTCAGACCCTAAAGTTTGTTATGATGGTTCAATATTGACTTCACCAAAGCCACTCACCTTCCTTACACAATCCAAAATCTGCAATCTTCACAAATCCTTCAGCATCTAAAAGCAGATTATCCAATTTCAGGTCCCTGCGGGGGGGGGGGGGGGGGTGGCAGGGGGAGAGAGGGGAGATTGTGGGGAGAAAATGTTGGATGAAGTCTGAGGATTGCCAACACCCTTTTTCACAAGAGGCAGAAACTAGATATTATAAAGAGAATAAAAATCTACATTGAATAAAGTCTACAGTTGGTTTAACAATAACAATGTATTATTTGGAAGATTCTCCTCAATTTATTGACATTTTCCTCTTAATGAAAGGCTCACAAAGCAGTTTAGAGCTGGGTGGGGCTTATTTTTCTGGAAAAGAGCATCCCACAATAGCATGACAAATTATTCAACTGTCCAAGTAAAAAAGAAAGCAGTGAGTTACAGGTGCCCCCAGAACGTATTGACATGTCACAGAGGATGAATCACCTACAACATGTCAGATGAATAGCTCTTAGATGACTTTCTTTACTGTAAGCACAATGAACGTGCTGACAGCAACAGGAGATGGAGAATATTAATAGAGACAGACAGAAAGATTAGAAACCCCAGCAAGACAGTTAGCTTCAGACATGTAGCTACAGGAAAAATAAACTTTCAGGTTACTGAACTGTCTTATGGTTTATTTTTACTGCATTACCTATAAACAATTTTCTTCTCATGCAAGAATTGGAGCCCCAAGACTACACATGCTGTATAAAACCTAAAAAAGAGAAACAGTTATCAGGAAAGATATATAAGAACTAAGTTAAGCATTTACAGTGCCTGGAAACTAGACTAATTCTAACTCACCGTGCCATATGCTCTGGAAAGACATCTTCATGTATGCGCATCATAAGATCACCACCTGGAGTATATTCCATTACGAAACAAGCATGATGAGGTGTCTGGAAACATGCAAACATGTTCACAAGGAATGGATGATCAGATGAATTGACCACCTCAAATATTCTCTTCTCACAGTTCAAGCTGCCAGGATTTAAAGAATTAAAATGTCAGTGTTAAAACTTGGCAGAAAAGCCTGTTTTGAAAAAGACAGAATGAAAATCTTTACATCTTAAGTTAAAGAAATAAAAAAATGTAGGCTAATACAATATTTACCCTTAATACTTCCAAACCTTGAATTTTGGATTGTTCTTCAGGTGTGTGTCATTGTACCAGCAGCTAGAAAGCAGTGCTGTTCTAAGTTTCTTTATTCCTGATTTTAGTTACCCCATCCCTAAGGTCACTCTTAACCTTAACAGTACCAAGAGTAGTATACATCATACCTACTAACAGTTCATTACAGGTGTGATAACGTAGCTTTGGCAGTAGTACCATCTCTAAACAAAGCTCACCTATCAATTTCATCTCTCCTAATAATGTCTTTTTTCTTCAAGGCTTTGATAGCATACAGCTTCCCGGTTGCCTTGTATTGGGCCAAGAGTACCTGAAAGACAACAGAAATGCTGCATTCCAAACAAATGTTATTGTTGGATTACTTTGACTCCCACTGACAAAAACTATTTCCATCCACTCCACACAGTCATTCTCAAAATCAAGCTCAAGTAACTCCAAAAATGGAGCACTTTTTCCTACTCTTTGTGCTGCAACAGTCCAGAATGATGTCACTAAGTTACGTTCTTCTCAGAAGCAGTACTATCACAACTGGTCCAGTGCTTTAAAAACAAATCAGTGCTCTAACAGCAAGCAACTATGCACACACTTTATGGGAATGAAGCTGTTCCACTAGTGATCACAGTGATAATGAAAAGAACGGTAACGATGTGCTCTGTGAAATGATTTGGCACTCCATGGAGGGCTTTCTCCAGGCTTTGAAGCCACAAATCTTCAGGAGTTTTGGCTGCTAAAAGGAGTACCAGCTGTTTGTGCATTTGGGTTGGGTATGTTTTGTATATCTGCAGTGCAACAAATACCTTCTGTACTGCAACATTTCTATTCAGACTCCAAAGCAGAGGCCCATCTTCACAATCACATTCCTACTGCCCTCCACAGAGCAAGCACTTCTACACTACCTTCCCAAAGTGTCCACGTCCCAGCATGGCGATGCAGCGAAAATCCTCAAGCTGAACTGCCCTTTTTCTGCAGAGAAACAAAGAAGAATTGCTGAGACAATACCCAAAAGATGCAGAAAGATAACAAAGGAGTGTGTATTTGTGTTAGGGGAAGAAGCTCTGTACAGCAAAAGGGGAAGTGAACAGCTGCATCAGCCACTTCTTGCCTAGGCTCAAATCCTGAAAATTAGGCCTGCTGCTGCTGTTCTGACATTGAAGAAAGGAGCAGGTAACTAACTATAAGGCGAGGAAACTGCTCCCAGTGCTAGTACTCTCTGCCTTCCATCTGTACTGGCAACAGGAGCAACAATTCTGTCTCTCCAAGACTTGCTTCCCATAACAGGATTAGTTTCCTGCATCCCCATTCTTGGGAGAGTAAAATTCAATTTTGCCTACGCTCCTTTCAGCAGGCTCAACAGCAATTGTGATAATCAGACATGAACATATATATCACGTGTCAGTAGGACAAAGGCATAATAAGAACAGAAGTTCTCAAACAGGAATTGGAAATGAAACAAGGCGAGACAACAGACATAAGATGTTGCTGGAGAAAAAAAAAAAACACATAACCAAATAAAGAGATTCTATAGAACATGATATCCACTACAAGGTGTTACCAAGGAAACTCAGACTGAAGAAATGCTTCGAAAGAATTTAAAAAAACAAAACAAACCACCCCCTTCCCCAAAAGGTTTAGTCCAGGAACACCTTTAAAAGGCAGCAGATGCTCTATACTCCACCAGTGAGTGAAATTAAGGGCTCAGTAGGCACCCATGAAGCACTCAACTCCCCCCTCAGCCTTCTCAGAGAGAGGGTAGGTAGCATCTGACTGCAGCCTGACTCTACAGTTTTGAAGATGGAACCGCTCAAAAGTGATACTGAAGTTATGAAAATATTCTAAGATCCGAACTGAGAGATGATCAGTTTAGATAGATTTTGTTATTTGTGCTTTTTCAGACAGTATTTTTTCATCAATAGTATTTTTTCTACTTGCCTTGTTTTTGGTATATTTCTTATTATTTACCTTTTTTATATGCAAGTTGTATATGAATCTGCCACAGACTATAAGCTCTATATAAGTATATAAGTATTTGTATATAAGTTTTGTGCCTCCCTATATAATGAAAGGCACAATACCTTGCATATCGATAAAAAGAGAAGTGTGTAAGGGATGCCAAAAGTATTTCTGAAATCTCTCTCTTAGGATTCTACTTAGATATGTCTAAATGCACTTTATCAGAAAATTTCATACATAAGGAAGCACTGGAAGACAGTTAAGTGACTAACTTCTACTGAAGTCAGCTTCACACTATCTATTAATAGATTAAGTAGTAGGGTTTAAATGAGCAGGTAAGGCATAGCAGATGTTTGGACATGTAAAGTTCAGAGCAGACTTTTCATGGTATTGTCCACACTTGGCACTAAGAATCTGCTCCTGAGAAACCAAAGCATATCTTAAGCAGAATTTTGAACTGTGTGCTCAAATATTTCAGCCCAGTTCTTCTTTAATCTGTGACCCAAGACAGCCCATGCTGTCCACAGTTACCTTGGAGATGCCTGGATTGGAAATTCTGTTAAAGCAGAGCTGCAAGACTTCTCAACATGCAGCCTTTTCAGACACTAGGAACAGAGAGAAAGTTGCAGTATGTTATCCTCTGGAATCACCAAATCAGATGTGAGCACCCACATCCAAATTTCCTCCAGTGTAATGATCCAGCATGACATGTGCTTGCAGTTGGTCATCACCTCTGCTTAGAGGGAAGCAGCATGAAAACAAGTTGTTTGTGGCCACACAAAACAATTCTCATGTAAAATATTTCCTGGATAGGATGAACTCCTTTAAAAATAAAGGCTTTAAAATGTTTAGGAAAAAAAAAATTCTTTTTAGGAAAAAGGCATTTCATGTCCCCGAAAGAACCACAGTGATCAGAGAACACAGTCTCCTCTATTGCCAAAACCAACCAAAAAGGTTGGATGTGGTAGAACACAAGTTGTTAGCATCGTATCACTCAGAACAATCATCCTGCTCCTTTCTCTCAGAAAAGGAGAGCTCTTCTTAGTTTTGCCCATTTTCTTTAATCACAAATAACTTTATCTGGTCCTAAAAGCCTGCTGACCCTTTGTCCTTACTTTTTCTGTTGAGTCATCTGTTTTGTACTCCTGTCCTGAACTCCCAATGCTGACCTACCTCCCACTCTGTTTCTCCAAGAAAAGCAACCTATAATTAAAAAAGAGCTGCAACACTTTCATAAAGACTCCATGCCAAAACAGCTTACTGGACTCTGAATCCTTGGAGACCAGCCAGCTAACGAGGAGGCACCTGCCTGAAGCACAGCTAATTTCTCTAGTAACCATTACCGGAGAATCTGCAGGAGATGGTGTTGATTCTTTGGAGTTTGCCATCAGAAAAAGGCGTGGAGGCTTGGGTGGTGCTTCATCATCATAGGTAAGCTTAGCCACAGGAAAGTCACTGCATTGGTAAGATACAATTGAAGGAGAATGTCTTAGAGCAGAACATTATACACAGACACAAATGTATCACCTTTACTATGTAAGCAAAGTTGAGCTCTGTTCAATATACTAGACAAGAGACCGTTTGATTCACACAGCAAGTCTATGAAGTATCTTAAATTGTTAATGGTTAAACTCACATTTCAACATTTCTCTGATGCTATAAAATTAATGCTACATTAATTTAACATAGAAATAAGTGACTATGATCAAGAATTTAAACCAACCTTTGACTAGTAGTTGACTTTTTTTTTTTTCTTTTCCAGGTCTTGTGAATCAGTGGGAATAGCTTCTTCTAGAGAATGTCTAATTCTCTAACAATTAATCCCAACAATTTTAGAAAAATATTTTTTTTCTACAGAATATGTAAAAGCCTAATTATATAACTTCTGAGTGTTACATTATGCTAGTGGTTGGGGGTATATGTAACCTCATGAAAGAAGAGGACATTTTTACCAAACAATTGCACTGTGACTTTGCACAGAGTTCAGTTACTATACCAATGAAGATATTTAATGAGTGGAATTTTCTTTCCTTTACAGTGCAGAACCAGTACATCTTTTTGTGTATATAAAATAACATTTGAAAATCTGCTTTATTTTTTTCTGCATTATGGTGTTTACTTATGACCACTTTTCTGCCCACAGTTCTTACTGCAGAGGAAAAGAAAGCTACTGAAGATCCCCTGGCTCTGGAACATACTGCTTGTTAGGACAGCAATTTTGAAAATTGGTCCAGCTGCTAACAATAAATCAGAGGTAACCACAGGGTATTGAACAACCCACCAAAACCACATTGTTTCTGGCAACATTGGCTTTTCTTAAAATCCTGAATTAAGTTCTACAGAAACAATTTTCTTATCAATATCTTCCTTCACCCTAGTAAGATGCAAGAGAATTTTAAGGTGTATTTTATGCTTACTCCAGACTATTATCCAGCAATACTCAGAACACAGCTTACCTACTCAGCTTGGTTGAGTCAGCATGATTTTGTGTGGGAACTGGAGAGAAGTCTGTATGAATGGAATCATGAAGTGGGGGACTCAGAGTGCTCATTGAACTACATGGAGGGAGGAAGCTCATCATCAGGCGACCCCACGCAGCAACATTCATGTTCATTTGAGGAGCTCGGAGAAATTCTTTCCCTGGAGGAGTCATAGTCCAAACACCAGTGAGATTACAATGCATGAATTACAAACCCATGAATTGTTAAAACTACCATTGTTACCCAAACACCTGTGGGATTATTCAAAAAAGGTAGTCCACCCTACAGAGAATGGACTTTCTTTCAGGGAATAAAGTTTAATGATGATGATGAAGATCTATTTCACCCAAGTTCAGATCCATGTACTATCGTAACAATCCCCAAGTAGAAGCTGCATAAGATATTAAAAATTGATCTTATTTTAAGCCAGATTTTCTTCTATTTCTACACTGCATTTTAATCATTCAGCCTGTTAACAGAAAGCTTCTGAAAATATCTTTAAAACAGTAAAACATTTGGTATTTTTCCATTATTTTTACCACCTTCTAAAGAATACAAACAAAATCTAGTTTATTCTCACTGACAATAGTCCTCTGTATGTAAAATCTTACCTTATTCAGCTTCACAGGAAAAAAAATGCAGGCAAAAAAAAGTATGCAAGTCATTCCAGTCCCTAAACTGAGATGCCAACTCTAGCTTGACAGACAATCAGTAGCCTGTTCATGTTACAGTCTTCTATAATTCCGAATTTTTCTTCCAATACCTGTTCTTTCATCAGTAATGACATTGCTGGGTGAATTAGTACAGCCTGAGTCCTAGATCTTGCTAAGAAATCTGTTAAATAGCTAGTAATTATATCTTCCTAACACTGGTAACTGTGAACAGAAACACTACAACAAGATCACAACATCACACATCATGCTGCAGCCAGGCTGGCTGCACTTTTTGCAACCGAGCAAACTTTCACATTCTAATAAAGCCTACACAAAACACACACAATAATTAGCAAGCATTGTAATGTGTCTTACAAATTTAATGAGATAGGAGAGCACGCAAGACTGTGCAAACCCCTGCCCTCACCCACACACCCTAGATAGTAAGCAGTCAGTTCTCGAGCAGCTCACCTTTCTGTTTGGGGAAAATACGTTTCTGTCGCTGCAGTTTTGGCTTTCTCTCAATGACAGGATTACAGAACATCACCTGTCAGACAAGTAAAGGGGATTTGTCAAGATGCTTCATTTACACTGTGAACACAAACTTGCACATGTGCTCTCTCATCAAATTCTCCATTCATATCTTGTTGGTAAGCTAGGAGTCACTCCCACAGACAGATTCCAGACCATGTTATTCTAGCTTCGCCCTCTAAACATCCGTTATTTCAACTATGCTTTTAGATGTTGGAACCTTCTGCCACCTTAAGTGCAGAGACCCCCCCAAATTAAGACCAATTCATATCCCAAACAAAATGCATCTCATTCATAAAGCTACATGAAAAAACTGCTTTATAATACAGCCATTTGTAGGGTGGGAAAAAATAGGAAAAAAAAAAAGCAGGGGGGACAGATTTTGGTACATAAGGTAAAGATCCTACTGTTGGAAAGTCAACCCACAGGATCTTTCATCACAACACAAAGGAGAAAGTACTGCGGCTTTTAAGGGATTATCTGGATGATCTCTTCATTGATGGTACTTCAAATTCTTTATTGCTGGCCTCAGAAAGATGATAAAATAAGTATACCCTGAGGGAATTTGGATCTGTGATTCTAGTCTGCATAATTCAAACCTGACCATTAAGCCATATGTTTAATTAAAGTGTCACCAATGACTCATAATGAAAGCAAATAAAAAAAACGGATTTCACAGTGCACACACAGTTACAGAGGAGTAGCTGAAAAGTCACTCGAGGCTATGGCACGTGTACATCTTATTATATCACATTGCTCCTCATTGTTGTGTGATATTGATGCGAAAGGAGTCACTCTACCCTTCTATATTTTTGCTCCTTCTGTTCCTTGTATACTGAGTTGAACAACTGTTTTCAGGGCAGGCACCCTACATAGACAGAATTCTCTGAAAAAGAAACAAAGCTGACATTTATACCTCTGCAAAAAGCATTCCTTGGGGTTCAAGCAAGAGGCACATCCCATGGCGTTCGTTATCAAGGAAATCATCCAAACGTAAAAACTTCACTGCACATAGTTCTCTCCAGTCTCTCCAATAGATTGCAATTTCTAGCTCACGAGACTGGGCAGAATGGGGGGGTGAGAGGAGGAGAGAAAAAAGCAGAAGAGTTACATACCGCCCCATGCTCTGGACATGCCACACACACATGCTGCTGTAAAATTCAGTTAACTAGACAGTATGCATAAGAAACTTCTTTAATCCTCCTGTTTCCCCACCGTCTCTGATGTTTTCAGATCTTCCCAGCTACAGACCCTTTTGGAGATGGCTGTCCTTGCTCTCCATTTTAGAAATGTTTTTTAAAGTCACTTTGCTGGTAAGATGAAATAAAACTGCTCAGATACTGAGAAAAGGACAACAGATGCTGTTCAGGCTGAATCTCTGCCAGAGATGCACTGCCTTGGGGGGAAGACTAAGATAACTAGTACATAAAAGGACATGAGGGCAGCGCCAATACAGAGTTGAATTAAATGGAATTGCAGCTAAATGAGCAAATCAGGTAAGGTGAAATGGAAAAACAAATAGAACTTAGGAAATCCAAGGCAGCCTTACCCGATCCAACTCGATGACAAAGCTCTGGTCCCACGCCTGGTTATTAACTGGTCCCCAGTTTGTTTGGCCAACCACTTTATTGTCCACTTTGAGCACAGCAAGGACCTCATCTGGACAAAGGAGAAAACATGGATTATAATCTTTTATATTGCTATAAAACTAAAGACAATCTCTCATGCTGAAGGTGAATATCCCAATCAAATATAATTTCCATGACTTAACTATGAGGATTAGGCATAATGTTTTTCATTCTCTCTCAAATTTTTGTAGAAACCAGGTTTCTCATAATTAAACTCATATCAGACTAGCGTTGTACCCCGATGATATTCCCCCAAGCCCCCAGTGCCACTTACAAAATGAGGAACCCTATACTCACTACAGAGGTCTTCATTCCGCAGGTACTTTCCTGCAACACTACGGCCAGGGATACCAAGGCCAACTCTTGTTCGGGAAAGGGACTTCAGATCACTTGGACTGCCAGAGACAGGAGAAGAACCAGCCATTCGGGAACGTCCTGGAACATTTTCCAATAGATCTTGACACCCCATCAGTCTCACTTCCAGTGTTCCTGAGAGATAAATTCAGGAGAGTAAAAAACGTTATTCCATAAAAGACAGAAGTGATTCTAGTCACCCTGTCCTCACAGAGGTCCAAGAATTTCTCAGATTTGTGATTCCTTGGTTAATAGCTTAAATCTATCCCAGGTTAGAATAGTATAGAATAGCATAGAACAGAATAGTTCAGTTTGAAAGGACCTAAAAAGATCATCAAGTCCAACAACCTATTTAATAGTTTAAAGAGATTTAATAGATTTTAATAGACTACAAATCCATATGATCAGAAAGCTTTTATGGGCCTAGAAGTAAGTACAGTTCGTAGAAAATCAAATGTTCATAAAACAAACGGCATTACAACAATGAGAAGAAATGCAACACATTTTTTTCCTGAATCCTCTCCACAAAAGCATGCCGTGTGGGATTTATGTACCTGTAAGGGCTGTAGGTTTGATGACCGAAGTAGGTTGGATAATGCCATGCTGAGCTCCCAGGGAAGAAGTATTTACTAGTTCCTGCTTGATGAGTGCTCGTTTTGGGTGATCAGGAGAAAGTTCACTAAGCTGATGTTCCAAGGACAAGCGCAGCAGATCAATCTTCTGAGAGGATTCTTGCAAACGACCCTGAGCCTAGCAATGCAAAGTAGAACAGAAAGCAGGCGGAAGTTTCCCAATTAACAGCATCAGTTCAGGTACTATTATTATTTCTTTATGAACTACAAGAGATGGTCTCAAAAAAAGACCTGATAAATCTTATTAACAAAGGAACGGGAAGGAACATTTTCCCATACATCCCAACCACCCCATCAGTGTCACTTCCAACATTCCTAAGGAATTTCACCAAAGCAAGGAACATTATCCCTAGAACGAAAAGTGACCCCAGACTGCCCTCACAAATAGTCAGGAGTTTCCCAAATTCATAAACCCTGGTTATTTCTGCTCATTTGTGATAAATCACTAACAAGTGCTTACCTCAGCTAAAAACTTGCGATCCTGTACCCGACTCCCTCCTAGGATCTTCAGCACATTTTTTGCCCCCTCGGCTACAGCAGCTTCAATGCGCAGATGATGTCTCAGCTCCTCAATGCGCAGCTCCACAGCACTGATGGTGGTCCCCAGCCTCACTGGCCATTTTGGAGATAAAATACAGCGAGGATGAAAACTGACTATTCTGGATCTTGGGGCTTTGGCCACATCTTTTATGGGCCATATACTTAAAACACCCTACCTGCTGGATCCACTGCATCTTCCATCCCTCCTGCGGACTGAGATACCTTCACAATTTGCATGCGGATTATTTCAATCTTTGTCTTACTGTCTTGAAGCATCTGCTGAGCTGTAGCCAGCAGTTTACGCTCCTACCAAAGAGAAAGCATGTGCAGAGAAAGGACCATGCTCATTAAAAATGGATAATGGTGATGTGTTCAGCTTAGAGGGTGAGATGGCACCTGCAAGAAGGGTCATAAATGATCCTGAAATAGCTTACATAAGCAGTTATGTAAAGGAGACACTGCTGAGGATCAAAGACTTCAAGATCATTATCTCCATTTTTAGAGGGAAAGGACAGGTCAAGGAGTCTTTGATGGACTATGACACCAAGGGATAAAAAGAAGATGAGTTGCTACAAAACAGGGTCTGCCTTGTAGGTATGCCGGTTAATACCAAACCTTGCAGTCACTGAAACTTGTGGTTGACTGATAAGCTGTGCTTACAGTATTTTGTGAACAAAGGTTTTGAATAAATCAAAATAGTGCAACCCTCTACAGCGCTGGTCTTACTGAATTAAGCTTCATAATAAGCTTGGATTTTTTTTTTAATTATCCTTTGAATTTTAAATATCATTATGCCAAACTCAGTAAGTGGGATGAATACGAAACCAGTAAAGCTCTGAAAATTTCTCTCACATAAAGAGATATCACATGCTGTACTTCATCCTAAACTAACTAGTGGTATCAAAACATTACACCAGCTCAGTGAACAATACCAATACTTTTTTAATTTTATTTTCTCAAGTCACTGATTGAATGTACCTCTTATATTGCCCTCACTACCTTCCCAAGCTTGGAAAAGATTTCCTAGAGATAGCACTTCTATCATGCTACTTCCTATGAGATATTTTTCTCCAAATCAGATCTGATCCTAAACTAGAGTCACTGGGGTTAGCCAAGTTCAGCATCTACACCAAAGAAAGCAAGTAGAGCCTGTAGTGGGTAGGAAGAAGTAGCTCTTTCCAAAGACCTATTCATTTGTTCATCAATGATAACACAAGCTACTCTAGGTAGCTAGCACTTTCCCCTGAAATTGCAGAAGGGTTTAGGTGGCTAAGGTAAAACAATATGATTCCCAACTCCATCATCAGTATCACTAGGCAACATTCAAGAATCATAGAATGGTTTGGATTGGAAGGGACCTTAAAGATCATCCTGTTCTAATCCCCCTGCCGCGGGCAGGGACACTCCTCCCACTAGACCAGGTTGCTCAAAGCCCCATCCAGCCTGGCCTTGAACACTTCCAAGGACTGGACACCCACACCTTCTCTGGATGACCTATTCTAGTGCCTCACCCCTCTCATAGTAAAGAATTTCTTCCTAATATCTAATTTAAATCTATGCTTTTTTGGTTTAGTATCATTACTCCTTGCCCTGTCACTACACTCCCTGACGAAAGAGCAGAAGCACAATCAGCGTTCACCATGTAGGAACTGCCAAAAGGATCGAAACCGCCAGACTATGGCAGCCTGGCTGGTGTAGTAGCTCCCCTCTGACAGTGATCATTCCCAGATGATTAACAAAACAGCACAGGCAACTACATCATGGACCAAAGTAGAATAAACTGCCCTTCCAGAAAAGCCTTGTGCTACCATCCAGTAATTATAGATTAGCTTAATTTCTTGACAAATGAAACACAGTCCATCCAATTCCTTTTCAACTCCTGCTAAATTCCTAAAATCTGCACATTAGAGGACTCATTACAACATGTTACTATCATATGATTAGTTGTTCTGTGCAGCATCATGACATGCTGTCACTATGCTGAGGACAAAAACGCAGACCTAGGATTCAGTCAAGCAAGCTTTGCAAATTAATTCCTTTCACACACTACCTACCAGAGAGAGTTTGTGTATTGACTTTAAATACAGATTTTGTTCCAGGAATCCATGTTCCCAAATGGTTTATTCCTGCTTACCTTGGATGTTGCACTTGAATACATTTGGATCATATTCTCAGCTCCTTGCTTGACTTTCATTTCAACATGCAGTTGCTTTTTCAGAGCTTCAACCTTCGTTGCCATGGGGTTTGGGTTTCTTTCCCAGAGACAAGGGTCTGGAGATAAAGATCCATCTGTACATAAGATATCATCGATATCATTAATCATCTTTTCTTCTGTTATTTCATTGGGTGATTCTAAAAAAGAAGGTTAGGCTACAAAACAACATATAACAAGGTCTTGTCTACAAAACTGACTGCAAAACGCTATTTCAAATGAAGCTCAAGTTCATAAGTATTTCTTAATTTATCAGTGAACTACTCCTAACAAGCATTCTTCTAATTTTATACTGATTCATCCCATAAAGTACTTGGATGTTCAACTGCCCAGAAACTCTATTCAAATCTCTTCAATTCCATCCACAGCCAGCTCCTGAACCTTGTCCATGCACAGAATTCTCAGATAGTCTTCTCCCCACACTGATCTCTCATTTGCCTCCTTTCACCTTGATTGCACCATGCCCAACATTTTACTGCACAGATTATTTTATCAGCTGAATACCAACAGGTAATACTCCCACTGTTTGCAAGCCCTCAACAGAAAATGTAATTAAACTAGCACTGAAGCACTACAAAATTTTCCTGACAATTGTGACTCATGGCATACCTGTCCTATTCTCCTCTTTGTCTGTTATGACAATCCTTGCATTAAGCTCCTGAAGTTCCCAATGAAGTTGCTCTAATTTCCGGTTAGAAGATTTCAGCACATGCTCTATATGAACGAGATTCTTTCTGTCTGTTGTCGCTTTACGCAGGTTCTCTGCTCCCTCTTTAATCTTCAGTTCTTTTTGTATAGCACGGCGAAGTAGTTCCTTCTCACCCTCCAGTTTTTGCTGGAAGCTTGGATCCATTAAGTTTACACCATTGCCTAGCTGCAAGAGACAGCTGCCCTGCAATCAAGCAGCATTGAGAAAGGGGATTTCAGAGATAACACAGTTCAATCTTTTTTATGATATAACAATACCCTCATAAGATTCTACCCCTTTATTTCATTCAGCAAATGGTTCACACAAATTCTGAAGCCAACCTTTTCACAAAGATTTCAAGATGACCACACCTAGATTTAAATTCCAGAGGACAGAAGGCAACTTTGATCTTACTATGACATACTTTAGTTTTAAACCATAGTGGAGACAAAATCTTACTTCTCTTCTCGTTATTTAATGGCTACACAAATATTTGTTCTTCCAGTATCAAAGCCCAGCCAGTATTTGCCGTTGTCTTAATCAACTTTTACTAGTACTATGTAGTAGATAAAGATTTTTATCTGCATATGCCTTGATGTTGACTTGACTGTCCAAAGACATATAACAAACAACCTGTTAAAGATTTTTAGGAATGTCACAACCATGCATTAACTCTGAGCTGTAACCCCAAAGAAGAAAGATGTAACCCCTGCAGCAGTTTCTACAAATGAGCAAGCAAAAGAATAAGCTTAACTTGCAGCTGTTTCTGAAAAGGTAACCAGCCTGTTGTCTCAAGCTCTGTTCTGCCTGTGGTTTACAGGCAGTAAGACCACATTAAAACCTTGATTATTCTGAGTTGCATTAGCAGCAGCATTCAGGTTTGCTCAGGGCTTTGTTTTATACCATTTTCAGTGCTCCTTGTTCTGGTTAGATATGCCTCATCAGCAGCTCCAGACAGCAGCGCTCTGTTTACAGACTCTGAACGCACTCAGTACAGGCAGTAGCAGCACCTGCATCTCACTGACCACATAAGCACTGAACTCAAAACAGGAGCTGGGAAAACTATCCACAAGGATGCTGCCTAACACCTCAGGAAATGGATCCAAACAGGAAGTTATGCTTTTCTCTTCAACAGGAGAAGTGGCTTTATGGCATTACGAGCAATTAACGTATTAATAAGCTAGCATTAACTACTCATCATATTCCCCACTTAAATTTAAAAGACATGGTTGCACAGCCAAACTCTGCTCCACTAACCGGCTTGGGATCACACATCACGTCAGTGACTAAAGACAGAACTTGAATCCTGACTCGCTTTCACATTCTTTAACTGGTTGACCACACTTCCAAAAATAAACCACACTGGTTTTGTATTATTCATGTACATTACTGAACTTTAAGAGTGTGCTATACAGCCAAACCCTATGCCACTCACGCAGAAATAAATACACAATTATCCAATCATATTATTTGTATATTTTATTGCACACCTCAAAGACCAAAACAAACATCCTTGGTCAGTTTTCACTATGATTTCAGCCTAACAGCAAAATAATTTAAAAAGAAAAAGGAAAAAAAAAATCTGTTTTAAAGTTGGCCTAAAACCAAGTTGGGTCTGCAAGAGATGCACGATAGCCAAAATAGGAATTGTTCAGATTGGTAACAAAACAAAAAGGTTCAGATTAACATCCTGATTCCAGGAAGTTCTCGCCCAATTAGTAAAGCCAGGAACTAAGCCAGAGCTTTGAAAAACATCCAAGGTTTTGTGAGGAAGAACTTGAATCATGGAGTTCCTGAGTCACAGGCAACCTCTACCAGCTCTAAGTTGGAAAATCAGAAAGCCCTTTATCCATTCTGCAACGAGCGACTAAAAGGGGTTTGTTGCGTGTAAGTTTCATTTAATAATCAGAAAAAGCATGCAGATTTATTTTATATCCAAACTATGCAAACAGAGGTAAGCAATCCACCCACTCCATCTGCCCAGAGCAATCGAATGAATGAATTGCTGGTGTGAGATTAATGCTGACAAATGGTACTGAATGCAGAGACCTGGATATCGATTCAGAGAACAGGTACAGTCTGGGCGGTTGTCAGGTCAATCTTCCTCCACATCACTCTCTGCCAAAAGTGAGCCTGAATACCAGTTAATGCACCATGCTCATTTTCTAAATATATTTAGAATATAAACATCATCTGTTTTACTGGATCCTTCTTCCCCTCTACAGATCAGGGAGTGCCATAACAAAGGCATTGTTTGCACCAGGAACACAAAATATTCCATTAGTGAGGAGTGCGAGAAATCCAAATTTGCATTTGGGTTGATGCATTTTGCATTCTGAGTCAGGAATGTCGGTGGGGTGTCAGGATACTGCCCTGGCCCAGGCTGCAGCTGTTCTTGGGTTCCCAGAGAAGGTCGCAGCCCTTCAGGATATATCTCCAGCACAATCCAGAAACACATTTATAGCGCGCACGGAAATACCCAAGCTAGCTTAAATTAACTTACTTTTGGTACTTTTAGCAGGGCTGCCAGAACTCACCCAGGACTTCAGCTAGTCTCATGCCTTAATGAAGCATCTAGATTGCTTCCTAACTAGCAAAGATTGCAGCACAATCAAAGTTGCACTTGGTCCTCCAGATTGCAGCCCAGAAAGATCCCATCCCTGGGGCTGCTACACCCAGCCTGGCAACAAACTTCACCTGCACAAAGCCCAGAGTGAGCCAGCCTTTAGAGCTGCACTGGTGACACAAAAACTGATTTACAGTTTGATTTAATGAACTAGCGGTGGTGAGGCCGTCCCTGCTGCAGCCCACACGCGTTCACTGGGATGTTTTAAATACCCCTTTTCACTGCAACTTCGTGCTCCAGCAATGAGGCCTACGTTGGGCAGCCTCACGTGAACTACATTCACTTTTTATGAGAAAAGGCCACTGCTAGGTTTAGAAAAAGGCAGCTGGAATTCTGCCTGGAGACATTCCCCTTTGCAACCCTGAGGTAGGCAAGGTTTCCTCAGCAAAGAGCCCAGGCGAGCTGCAAGATTGGGAGCCCCTCATGGGGCCTGCAGCAATGGCACCGAGAGCTTTGTGCCGGTCTCGCCATCGCTTCTCACCCAGATTAGGCTTGAAATACTTCAAGCAGGCGAGCATCCCCCCTGTTGCAGGGAGTTGGCCCCAGAAATAAATGCTCTTCCCAGCGGGGAGCCTCGCTGCGCTCTCCTCACACACACCCCTTTGCAGCCGAGAGGGGCCCCACTGTCTTCAGCAGGCACCGGCTTTACCTGAACCCCGTTTTCCTGAGGCGACTATTTTTAGGGACAAATGTCCTGAGGGACATTTTTAGGGGCTCCCACCCTCCCCGGGGTGGGGCGCGACGGCGGCAAGCCCGGCTGCTCCCCCGCCCTGCCCAGCGGGCAAGGGGCTCCCGGTGGAGCACGGAGCCGGAATTTCCCGACGAGGGGAGCGAGGAGACCCCCAAAAAGCAGAGGGGGGACCCCCAGGAGGACCCCCAACCCCACGGGGCAAGCGCCCCGGAGGAGAGGGATCCCCATCCCCTCAGCCGAGCCTGGCCACGCCGGCTCCCCTCCGAGCCGCCCCTCCGCGGCGCTCACCTGCGGGGTCCCCGCCGCCATTGCTCCGTGAGGCACCACCAGCAACGGGCACTTTTCTTTCTTTTTTTTTTTTTTTTTTTTTTCAAACTTCAGCCTTCCCGGGAAGCGGCGCCGCCAGCGCCCTCTCGCGGGGTCCGGGCGAGCCCGGGGGAGTTCCCGGCGGGCGGCCCGCAGGGAACGGGGAGAGGGGAGCCTGGAGCTTCCCGTCCCCACACGCCGCCCGTGGTGGTCCCCGGCCGGTCACGGCTCCCAGCCCTGTCGGAAACTCGTCTCGGCCGTCTTCGTGCGCCCTGAGGGGGAGAGAACTGGCAGCGAGGTCCCGCGGAGCGGCCGGCAGCTGAGCGGCGCCACAGGCCGGACCCTGAGGAGCCCGAGGTACCGCCCGCTTCCCGCCGCGGCGAGGCGAGGCTGGAGGGGATCGGTGTCCTCCGCAGGCACAAAACTCGCGGCTTTGTGCCAAAGTGGCGGTACGGGGACACGAACGGTGACCGGGCTCCGTAGCTCGGTGCCTGACATCTCCTCCAAGCCGGGCGCTGTGAGGGGAGACCCCCGCGGCGTGCCCCAGCCCGGGCCCGGTTTGCTGTGCTGGGCCCACCGAGGTGGTTTCCAGCCCCGGTTCTGCCCAGCGGCTTGTAACCGGCTTTGGTGTGAAGGGGGACAGGCAAAGTGCAGCCCTCCCTTACATAGGGTGCTGCCCTGAAAAGGAGAGGACGACTGTCTCCTCTCCAGCACTGGTCTTTGACTAACTTTCCCTCTGCAGAACTGCCCCTCTGTGGAGCAGGATCAAGATCCTGCTGTTTCAGCTGAATATTTGAGTCAAAAATAACCTAAATGCATAGACAAGGCTCTCACTAATCCCCCAGCTCTTATCGGTAAAAACCCACCGTGCTGCTATACTGCGTTAGTGTTGTGACATGCAGTGTGTTGTAGGCCCTGCGTTTAAAACAAATGAAAAAGATGCTTTCTGCTTTCAGGTGGTAGAGACCTCCTCTTCTAAGATCCCTCCTCAGCAGTTTTGCATAATATTATTATTGCATGAATATACATATTCTGTCCTGAAACAGTACACAACCTGGAGTCAGAAGGGATCCAGAGCTGACAGTATTCCCACATACAAAGTTAGAAGGATGCTAATAAACAGAAATGTTTTCCTTTTATTTAATTAGAGCAGATTTTCTAACATAAGCATTTTGTAAATGGTCTGCAAGTGAATAATTAGTAAAAGGAAATCACCAGAAAATGTAAAATTGAAATCTAGTTTAATCAAGTTGAATTAATAAAGCCTTAGACTTCTATAAAACCTTTGAACACGCTCCTGTTGTTAATAAAGCAAGTGCATTAGATTAATATAAACCCATCTGGAACCTGCTGCTATTTGTAACATGGTCCAGGCTCCATTTAGTGTTCAAGGAATTATTTTAATTAGACTGCTCATTCACTGGAAATACTGGAAAGGGAGAAGATAAAGCAGTAGGCATTAGGTTGTGTTTTTTGATCAGGGACACTACTGCATCTTCAGTGGGCAGGGATCGGGGCCGCGTTTGGCTCCGTGAGCTGCAGAGGGCTGCTGGGAGCCCCCCGAGGTCGGTTTGCCCACTGCTGTACTTGGGGTTTACACAGGGGCTTCCCCCCCTTTCCTTCACATCTTGTCTCCTCCCAGGGAGGCAAGAGAAGGGCTGGGAGGTGATTTGTGGAGCAGTTGGCCAAGGTTTGCTTGGCTAAACAAGTCGTCCAGCCTGGAGGGATGGGCTGGTCAGTGCCTCAGAGCACGTGCTCCCCGAGGCAAGGCTACTTAGAGTCCCAGCTAGAAGCACGAAGTGCCCATCCAGCATCCTGCTGAGAGGAGGTATTTAGTGGGCACTGTGAGCTGGCAGCAGCACACATGTAGGACCCAACTTCTTGGGGTGCCAAGGATATTCCCGGGCCCAGCCAGCCCTCCTGGCACAGCTTACACTTTGGAAATGCCAGGCCAGGAAGCCAGGAGCATGGGACAAGCCAGAGGGGCAGGCAGGCTGCATTTTCCAAAATGTGTGTGGGGTCCCAGGGTGGAGCTGTGCGATTGTTTTCCAGCACCTCCTGGAGGGAGGGCCAGAGGTTGTTAAGGCATGTGCCGCTTTTGGACCAGCAGCCCCTGTCCTCTGCTAAACCTGGAGGGGTAGGGGTGTGTGCGGGACCAGCTTGTAGCTGAACTGCAACTCCAGGAAAGCCTCTCTGCACTCTTGCTGGTTTGGCTGCAGTTATGCAAGCAACAAGAGGGAAAAAAGCACAGGGGTAGATGCCCTCCGCTTTTCACCGTGGCCAGCTCAGCACCTATTTCACACTCCTGCCCTGGCAAGAGGATGCAGAGAGCAGCAGAAGCACCTGGAGGGTGCTTCTCTCTACTAAGTGAACGTACTGTACAAGTGGAATCAAGGAAAATGTCTTAGAAATTTCTGTTTTTAATGCAGGAGAGGAATTAAGCATAAATCTGTTCCCCTGGAGAAGCAAGATTCTTGTACTTGTCACTTATGACCTCCTGTCACTGTTACCCTACTGGGCACCTGAAATCCATAAAAGAAGTGAGCACTATCACCTCCACCCCTGAAAGACGATGCAGGCTTGGAGACTAATAGCTGATTCTTTTGAAAAAGACTCTTAGAAATGGTAACATCAAGTAACAGTTAAAGGTACTTTAATTCCTTCAAATAGAAGGATAGCTTGAAGGTACATCAGAGAAATGATTTCAGTCTTTTTTTAAAAAAAAAGAAAAAAGCATGGCTTCGAAATTCAGGAACAGTATCAGATAAACAAAGTGCTACCATTATGCACCTGTTTTAAAGTGGTACAAATAAGAAGCTTACAGATTCAAACGAATGGCATAAATGACTGAGAAATTGATTCAGATAATGCTTGTTTACAGGGACAAAACCTATATTGACAACTATGAATAAGCACATATAATATGTTAAAAAACCTGGCTATTTACACACATGGATATATTTGCTTTCCTTTGGCACTAGAAATTACAGACAAAAGATTCCATTTTATAGCAATTAAATTTCAAACTTAAAATAAAAATACCCTTCAAGTCATTTAATTCATACAGCCCCAACACAGTAGCTTTAAATTGCCACCAATTCTGTATTCTAACCCTGGAAATTCAGGCCACAAAGCCTAAATTCAGCTTCCACCCGTGACAAGTTTCATTCAGCAGGATTAACTGGATGTGAGGAGCTCAAGCAGCATTGGAGAATTAACAAGAGATAGACACAGATGTTTAATGAGAATTAATCTCCCATTCTTATCCAAGGTGGACATCTACCTTTAAATGCGTTTCGTATGCATAAACAGATTAAATCAAGTAAAAATGGGCATCCATTACATATATTCAGTCAAATTAGACATTAAGTGAACAGTCAGAGCACATGATGGCCATGTGTAGTAGTTCTTCAGTGTTGCAGAGAAATGTGTTAATCCCTACTCATTTCCATTGCTAGAAAAAAATAACTTAAGATACACTTAACAAATATAGTTTACTTTTTTAGTACGTTAGCTTACTCTTTAGCCATTGCCAGGAGTAAGCCAGTAACTTTCACAGGAAATTCAGTATTATCAATACAGTAGCAAGAGTGTTTCGTCACCCTGTAAGATCCTAAAGGACGTGTAAATGTGTACGAAAACCTCAAAAGTAGCATTTGATTATCCAGACACTTCATTTCTTGTTCATGGTACTCGACTTTACAGAACCTGAAGCTTTGATTACTTTCAAAACAGTTTTTATAAGGTTTTCTGCTAGTAACAAACGGACATGTTAACAACAATGGCACAGTATTTTTCACAAAGCATTAAAGTAAGACTAGCTAAAGATTATTTTCCTTAAAGAACTACGATCAATTAAGATTACATAAAAATTAAGTAACATTTATGAGGCATCAGGGCAAGTAACAGCACATCAACCTGCTACTGCAACAGGTAGTGGACTTTAATCTTATAACAAAGAAGAATCAAAAGAAAAAATTATAGACTTCATAGTTTTCATTTGTTCTCTCTCTAGATGGCAAGAAACCATTACAATTATTTTAATTTGCTCTGCAAACAGTAAGATCAGGGCAGAAGCTTTTGTTGAGATGGAATAAAGTACACGGCTGTCCTATTTTGCACTGATCACAGGCAGACTGGATGTTGTATTGTCTCCGATAACTGGACTGAATCCAAGATAGACCCGACACTTACAGAATACTCTTTCCCCCCATGTTATTTGGGCACCTCTCAAATAGAGATTAATCTTGTTCTGCTACGTGTATTCTTAAGCATCAAAAAAAGCAGAATTCGACTACAGCAAATTCTGTGAGGAAAAGGAATCAGAGAATATAAGAGCAAGTCTTCCCAGAAGACAGTCTTCTCTACACATCCAAAGAGAACTAGCTGTTTGAATTTGAGATTAGCAAATACAATCTTTTAAATATTTCAAAAGCACAGCATGTTAAAACAACTTTCATTACACTTTGTGGAATACCAGTACCAACAACCTCTACATGAAATCATAAGCTACTCAAACGCAGTCTCTTAACATGGGGGAAAAAAAAAGTACATCCAAAGCATATATACACGCTGCTACCAAGGAAAGAAAGCAGTGAAGTAGCAACTTCTTTATACAAGAGCTTCACAAAGAATCTTGCTAATTGAAATAGCCCAAAACATTAGCTTGCACTTAAGATTTATTTTCAACTGAAAAGACTTCCAAAGCCACCAAAGCCTTACTAGGAGACCCTTTGGTCTTTTTACTCTGAACTCGCATGGTTTTCTTCATGCAAACTGATTTACTGGAGATACAGTACTGCAAGTTACTCAAAAAATATCTAAGAATCAAATGATTTTTCTTTTTGCAGATTATGAATATATATATGTCTGTCTTCACCCAAAGCATATATGCACCTACAGCCTTGTCTTAGAGTTATGTAATTCAAGAAACGGAGTGTGCAGGAGTAGCTACCAGATGAAACACTTTCCAAATACTGTAATAATGGAACCTAAATGAACTGATTATCAGTCCACAGAACCACAAGGTTGCATTGCACTACATAAATACTGACCAAATGCCCCCAAAAAAGCCAAGAAACTATAAGCAAGGTCAAAACAGGGTATTACAACTGTTTCTTTCAGTGAAGACCAACCAGTCCCTTTGTGTACACATTTAGTTTTATTGTAACAAAGCAACTTGTACACTTTAACGTTTAAAACTGAGCATCTTTCTTTCCTTTCCAGTGAAACAAAAAAAAAAGAATTTAAAAATAAACAAGAACAAAATTACAATAGAGAATGTCAATTCCAAATAAGATCCTACAGGTTCTGCTCTGATTCTCCATCAAGTGGCAGGGCTCAAAGTCATCATTAGGAGAAGATTTTATTTTAAAAGTGTCATCTTAAACTGCGAGGATGTTTGTTAAACATCACAATTAAACATGCCAAAGGAGAAGAAGCCATGTTGTCAAAATGCCCACTTAACCCACCCAAACATCTGAAACCCACCCCAGCTGACCTTCTATAACCCCATTTTTTTTTATTTTTCTTTTTTTTTTTAAACAAGAGAAAGTAGACAGATACATGTTGGTAAATGCTAACTGTCCATATTCACATAGAGACACAGTGTAATCTCTGAGCCCAATATACAGAGAAAGAAGGAAAAAAGCTAGATTCTATGCACTACTACACAGGGGCCTAGCACTCTTCAGCTTCCAGCAGAGTGAAGGGAGCAGAAGGTTTTCTTTTTTCCCACAGAACATGGTGTGTTGATTCCATAAACAGTTTTTGTTTTGAGACAGAAAGGGATAAAAATGAACTTGAAACAGAAACTGGTAGATTCTTTTCCACTGTGTTCTGCTCAAGGTATTTCCCCCAAAATAAATTGTGAACCATGGTGTAGAGGAGAGAAAAAGAGACCTCAAGAGAACAAGGCGACTGAGCACAAGAAAAAAAAGACAGCAACTTGCTCCCAGGGACTGGAGAAAAATTAAAAAGGTAAAAAGGGGGGGGGGGGGGGGTTTGGAATCCATCAGTGTTCAATTAGTCGTCTTCTCCTTCATCCTCCTGTTGAAAGATAAGCAACAATTAAAAGTTATCTAATCACAAAGCTTCAGATAGCACGAACTTTTAAATGCAATAGCCAGAATGTTTTGCTACCCAAGAGACCGCAGCCCTACAGTATTACTCATGATGATCTCTCTCCCTCTTCACTAAGGAACAGTAACACTTGCCATGAATATCGATCCATGTAAAAGTCAGTTAATACTGGATGTCGCAGTGAAAAACACATCAGGCATATTAGAAAAAGAATTACCATGACTTAAAAATCACTAGAAATATTAAAATAAATTTAATTTTTAGAAAGAATATTTAGAATATTTAGTAATATTCTAGGCTACAACTCATTATTCAGCATACAGAGTGTCTGGTGCCACAACAGCCCTCCTACCTCCACAACCAGAAACAAAGACATGCTAATGCTAAGCCTTAAGTTACCAACACCTTGAATGGCGTCTCTGGAAACCCACTTGCTGCTACAAAAAACTGCTAATTCCTGAACCCAAAGAGTCTTGGCTAAGTTGGCAGTAAGCCAAAATAAACCGACAGGTGGGAGGATGACAGAACTGGATGCATCAGCAAGAGCTTTTTACAAGTAAAATTTTGCTAGAAAGTTCACTGAATAAATTTTGTTAAGCTAGAACAGACGCTAATATCCTAAATCATCTGGAGCACCTTCCTTGCAAGAAGTTCACTAACATTATTTATTTGCAGTCTCACGTACACAAATATAATCATCACTACACTGAAACCGTGCCACAAATTAAGGCACTAACAGTTTTGCTCCTCTCCTCCAACAACTCTGTCAAGGATTTTACACAAAACAACTACTTTACCTTTGTACCAATGGCTCAATATCCTTACAAGAACGTCCCTCATAAATTTCTTATTCTCATACACCAGAGATGGAAGAGGTAAAGGCTGAATGCTCACCTCGCCTTCCTCTCCCTCATCATCATCTTCATCTTCTTCCCCCTCATCTTCATCTCCTTCTTCATCAATATCCTCCAATCCTTCTTCCTCTTCATCATCGTCATCATCCTCCTCTCCTTCCCCTTCTTCATCATCCATATCAGGAACCTTAAAGACACACATGTGACATTAACTACAGTGATCAAATTCGCTTTTACCTGCGCAGTGCTTTTGTGGATATGGAGCAACAACGCAGTGCTATACTTACCAAGTAGTACTGCAGTGGATTTGGCCAGATGTCATCCTTGATGACTTCTCCTAGTTCATCAGCCCCTGCATCAGAGTGGTCAGTGAACCAGGTAAAGAAACTTTCTGGCTCTTCGTGCTGCCTCTTCCTACTGGCTTTGTTCTGTGTCTGGCTTGAACGTTTTGTCAGATCCTGAAAAGAAAGTTGAGAAGCTCCCTAAAGAAGCGGTATTTACATTGTGCCCCGCCTGCCTTTTTTTTTTTTTTTTAAAGCAAGCACCATTTAGAAACATACATGCTTAAACAACTACAAGAAGTCACTTACTCCCTCTTTCAGGGACAAATCTTAAAAGACACAATTAGAACCCAAAGGACTAATAGCAAAAGGTATCACTCAGCAGTAAACCCACCTGCTTCTTTTAATGCCTTCCACTGAAATACTGAAAATTCACAGGATCTTGCATTTTCTTTGTTTCCCTGCCACAGGGAAGCCCAAGTATGACAAGTATTTAATGAAATGCCAAACTTTAAAAGATCTCACGATAGCTTAATACTACTCCAAGAGTTGTTATTGTAGTTAAATGCTACAACTGCTACATAAACACACAATTTAAGAAACACTCAAGCTCCACACCTCTAAGCTCTGTCCTTAACTTAATAGCGAGACGAAGAACCGCCTAGTGATCTTAACCCAAGATTTCCTGCTTTGAAGTCTTAAGGCCATTCGTTGTAGTAAGCGAATAAAAATTTGCACAAGCCACTAAAACATATGGTCATGAGAAAATACATCCACCACCTTACCCCAGAAGTTTGGCAAGTTTGCAACACTGTTTGCTAAGTTTGAAAAGAAAGCAATTCTCCTCCTCTATTTAAATCTATTCTTTCTTTGGTCATAAGGTAACTCCAAACTCCCAATGTTTGCTTTCTTGATAGAATCACAACATACATAGAGTTTTATTTTTTAATGAAGAATAGCACCAAAATTCACATTAATTTTGTGATCTATTGTAAGACCATTCAGCTGCTTCGTTCAGGACTGTGATTTCTGTACAACAGGAAAAGCTCCAGTTCTCAGTGAAAAAAAGATTTTCTTGTCCTGATGGTGACAAAACAAGCAGCAGTGTAAACGCAACCCCCAGTTCTACTTTTAAATACTCATTTCAAAACCTTTAGGATAAAATGAAAGGGCTCCCAACTATTACAGAAACTACAGAACATTAATTTGGTTTGAGTACTGTCTGGGTAATAGATACGCCCACATTATTGTGTGGATACTACTTCTCTAAAGACATGGTGTCTGGAAGGGAAATTAAGAAAAACAGAAAAATTAGACAACCCCTATCTGCCCCACCCCTCCCAACCCCACTGTCCTTGGAATTCCTAATTTCACAATTACCTTAAAACAACAAAATACAGCCTAGATCCATTCCAAAGAGAGACAAACTAGAGTACTTGTTAATCTCTCCATCTGGTCGTACTTGTACTTTCACTGTTTTAATTGTGGTGCTCAACTGAACGAGAGAATTCACTACAGATCTCCACGTAAACGGTGTATGCCAAACCTCACATGAACTACATATATAGAAAAGTGGGAAGGGGGTGGAGGGAAGAAGAGGCAGCTTCAATTAAGAAAAGAAGGAAAAGAAGAAAGTAAAAGGAACATAAATGAAAGCAAAAGTATCATATAGAGCAGCAATTATCTCTCCCAGATGCACAGATACGTACCTTCCCAGATTTCCATTTGATCTCAGTTGATTTTGAAGATGGGTCTCCACTTTCATTCAGATGAAACTCTTTGGAGAGAACTTTATTTTCGAAGTATGGATTCTCATCAAAATACTGCAGATTTGAAAGCAAAGAGTTAGAACCCACAAACGTAAGCATACATGTGCCAAGTCAAATCATCTTACTAAACGGATAACTGAAGAGATTAAGTTACAAACTACAACCCAGTATACGTCTACATTCAAAACAGCAGCAAAGTCACAAGTGAAGAAATATTTAATATACTCACAAAATCTATTCTGTAACCTGATTTGATGTCTTCAAATTCTGTCACCTCAACTCTGGTCAAATAATGCAGTGCTTCTTCGTCTTCTTCTCCCAGCAGTGCAGATACTAGGATAGAATCAGTAGTCCCACATTAACAAAGTTATGAAATGTGTGTCATGGACACGAAATACAGGAAATTGACATTATATACAATGTGAAAAGCAACATTTGTCCAAGCTGACTTCTTGTGGCCCATTTTTTGAGATAGCAGCCAACAGACTATTAGCATCTTTGTGATTTTGCTGAGATGACATTACATTTGCTTGTTGCAGTTCATTAACAAGCAGCATCTATCTATTCTTCTCTCTAAAACAGATTTCCAGATATGTGGTTTGCCCAACGTAGGCAGTGTATGGACTTGTTTTTTGGTCCTCTTGCAAACAGCACATTGTCAACAGTCCTAAGGACATCACCCCAAATTAAAAAATAAAATAAAATACCAGAATCCTCCTTTCCTTTAAAGGAGACGATTAACTGATAAAGTGTGAAGCTTGTAATTTATAATACAGGAAGAAAACTACCGGAATTCTAGCGATCAAGGTGTTCCTTTGGTTAACAAATGTAAGAGCTAAAAAGCTTTTAAGACGCACGCAAGGACAAAAAGGAAGTGTTTGCATATGTACCCATAAGCTTCTGTTTAATGCCAAGTAACTATCCTAGAAAACACTAAGAACCGCAAGAGGCTCGCGTTACAAGCAAGGAAACTGAATTTACAGGAAAAAAAAAAGGGAGCTATTAAGAATATACCTTGTGGGTGGTTGACAAATGTTGTTACCCAGAAATTTGGGATTTTGGCGATCAATTCTGACCTCTTCTGGAAGAATGGTTGGCGGAGTTTGTTGTATTTCTGTTCTACTTTCAAAATTTCCTCACTGGCTTGTTCATTCAGTCTGTAACAGACAGAGCCACGTTAACCTCAAGAGAGAGAACTGAGTTTTGAAGATGTATCATCAGTACTTAGCTAAAACTGAATAGATTTAATTAAACTACTCAGCCACGCACAACAAATGAGGGAGCTCGAACAAAAAAAAAACAGAAGCCCAAACCTGTAACCACTATTAGGAAATACACTACCAGAAGCAATCACGCTCATCTTAATGAAGTGTTCTTAACACGCTGTATGTTTTGCAGCATTACGTGCGGGACAGACCCTTATTTATGCTAAGTAGCCACTTAAGCATTTTGTTTGCAAGTCACCTGTAGATGGACAGCATATAAAACTATCACCTGCCCTTTATAATTTTGGGGCAGATGAGCATGACTGTAACAAAAGCAATTTAGTACCACACACAATTAAAATCTTAAGGACATTAACACTTCGTTGGCTTTATAAAAGTTAGAGCCCTGATACTGCAACTGTTCCACAGGGACAGAGCCTCACTTGCACTTCGTAGCACAGTGCACGTGGAGGTAAGATACAGGCAAATACTGACACAGAACCCACAGAGTTTGAGGATATGAAACTAATTTTTCAGTGACATTTTCTACCTATTATTCTACAAGCACTCAAATATATAATAGAGATTTATAATAAAGCTAACTTTTTCAACCAAGTTTTCAGTTCTGCTTACAAACGTGAAAATACTTTTGCAAAGCGGCATACAAATTAACTTGAGAAAGCAGTGAGAAATAAACCTCTTATCAAAACTATCACAGTGAATTAAAAAATTAAGCTCAAGCTCTACATTTTTAACTTTACACAATTAAACAAGAAATCAGGATACTCCTTCCGATTTTCTGAATTTACACAAATACTTGTTACATCTGATCAGACCAGAACACAAGTATATCATGTGAGAGTCTGAAGACACTGAGAACTACTACCAAGCGCTTACTTTACTAAATATTTTATTACTGAAAGTCTTTTACTTCCCACTAAAAACTTGTCAAGTTTTCTAATGTTTACCTGTCTATTTCATTCTGTACTTCATCAATGTGTTCAATTGCTTCCTGTTGCTCTTTTTCTGAAAAACAAATGAAAATGCATCAAAATCCCTTAATTCTCAAGTCTGACAAATCACTCGGAGTTTTCTCCTCAGACCTTTTCTAGAGATCTATTTTAGAAGTACAAAGATATTTCTACTGTCTTAAGCGTTACTAAGCCATAAAGTCTCAGCTACTTCCATGGCGAACTATGGCTGAAACGCCAACAAGTTTCCCAAAACGGGACTCAAAGCAAGTTTACCACCAAAAATCCCAGCTCACATTCCTCTATACAGTTTTACAAGTCAACTTAAATGGTAAGCGAATCCCGACAGTTAGTACTAAGAACGTAATGAAGAAGTTGCATGTCTAGGGCCAACAGATTTGAAGGAACGTGGAAGCATTAAATAATTTAGAGGGGTCAGCAACATCAATAGAAACAACATAACCGGGAACTCGCCGCCTTTGAAAAACCAAAAAGCACGTTGGATGAGGAAAAAACCTTCAAAAGCACGTTGGGTAAGGAAAACGAGTAAAAAAACCCTTCCAAGTCATGGTCCGGCAGATAATTTCGCAGCAAAACTTCCCCTGGACAACGCTTGGCAAAGCTCTCGATTAAAGGCCGCCTGTTTACCTAGCGTGCTGGGGGATGAATGAGCGGCAGCGGGAAGCAGCTGGAGCGGTGCAGCTCGCTCCCAACCCCGCTCCCAGCTCCCCGCCCGGCTCGGCCCGCGGCAGCAGCCAGCTCTCCCCGAGGAGCCCGCAGGTGCGGCGAACACGTGCGGGGCCCGCAGCACCGCAGAGCCGGGGCAGGAGGCAGGCGAGCGCGTTGCGCCCTTCCTCCGCCGCTTAGAAGCCGCACCGCTCGTTCGATTTAAAAAAATAAATAAGTTTAAAAAAAAAAAAAAAAGCCGGAGGAGAGGAGCCACCGCGATCGCACGTGGGGGAGGCGCGGGCGGTTCCTCGGCCCGGCCCCCGCAGCACCGCGTGGCTCCCGGGGCCGGCCCGGGATGGGCCCCGGCGGCGGCTCCATCGCGGCGCGGCGGGGGCAGCACCACGCGGCGGCGGCGCCGAGCCCAGGAGGCGGCCGAGCAGCATCATGGCGGCGGCGGAGCACAATGAGAGAGGCTCGGCGGCCGCCGAGCGAGGGGGGAAGGCGAAGGGGGGGGGGGAAGAAGGAGCAAGGCGGCCGGGCGGGCTGAGGGGGGGTCCCCGCTGCTCCAAGCCGAGGCCGCAGCGCCCCCCGGGCCGGCCCCGCCTGCGCCCCTGGGGAAGGAGGCCGGGCCGGGGAGCGGAGACAAAAGGGCGCTAACATGGCCTCCTCCTCCTCCTCCTCCTCCTCCTCCCGCTGCCGGGGCCTGCACATCCGCCCGGCCGCCACCGCGCTCTTCCCGCCTCCGGCCCGGCCGCGGCCCGCGGGGCTGGGGAAAATGGCGGTCGGTGCGGCGCGGGGCGAGGCGGAGGCCGCGGCGGAGGCCGCCATTCCCTTCCCTGCTTTCCCTTCCCTTTCCCCTTCCCGCCCCCCGGGCCCGGCGCGGCCTCACCTGAGGTCTCGTCGGCCCCATCGTGGTTGGAGTTGAGCTCCTTCTTACTGACTTTGGCCGCCGGCGCCGACATGGTGGTGGCTGCGGAGCGCGGAGGGCGGGGGGGGGGCCGTAACGGGACTGAGCGGGGGGAGAGGAGGGGAGGGGGGGGGCCGGGCGCTGACTCCTCCTGCTGCCGCCTCCTCCTGCCGCCGCCGCTCAGGCTCCCTCCTCCTCCTCCTCCTCCTCCTCCTCCGGGCCGCTCCCGCCTCCTCCGGCCGGACCTGGGGCTCCCGGGTACCAGCGGCGCCCGCGCTGCCTCACGCTCCCCACAGCCAGAGTCGCCGCCGCCTCCTCCTCCTCCTCCTGCTGCCGCTGCTGCTGCTGGCGAGGGGCGGGCGGCGCGGCGCGCATGCGCAACAACCCCCCCTCCGGGGCACGGGGGGGACGGCGGGCGCCAGCGCGCATGCGCACCGAGCCCCCCTGCCGGGCGCTGGGCGGGCGGGCGGCGCAACGCGCAGGCGCGCCCCCAGCTTTCCCCTCCTCGGCAGCGGGCGAGCGCCCCCGCCGCGCGCACGCGCGAGCGCCGCCTCTCCTCCCCGCCGCGGGCGGCCCGCGCGCGCAGCCGCGGGGAAGGATAAGCCCCGCCCCTCCCTCCACCGCCGGCCGCCCCACGCCGGGCGCTCATTGGCTGAGCCTCGCGGGGGGCGGGGCGCGGCGCGGAGACACGGAGGAGGGCGCGAGAGGCGGGAGAGGAGGGGGAGAAGGGCGGCGGCGCGCGCAGGTGTGCGTGTGAGGAGCTGGGGGGGCGGTGTGCGCATGCGCGGTCGCTGAGGGCGCACGCGGCCGCCCCGCTCGAAGCCCGCGCAGCCCCTCACAGCCGCCCCCTTTCTGTGTGGGGAAGGGGCCGGTCGCCCTGGTGGCGGGGGCTGGCTGAGGTCCTCGGCAGAAATGTGTACATAAGCATATATATATGTGTGTGTGAGGGGCATTTGGAGCCCATGAACCCAAACCGGCAGCTGCCCTGAGCCACCCCATCTGGCCCGCCACCAGCATCACAGCACACACCAGTGTGTGGAGGCGCTGTGAGGTGAAGTCATGCCTGGGGACGTGGCAGCCCCCGTGTCAGTGCGCTGCCTTGCCTAGCTAGAACATGACTCAAAGGGATAACTTCAGATGTTACGTTTTAAGGGCACAGAGGCCCTGTCAGTCACATCCAGCCCACTCGGTTACTGTGGGAGCACAACTCTAGAAGGTCATTGAGCCCGGGTGTCTGCCAGCACACCTGCCACTGCACCGAGAGCAAGCAGACTTTAAATAACCCTTTTTGTGCCTTTCCTGTCCACCTGTCATGGAAGAGCTCGTTGCAGCCTCATAGTTAGACTAGCTCTGTTTTGCTCTTAAAGTAACAGCTGAGCCACTCTTTTCCATTAAAAATGCAGCATATCCTTCACAAACAAATATTATGATACAAATCAAGCTAAGAAACGAGTACAGCTTTGAGGAACTTGGAACTTGCCTTTTGTAATTTGTTTTCCAGTCATGCAATATTCCTGCATTCTCCCTGCCTCTGTTTCCTTTCCTCCTCCTCCTCAAGTTGCCCTTCCAGTGTACTTTTCAACAAGGCCTAGATTAGTTCCTGCCTCCTCAGAGATCTTACTGGAGTTTCCTGATTCCCGTTCCCACCTGTTGCTTCCAAATCCCAATTGCTTTTTCTTTTGTATTCCCAGCTGTCACTTCCTACCAGCTATGTCTTTGCTTCCATCACCACCCACAACTGCTGCAGCATGTCCGTGATTTGCATTGTGCTTCCCCGTGCAAACAGCAGGAGAGAGGAGCTGCCATCCGTTCATCCTCTGTGCTTGCACATACAGCAATGAGCACTGCTAGACACAAAAGGTGAGCAAAGCTCTGCAACTTTATAAATGCAAGATTATCGACTCCTTCCCTAGAGCTTCCCAAGGCCTTCCTGAAGCTCAGTGCAGTGAGAAAGCTTCTCATGGTCTGGCTGCATCTCCCAAGAACAATTAATATGGAAGTCTTTACATTCAGACAAGGTAAGCTCACATGTGCAACTTGGTTTTCTTCCATCTGTTTACGTTGAATCTCTTCACTATGCAGCTGCATATGCTTGGAATTTTCCTCTTTTATCACCTGTAATGTATTATTATATTGTATTTATTAGCCTTTGAAGGTCCACAATTTGAAAATACAGGGCGTATATTTGAAAGGCAGTTCCAAGCAGGAACATGATTAAAAGGGCATCTGCTTACTCCCTACTAGAATCCTTCTTTGGTACATAAAGTAGTAGATATTCCTGAGGTATTAGTATATTCCACTGATGTACTCAAAGTCAAGTAGTCATGAATTTTAACTGCTGTACCGTTTAAAACATTTCAGTGATGTTTATTCTACCCTAAAACTAACTACTATGCAAGAAAACAGTATATTAATTAGAGAAAATAAACACTTTTTAATGTATTTGAGACAGAAAACACTAACCTATGCTTTCATGTGTTGAGAGAAAGCCAAATGTTCGATTTTTATATATTTGTTAGGAGTGAGTATTCTCTCAGTGTTACTTTCCTTTTCTATGTGATTTCTTCACTTTAGTGCTGGTGATGTGCTTTTCCCAGCTTCCTAATGGAACTTTTGTCCTAACTCTTCCTAACTTCCCTTCAGAAAACTTTCTTATATTAACATTCTTACTTCTTTTCCAGTTACATATCCTTACACTCCAACTGACTGGTTAATTAACAGCCTGTCATTTTCACTTTTCAAAGGTTCAACTGTGTTCAACTGTGGTCTAACTTTAGGGTATACTTCATACAAAGTCTCAAAACAACAGGTGCTGAGATGCTTCTTGGGCTTGGCTCAAAGAATTCGGCAACAATTCACAGAATGATGCCCTCTCTGCACTCCCCTCCTTGCTTTATAGAGAAATAAAGAAGTAAAACTAAGCTACTGAGTTAGAGCAGTTGTTGAGCCCTAAGAAGGATGAGTGCAGAGCACCCAGCGGCTTTTGCAGCTGAACTGATTTACTGTTTGTTCTTGCTGCATTGTTAACATGTGCACTCAGGAGGAACATGACTCAAATACTTGTGAAGAAGCAAGCAGCACAATTTTCATCTCAGTCTGAAACTGTTCCTCTGTGTAGGCATCCCAAAGCTCATGTAGTTTCATTACAAAGGAAGGGAAATGGCATCTAGGTCATATAAAGCCTTGGTGTTACACGAGTTATCTGCTGTTACACAACATTTTTCAGAAATTACACGTGATGCTTAGACATAATAAGCAACTGTGCTTAATATTCATGATAATATATAAAAAAGAAACAGAAAAACTTCTATGTTTTTGTAGTTGATAAATATTCAGTCACTTTCCTTCACTGCTTTCTAATGTTTTTCATTATATGTAGTGAACATCTAAAGCAGTTTCAGTCCTTGAGTAACTGCTGAGGGGTTAAAATGTACAGTTACAATCCTATGAAATAAGGTGTGTGTGCATGCCTTTAAAAAATATGACTTCCTCCTCCCTTCACCTTCTCCTAAGACCTTTCTCAGCTCTGATTACATCAAATATAGTAGAATGGTAACTTTTTTTTTCTTGAATTACACTGCCCAAGTAGTATGCTGCCTGTATCACAGAGTTCTTCTTCCTCAATATTAGAGTTAATATTCCCACTCCTGTTTGAACTTCAGATTGCATGGTTAAGGTCAGAAAACTGTACTGTATGTGGTATCTTCCAAACCAAGTGCATGAGTACTCCAGTGTTGACAAATAAGCGACCTAGATCTTTGCAGCCTTCAGGATGGCAGTGACTGTCAGATAAGTGAAGAAAATGTGTTCGTTTTCCCCTCCATATGTTTGGACATCTAGAGGGGGGAGTTGGCAGCACCTGATAACGATTAATGGCCTTACAGTTTACATAGACTGTAGCAGTAGTTGCACTTTGTTCACAGGAATGGAATAAACAGAGCCTCTTCAGAAAGATAATCTCATATTTACTTCTTGTTGCAACAGTTCGGCTCTCCCAGTATTTCTTTCCTTCATTAGGTATATTACTACAAGAGACATAATTGGTTATCATGCCTAGTTTCTGGAATGTCAAGTCAGCTGTACCTGTTAAACACGCACCCCTGATTTGGCAAGTTAAGTCAGAAAATATGCTAAATCCTCACAAATAAAATGTAATGATGTGTGAAAAAGAAAAGGAGAGTAAATTTCCTTCTAAGCATTCCTGCCATGTAAAATGGGCAGACATAAAATCATGCGAGTCAGTATAATTAATAGCAACTTAGATTTTTATAGCCCTCCATCTGAAAGAATCTCACAGCCTTTACAGAAATTATTGTATGGAAATATAAAACAAGGATCGTTTTACCACGGTTGAAATGCAACCGACTGCTTAACAATTGTACATCTATGCTGGAGCCTGGTCTTCCACAAAGGACTTGCAGGCTCAGGCTCTGTATTAGGAACAAAGATAGCCCTTGCACTGCAAGACAACATTTTTTAGAGTATGTGAAAGCTTTTAAATTACTGAGTACACCAATGAGTCGAAAGCTGCAAAACATTTCAGGCGCACATAAGCCTGTACTTGATAGTAAAGTCTGACTGACATATCAGCGCTTACGCTAAGCAGCAGGCAGAGACACACCGGCTGGTTTGCTGCGTGTCATCAGTTTGACAGCCCCCAGGAATCGCTGAGTCCCCATGACCCTGGAAAGACAGTTTGGCACATATATTAAACAGTCAAATACCTCCCCTCCAACTGTTTATTCATCTCCACTAGTCACAGGCCTTCCCAGTTGAGTACTCACATTAGGTCTGAATGGTTAGATAATGATGGAAGAATCTTCCACGTGTCCTCACAGTTGCTGCAATCTAAACCCTCAGATGAAAATATTTCTGGATTAATAACTGCCTTTGAAGCTGGAAGGTGGTTCAGTAACACAGACAGCAGGGAGTGACTAATATTACACATTTGAATAAATCCAAAGATTCTGTTTGTATTTTTTTTTCCCTTAACTTTTGGCAAAGTTCCCATGAGACGTAGTTGCTAAACCTGACTTTTATTTTTCCCTATACCAACATTTTTAACTTACCAGAGCATTTGACAGTAATCTACGAAGAGCTGGATGGTCATACAACATGTGTTCTTGTTTCCAGACACCAGAGACAAAGAGGCCGTCAAAACATTTTTAAAAGTCTTAAAAAAAAAATCACAAACTTCAAAGTCAATGAAATCTAAGACACTTCAGAATATGAGACATGAGCTTTTCAGATACGTGGGTGCTTATGAATGTTTTGCTCGTATTTTTCACATAAGGTGTACAGTTGTGGACAGTGCAGGGAACTGAAATGATCTGTCCCTTCCAGAATGTAAAGGGAAAATTGTTTACTGGAAAATTCTCTTCAAGTTACATTCGGTATTGTGAAATTAAGAGTCCCTGCCCAAAGAGACATTTGATTGGAGGGGTTTCCTACCCTTCTTAACTTCCATTCTGATTTTTTACATCAGACATAGATGCTGTCCTGTTCCTTAGCTCAGATGGAGCCCTGTGGCTCTAACTGTTGATTGACTGTGCCAAGAGACATATACATAAATGTTGTTATTCATCTAGCACTACTGAATTGCAGTTTCTAAAAGCAAAAACATTTAAACTTCAGCCTGTCCAGATGCACTATCACCACTTCCAGATGTGGATATCCATTTATTTTAGCCTGAGGAGTTCACAGGTCAAGATGAGATCTGAAATGTACAAAAGTTTTTGTTTGAAAACATGTACTGGCACATGCAAAGGTGGCTCTTCACTATCTGCAGGGCGTTGTAAGGGCAGATACTTAGATCTCCCGATGCATTCACACCTGCAGATGTTCAAATCCTACCACTAGGGATACACAATGACTGGTTTTGCAGGACAGTATTAGGGCCAATCCATCTGGAAGACTTCAGCCAAGCTTAATACAGCTAGAACAGTTCGACAGAAAATGTCTGAGAAACTAGAGGCTATTTGGAGTCACCTGGTGATTAAATAATACCTTTTGTGGTTGGTTTTATATTTATGTTTGAGGTTTTGTTTTACTACATATAATCCTGTGTAATGAAAGCTCTAAATAGAAGTTGGAAAAAGTGACAGCTTACAAGAAGTATTCCTGGGTAGAACGATCGATTGCTAATAGAGACACTGTCAAAGTAAAACACTGCAATAATAATACTGAGAGTTATTCTGAAATAGCTGTGCCAACCACATTTTTATGTGGAAGACCCTGAAATAATTAACAGGAGAAGTAGCTGCTAGCCCTTGCTTTTAGCTCGTTTGAAGAAAAACTGATTTCCTCACAGACGGAAGCTCGAGCGCTCAAGTCCTTCTAACTAGACATAGTAGAGCTGGATCAAAATGGGTGGAAATTGCAGTGCTATAAATTTGTATGAAATCTGAATCAGAGCTTTAGGCTAACTAAGCAGTGGGGATAGAGTGATGCTGAGGACTTGGAAAACTATGTTTTGTTCTTTTGAGGGTTTTCCTGCAAGGGGACCTTCAGATGATCATCTCTCTTTTCCACTTGTGGGAAAAGTAAGAAGGACCCAACTTTTCTACAAACAGTTTATAAACACTTGCTTTCTAGGATTTTAACTCTGGCCAATTCCTGCAACTCTTATTTATTTCCTCAGTCCTATGACAGGAAAACTCTTGCTGAATCCTAAACAAAGTCGAGTGACACTTCAAGATTTGGCCCCTCAGGAAGAGCAGCAAAGACTCTGATTTTACACTGCGTGTATTCTGTCCCATTGTCTCGTTACCAAGCAGCAGCTGTTTTTGTGGGAATTGTGAGACTTCCCTTGCTATAGGGAGCACTATCGATATTTGAACTCTCAGGGGGAGTAACCTCTGTTTCTATCCAGGAAATATCAGATTAAAATAAACACACGGAACGTTGCTTGGTGAAGAGCGAGTACGTTATTTACAATCCTTTAGTTTCAAGTTGGCATTATTCAAACATTTGATGTGTGCCTTGAGTCTTGTGTAGGAGTACAGCGACAGAAAAGGTGAAACAAAAAGGAGGAAAATACGTAGAGATCTGTCATATACAATTTTTGCTCTAATACTACATTGTACGCATTACTCTTTTCATCTGAGAATGTCAAAGCTCATTAAAAAATGTAGTTAAATATAAAAAAAGCTCTGTGAGGAAAGTAATTCCTTTATTGGTAGGTTAGCTGAATGCCAGAGTCATTCAGTTATTCCTCATTAGAACCAGAGACAGAACTCAGGAATAGAACCAGTCTCCAGCTTTGGCTACATAAAATGCTGCACGAGTTGCCAACAATGAAGATCTGCAAGTGGAATTTGGTTAATTGTGTCAGTCTGTAGGAACGCTTATTATTTTTTGGTATTACAATAGCTCCGAGAGTCCTGAGAGCTCTGCAACTGTGATCCCTTTGCACAAGGTGCTAGCTGAACACAAAGCAAAGAGGTGATTCTGGCTTCAAGAACAAAATCTTTCAGGACATAGTTTGACAAATTTTTTTTGGTGGAAGTCTCTACTTATGCATTCCCCACCATGCATTCCTCCTGTCTTCCCTTCCCCTTCATGCTGTCCCTGAATTGTACCAATGCAGTTATTTGTGTAGCCCTGTGTTAAACTGAACCAGGAAATGGATTTCAATTAAAACTAGTCCTCAGAAAAACATTTATTTTTAACTCAGACTAGCGCTCTGATCTGTGCCCTGCTGCAGATGCATGAAGAATGTTACAAAAAATGGGGTCCCATAAAGGCAGGAACGAATGAGGAAAGGGTAAGGAGCAGGTTGCTTAAGTCTTGCTTACTTAGAAGAGGTGTTTGTCAAACCATGCCCTTAACTTAGCCTTACCAGGACAGGGCTGCAATTTTACCTGGTGTGAAAAAATGTTTTGTTGTTAGTTTTGTTTAAATTAATGCAAGCAAGCAGACTGCCTCAATACACAAAATAACAGAACTGCTACCTCAGGTGATACTGTAAAGTTTTCAGAGTAGAATTTGCTAGCATTGCCAAAAAGTCATCCTTCCCCTTTCAGATTCAAAAATACCAACTTTCAGAAACACACAAAGGAAATAACCTTTAAACTCCATGTTTGTTTTTGCAGTGGCATGACTGGAAAATAATTTCATCTGCCTTTACAAAGAAAGCTGGGGGGGGATGTAAAACAAAGTAGAGACCATTTCCCTCCCACCACAGTTGTGCATCTATTATCTGACTCACCACTTCTGGGATTCCTTCTGGCAGCGCTGGTTTTATTGCACTGAAAATTCAAGAGTGTGAAAAATATTCCCTATTTTCAGATGACTCTTCTGTTCTCTGTTTCGTTCAGGTCAGTATCCCTTCCTTTAGAGGTTTGGAACTAAAGATTCAGAAAGTGCTGCTCTTAAGCCTTGTGAGAAGCACCAGCACAGCAGAAGGGGGAAGGGAGAAATGAAAGGGGAGGAGAGTCCATATCTGAAGAGAGACTCCAGACTAGAGAAATTTTACTGACATCCATTCAGTATCCAGCAGGGTCTCCTTCAAGGGCTTTTACTGAGATCCAAAGACTCGGGCAATTCACTGAGGCATTTACATGCAACGTCGCCTTCTGGGAGCTAAGGTATAACTGTACTCCTGGATAATAATAACAAAGAATACTACCAGACTCCTATTGAAATGTCAACCAGGCACTACTGTTCTAGAGAGTAACAAAGAGATGCTAATATAATTAATTATGAAGCCTCAGTACCCTCATTAACACTTCTTTAGTGCCCAGATCTTTGAAAATCAGCTGTATAAAGTGACTGTCAGAGTTAATTCCTTATAAATTGCCTCCTGTCACATCCTAGCGCTGCAGCAAGATCTCTCAGGCCTTGTTGATGCTAAGAAATCTGTTGTGTGTGTTTTTCTTTTTTTTTCCCCCTCCTTTTTTTTTTTTTTTTTTTAAGTACTGATGCAGTTGTACTGGTTATTAAGGTATACACTGTTGAATAAGCAGGAGTTTGTCGGGATAGGATAGAGCAAAATAAAAGTGCCTTTAGACAGCCCTACCTCCATAGCTGGTAGCATAAATAGGAAAAGTTTGAATCACTTAAACGGAAAACTAAGGACAAAAGAAAAACAGGAATGAGAGGTGTCACATAATTTGGCATTAAAACGTTTCCGGACCTTTCTTAAATTTGAGGATCGCAGCCAGTTTGTAGTGCTCTCTGCTCTTACTGCCTTTACAACAGCATTTCAGCTCCAGGCCTCATTCCAATGCACGCTCCCTCCCCGCCACTCCCGCTTACAAATATATATTTCAATAGGCTTAGGCTACACGGAGTTCCAAAACCAGCATGTAATTGGTACAATTGTCTGTTACGCTTCTCCACAGAGAGCCACATTCATGCCTTCTTCAGCCTTGCTTTGTCATGGTCTCGCTCCTTTTTTCTTTAAGTTAGACTGGGATCAGTACTCGTGTCTTGGAAACCTACACAAACACTAAAGAAAAAAGTCACAAACTAGCTGTGTTCATAGTTCATTCTGTTATTTCTCAGTACCATTCATACTCCTAAAGGATATAAACGTGCGATCTTTTACAGGAGATAAAAAGAAACCGATCATTACAAATCACTCAGCATTTTTTGCAGCAAAGAAGCACCGAATGCTGACAAGCCAATTTGTCTGTACAGAACAGTCTGCTTCCCTCAATCTTCTGTGTGCTTTAGAGAAGATGATAATCTTCCTGCAGTGCTTAATTTTGCAGAGTTACCTGCATGTGTTTGTATAATGTGCTCCAGAATCCTTTGGGATTCTTGCTATACATGGGATAACAGACTAATCAAAATAGGATATTTTACTTGCCATTTCAGAAGTGGCTTTCACAGTAAGCGTAAGATGATTTTGCGGGTCTAGCTAAACTGATAGCATGCAAAAACTTTAAATGGAGGTAAAGTTTATATCAATAAAAGCAGTCCTTGCAAATAGGCCTGTCTTTTCTACTGTATTTATTAACATCATTAGGAACATGGTTTTATTCTCCACTCTTAGATTACATATTTATATCCCAGTAAAGCATTGATGTATTGATCATTGTGTTCACATAAATCATGTATAAGTAATTAAAGTAGCATGCTTTAAATTAAACATATAGGTTTCTGAAGAGCAATCAAGAACTATCATGCAAATTCCATTTGCTTTCAAAAGTATAAATTTGATGAGATTGAGCAGAATGTAACTACATATCTCAATGTCCTTTTAGAAACGACACTTCTGCAAAGGATAGCCAGTTCTGTTCACACAAATAATATGTCTGCAGTGCTTTTTGAGATATTCAGGTGCTTTATACATACCAATTCAAGTTCCAATGACAGTTTGAGATACTTTAGACGTAGTATGTGTTGAAAAAATGATGTACAGAACAGGTAAATAATTTTTAGTCGTGCATGATTACTGAATATGGAATTAATTTAAGGAATCACAGTGTTTTCTTCCCTGTTGTCAGCACTGCAAAGGGTCAGCTACCGTTTAAGGGTGGCATGCCAGATTGTAGTTTTGTTTCTGAGATTAGACGGTGAGCATGCTGGGACAAACTCAGCAGGAACTAGGGGATGCTGTGTCTAAAAGCAGAGAGACACTGCCAATCACCTTGTTGACAGCGTCTTGCCTCTGTCCAAGGCAGAGGCTCCCAGCTGCCGCTGCATTTGGAGCACCATGACAGCCAGGAACTGGGATCCCGAGGCTTTCACAGATGCCTCTTTCGATATGCCACGGCTCTTGGCCCCGTCCCAGCTCCTACTTGCCATTCAAAATCTGCCTGCATGGAGCCTTTGCGCCCCTGTGGTGGTAGCTTGCTGACACCTGCAACAAAGCACGCTTTCCCTACACTCCTTCTCATTTTGGTCACATTTTGACTAAAATCTCTCTTATTGTCAACGTGGGAATGACTGTGTGACAGGCGATACCTGTACTGTGCAAGAAGTCATACCCATATTTGCAAGGTTTAAAAGGGACCCTCTCCCAATTCCAATTCTACAAAGCATAACAGGTCTATGACTAATGGAAATGGATTATTTTTATAAGGTATCACACACATCTCTGTGTAACAGTACTTCAGAAACGAGCCAATGTGTTATTTGCCGAAATTCAGAATATGGTTTTCAAAGCAAAAAGGGCAGAGCATTTGCAGAGACACGAGGGACAGGGAACAGGAGGTCGGAAGTTACAGAAAGATGCATGAGCCCTTTATGAATGACACTGGAGAAGCAAGAGCTGGAGGATTCACACAGCTTGAGGTAACACACTTTGAATCCACGCAAGGACCTGAACTCTCATTAAGCTTCTGAGCATCCGGCTGGCTGCACAGACACTGTGTTCTGAACACAGCACAGTTGTGGTGACCTTTCTTTCCTTCACGTTTAGTGAATGTGTGAACACCTGATTCTTAAATCACAGATCTCTAACTAAAAGAAAAAAAGATCTGTACATTAGCAATGCATGCACAAAATATCCGTCAAATAAATCTGAAACAGTGCTCTGCCGTTTAGGAACTTAGGTTCTGTTTTTAATTCTGCCATAAATTCCCAGCATGGTTTCGTACATCATCTAACCCTTACCCCTAAAATGTCCCATCAAAAAATGGCACCTGCAGTTCAGTACCTCACAGAGCAGGCAAGGGTAAAATAAATGCTTGTGGCATGGTCTGAATACAAGATGAGGAGCATCACAGGTAACAGCGCAGATAAGCAGACTTCAGAAAACTCATTACTACTGGTCCTGCATTTGAACTCCTCAGTCACCACCTACATTAGCACGATAGGGTGCTACTGTCACTAAAAACTTCCAGGATGGCATACAGCAAGCTATTGGTGAATCTAAAGGAGCATCCCTTAGAATACTGTTGCAGATGTAAGGGGCTTTCCAGCGATTGTCCTTTTGGGTAGTACCTGCTTGTCCTCTTGCCTTTCACACTTGTACTGTCTTGATTATTCTTCTCAAGGGATATTTCCATTTTACGCAAAACTCACGGCCTCACTGACGCTAGCCTCTAGGTCGGTAGAGCAAACAGCCTCACTCTGAAGCAAATGACGCTCAAGACCTTGTTCAAAACAGTTTAGAAGTAACTGATCAGGTACTGTCAAGCACAAAACATCAGCATAAAGCCAGTTTAACCTCTGTGGTGCATACGCAGGCTAATTCAAAGGCAATGCAGTTAAGTACCCAGGCCTCAGCCAAACCAGGTTTGTCATGCTTTGCAACCTCGTTTGAAAGGAACAACCAGGGAAATGGAATTAAGGCCTGCTGGTTATACCAGTTGGGGAAACAAACGCATTCTGGAGTGACATGTTTCTTTCATATAAACCCTTTTTATTATTTGAAGAGAGTTGTTGTTTGGCTTTTTTTTTTTTAAAAAAAAAAACAAACATAAAATGGAAAGATGTAGAAAGTACTGTTCCCCTGAACAGAACCCATCAATCAAAGAAAGGCAATGCCTTTGATCCCATTTCAAGCCTCTCGCTGCCAATCTAAGCCCCAAGACTTCTTTCTCATGGCCAGACATTCCTTTCTCGTTTGAGCTATGCATGTCGGTTTCTTCATTCTCACTTGCATGTTTGGGGTGGAGGAAATGGGGAGAAAGGTGTAAATGGGGAAAGTTCAGCAATGTCTCTCTATTTGGGGTAGAGACCAGTGTTTCAGCCACCTGGGGCCTCAACACAGCTCAATTATTTCATTTATCACAAACAGAGGACAGTTACTGTACTCACAAGTGAGTAATTTTTTAGCAAAATTTAGCCTAGAATATTTGGTTTGCACCAGGTCATAGAAATTATACCCCCAGCATGCATGCTTTGTTGTATCTCATTCCTTTTTCTAATACTTTCTCCCCCAGTGCTTTCTCTTTACTACCTTAGTCTTCTCTTGTTCTTGTTTTCTGATGCTGATTTGCTCCATTATGTAAAAGTGAAAACTTATTAATACTTCATCTCATGAAACACAAAGAAGAGAAAACACAGATCAGCACTGTAGTAGTAACAGCCACTTCAGAGACACTTAGTAGCCTCAGGGTAGTAAACCCCTCCCCCAATTATCCTTGATTTTACCCTATTTCCAGTGTAGCGTTACCATATCAGAACATTTGTGTGTCTGATACTGCCATGCCAGAAAGAAAAAGCAAGGTATGATTTATTTAAATACTGTTTATAAATTAAAGCTCCATCAAATCAGAGATACTAGAATAATAACAAGAAAATTAAACTGCAATTACTTAGAACAGTCATCTTTTAGAGCTATTCGCTCGTTTCTTATCCTCATGGAAGAAAAAGTCCAGACATGCACAATATTATGGGGGGAAACGTACTACGTTTGCAGTAACTTTGCATATTACTTACTGAGAAAAAACGTTGATTTCTTTTTAGTCTGTTTCACATATTCAAATTCCAGTTTTCTTGTTTTTGAGATGGCAAAGTGAAATAAAACAAAAACAAAAAAAAGCTTTTCTCCTCAGATTCACTCTGACAAGCTAAAGTTTTTAAACTGCAGCCTGTGCTTAGCATTTTTATTAGGATGCAGACTGTATATAAATTCACACTTGTAATATTTAGTCTACTACCAAACAGTAACGTGCCTTAGCAGTTCTAATGTACCAATTAAAGATAATTTAGTGATGACTGAAGATGATCTATTTATAGATGATAAATCTTTCTTTTAAGCTTTAAGAACTTCTTAAAAAAGCAACACACTATGCTACAGGGTTCAAGTATTTCATGTCAGTTATTCAACATAAAGCAAACCTAAAAAATAATTCCCCCTACTTCCTGCAGTTTAACTACTCGCAGCAGTAAAGTTATTCAAACAATGCTTACTTTACATTTTAATAGCATGTTGAACTTGAAATAGAATACACGCTTATTTCACTCATTAAGGGATGAACTAGCTTGTTATTGCGTCTTCAAATACTTACTGTATCTTCAACAAATCTGCTGATCTCTTAAAAAACATACTTCTCTCAGTAAGTGCCGTACTAGGATTTCACCAGTAACACTAGCAGAGCCACATCCACTCTCAGGAGCGCCTACTCTGTATCCTGTCAGCTTTATTTTGACTTACAGACCAAACTCCCTCCCTGCAATAGTGGGAATAACTCTGCTCAAGTTCGCGCATCCATGCCTGCTTATGCCAGGGCTAAATTTATCCTCAGCGTTCACCAAGAAGTTGTTCCAGTAGAGGTGCAATTGGAAAAACCCCTGTAAACCCAGACATACCTGTGAGAAAGCACTGCTTTAGGAGCCTGGGACACCGGGGAGCGTAGCTCCGGCCCTGAACAGCACGGCCTGACCCTGCTGCATGCCCCGGCCGGCGCTGGGGCATGCGAGGCCGGGCTCTTTTCTGCCTTTTTCTCCTTTCTGCCCGGCAGCGAGGCGGAGCAGCAATCCCCCCACAGCACAAAGCTCCGCAACTCCCTCGCCAATCCCCAACGGCTGCGCAGAGCCAGGGAGCCGAGCAGCAGGCGTTGATCCCCCTGCCCCGTCCCCTCGGTAAGCGCACACCACGGACGCCAAGCAAGGCGGCGAACTTCAAATTTCGTTTAATAAGGAACGAGCCGGCCCCGGAGGGCTGCGGGGCCGAGGCCGGGCGGCAGCGGGGCGCTCATGGCGGCACCTCACGGGGGAGCAGCCCCGGGGGCGCGACCCGCGCGGTCCTGAGCGCTGCGGGGCTTCTGCGAACAGCAGAGTTCTCCTCAGACACCGGAGTTCTCTTCAGACACCGGGGCTCTCCTCAGACACCAGAGTTCTCCTCCGCCATCACGGATCTCCTCACGCACCGGCTTCCTCACGGCGCCCCCCCCCCCCCCCGGCGCCATCTTAAGTCCTGGCATCCCCTGCCCGCACCGCCCCTCGTGTCTCCAGCGGCGCCCGCCGGCGCCCAGCGTGGAAACGGCCGCACGGAAGGAGAAATCCCTGCCCAAACACCACGGCGGGCCCGTCCCCAGCACACCCGCGGCTTTCCCCAGGAAGCCAGCCGAGGCGCCGGCCAGCAGCCAACCCGCTCCCCTCTCCGCCACGAGCCCTCGGCGCCCTTCCCCAACATGGCGCCGCCGGCCTCACTTCCCGCCCGCCGTGGCGTCATCCCGCAGCGCCTCGCCCGTCTCCATGGCAACGACAGTGGGGGCCGCCATGTTGGCGGACGGGTCGGCGCCCGGCGCCGCGGTGCCGTCGCTGTGGAGAAGCGGCCGGAGCCTGCGCTGCGAGGCGGTGAGAGGCACCCGCCGGGCCCCGGGGCAGCCCCGGCCCCGCTCCGCGCCGCTGGAGGCCGGGAGCCGCCGGCGTGGCCACAGGCGGGCGGCCCCGGTGCTGACGGGGCAGCGGCGGCCCGCTCCTTCCCTGCCGGCCGGGCGCGCTGAGGGAGCGGCGGTGCCCCGGCGCCTCCCCTCCCTGCTCTCCCCTCTCCTCTCTTCACCCGGCCGTCAGGGCCCGGCACCGAGACCGGGGAGCTCCTTGAGGCTGCCGGGCCCGAGCTCGCTCCAGTTCGCTGCCTCTGCCCCTTGGCAGCTTTTTATTGTCAGGCCCTTTGTGCAAATTGGCCAAGAAACACGCGGGCGGCTGCCACAAAGCCAGACCGAGAGCCAGTAATTCTACGCTTGGCATCGTGCTCAGTTTCTGCTGTGGCCCGTGGAGGCTCGCTCCCGGTTTGGTTTCGCTTATCCTCTGCACTCCGTGCTGCAGAGCTCGCTGCCTGGAGTGAAGCAGTACCCAGGCATCTCTGCCTTGGGTCAGGTCGTGTGAAGGTGACAAACATGTCACCAGCACCCAGAGAATTACAAGGGCACCCTGCTTTTAACCATGAACCTCAGATGTGCGAGCGTGTCTGAAAGTCTCTGTGCAGTGCCAGAAAAAGGAAGATGCTCTGAATGCTTTGTGCGGCGCTCTCTCTGTTTGATTTATAGTGTCTGTCTTCTCTTCCTAGAAAAACTGCCAGACTGGGAAAATTTCAACATCAGAAGCTGCAGTACAGTCGCAGACTAGTCAGGATGCCAGTGTACAAACAGATCAAAGTATAGATGCTGCCCAAGCCTTCCAGCAAGAAGTCCAAGTAGATTACACTAGCCTTCTACTATTCCTTCAGAGAGTGGAGGATGTTGTTATCAAAGAGCTGAATAAAAACTGGACAAGCCGTGCCTTTGATGGCTTTGAAGTGAACTGGACAGATCAGAATGAAACAGTAAGTTGACGGCATGCAGTCTTGTCATTACCCAAGGAGAGCTGGTTGCAGTGGCTCTGACTCATTTTGTTTCTTACTGCTGTGATTATTCTTGCCAGATTCTAATAACTAAAAAATACGTTGTTTTTTCCTGCAGCTTTCTCCCTTGCTTTTCGCTTGCCCTTGCTTGGTAGAACTATCCCTGTTAGTGACTGTTGCAGAAGCTTTATGAGAAGGAAGCCTGCAGTTGGTGTGGGCTTATCTTCAGCTCCCAGTAGCCCCTTCAGAGTATGCCAGACTGGTTATCTAAGAGCAGTTGAAGTCAGTGATTTGGCAGCTCTTCCTATTTAGATTATATTTGTTTAGTGTATGGTGTTGAAGAGTGGGAGCAATTTGTATCCGTCAGTACATGTTGGTACAGTCATTTCCAAATCATTTCTGGTGAAGCTTAGTGAGGGCTGGAATCATACGGGGGGGCTGTCATAAATTCTAATGGTGCGTTCCTCCTGACTTGTCATGCAGACCCTGAAGTGTGCACTCTAAGGGAGGTAATTATGAAGGGATAGTTAATTCAGTAGGGTCATGTGCTTTGTTTCCCCTTCTTTTTCACATATAATTGCATGCTACGTTGATAGACAGGAAGCCTACACTGTAACCATACGACCATATCTAGGGGCATGCACAGATCTCATTTCTCTCTGTTCAGAGATGGTTGCTTCAGTGCTTGAATTTGATCTCTTCCAGGTGCTGTGTTTGCATACATTGTCATACCCCCAGGCTCAGAATCAACACCTGCAGGTTACCAGCGTCTCGTGGAATGCAACTGGATCCGTTCTTGCATGCTCGTATGGCCGGTGAGCATCTGACTGGATTCGAGAGCTTAACTGAGGTCACTGTGACATTTTGGGCTGACCTGAGATTTATATATGTTCTCTTTTTCTGCAGTAATCAAACAGATATACACATACCTTGTTCATGTTAAAAAAAACACCACCCTTCATTCAGAGAAAACACATCTCAGGGCAGCCTTAAATTATGGCATTTATTTCTTCTACTTTTTTCCATATAAAATGGATATGTATGCTTTTACTGATCTGTTTCTAGATAGATTCCGTTTGGAAGAGAAATGCACGCTTGCAAATGTAGGTGGGTGAGGTTTGAAGTACGTCCTTGCATTTGCTGAAGATCGTCTTGTTTTAATGTGGTCTCTTAGCACCCCAGATGAACCTGCCACCCGTTCACGTGTGCACCTGGTGCCATGAGCATGTGCTAACAAACATCTAAGAATCTCTGAAATGAGGGTTGTTCATCTAATCTAGTGAACGTCTGTAACAGTGTCTTTTTTCTGTGCCTTACTGTTGCCCTTACTCAGTATTCTTTCTACTATTGTTTCCTTAGACTAAAAGCCCTGGCAAAAAGCGTATCCACGAATGAATGGATCGGGAAAAGTAGAACAGGGCAAACCTGTGTGCTGCTTGCCCCTTCTACTCTCCCAGTCTACAGCTATTTCCAGATTTGAATGTGGTTTCTAGGTCTGTGGTTACCTTCAGTAGAATTCCCTGCCATGAATTTACACAGTCTTTCTGACTCTTTGAACTTCTAGCATCTACAACAGTCTTTAATAAGGAGTTTCAAGCTCAACTACACACTTTATGAGAAAAATTGCTCCTTTTATTTATTCACTATCTCTTCCAATAACAGAAATAAGATCAAGTAAAAGCAGAAGCCGGGTTCAGAACAATTACTTCCTGTCCTGGCCACTCACCGTTCTGTAGATCTCTGTCCTCTGTATCAGCGCTGTGTAGCAAGATGTAACGTCACGCTGGTCAACGTGCTAACAACAGGGCACAGATACTGCATGAAAGCCCCTGTCAGCTCCCCAGGGAGCTCTTTACCATTACCCTTGTGTGTCTGAACAGCTTCTCAGATGTGCCACCTCGAAGTACCTTCCTGGTAGAACCCTTTACCTTCAGAAAACCCATTGCATTACAACTGTGATATTTGCTGGGATGTGGAGTGGTAAATATGTATGTGTCTTGGGACTTCTGCTTTGGGCAGATGGCTTGTGGCAGTCATTACTTTGGGTTGGTTCTGCTCCCTTACGTTCTGGTAAGCGTGCAGTGAATGAACCAGCTAGAGATAACAAAGAAAACAGGGTGGCAGGTGTCTTTTAGTAGCCCAGAGAAGTAATGCGTGAGAGCCAGTTGTGGCCAAGAATTATTATGGGCATGAGACTGAAGAGAAATCTGTAGAGCTGGGGTGTGTGACGTGATTTGTGCGGGGTACTCACCACCATTTGGGGGTTGCGAAGAAGGATCTCTGTTCCCATGGAGGCACCTGGACTTCAAATCATGCTGCCTAGCTCAGGCCAAGCAGGACTCAGTAAGTCTTTTAGCCCCTGTCACTCCGCCAGGTAAGATAGTTCCTCACGGTGCGTTCTCAGACCCTGGGTCTTTGAGTGCTTGTTTAGAGGAAGAGTGGCTTGCAAATCACCCTGCCTGCATATCAGCAGCAATTTGGGCTCTCTGGATTTTCATTCCCAAGTATTCATAGGAACTTTCTGTACGTGCTCTTTAGTTGTTCCCACTATTTGAACGGCTAGTAGATCTTGGCACAGTGAATCAATGTGAGATTTCCTGGCAGGCACTTTGTTCAGTCAGTGCACTGAAATGCACCGTGTGTATACGAGCCTACAGAGACGTTGCATCACCTGGAGCTCAGTTTTCCTTCTACCCGCAAAGCAACAAGTGTATAAATGATCAGGACATATCAGAGCTCTGCTTGGACTAGGATTCGCCTCGTATCAGACAAATAAGATGTAGCTTTCTCTTCTTTAGGTTGAATGATGGGGACTGGAGCACAGAAAAATCCTACGTTTGTACCTGGAATCTGGACAGACGAGGGCTGGATCCACAGCGCCCTGACCTAGTGGTGGATGTTCCCAGTTCTGTCTTGTGCCTGGCTTTCCATCCCTCCCAGCCTTCACTGATAGCTGGTAGGTTCGATCTTACGTGAAATACACCCTTGTTTTTTCAGCTTGGATCAGTTTTTTCTCTTTCTCACCTCAGCCTAAGATTCCTGGTAACAGCAAAGGTATTGCAGCTCCACACCCGGAGGAACCAACGCTGACAAATGCACTTTGGCTTCTGAACTGGAAGCTGGAACTTACCGCATTTTTCAGTGACATCTGCCTTTATATCAGAGAGAGAGCTCAGAGTGAGAGCAAGGCAAATTCAGCCCTAGCTGCAAGTAGGAGGCGTGTACTTACTTTGGTAGAGATGCATTCTCTTCCACCAGAGCTGACTGTGCCCTCTATGGCTGCCTTTGAAGTTGTTGGGCCTGTTTCCACCAGAGCTTCATGGCTGCATCTGTCACACTTTGGGCTGAGGGCTGCAGTTCCCAGGACACTGGTCATGCTGGCAGTGAGAGAAGTTCCCCCAGTTCTGTTCTAGCAACAGAGCAAACTGCCCACGGCATTGCTCGTGTTGTGCACTATTAGATCTCACGTGTTTATTGGGATCTTTTTCCTCTCAGGTGGCCTCTTCAGCGGGGAGACGGTGGTGTGGGATACCAGCAGAAGAGACGACCCTTTGATCTGGAGGACAGGGCTGACTGATGACACTCACACCGATCCCATCTATCAGGTGAGAGAGAACACCCACAGTAGACGTGGCTGGGGGAGGAGAGAGTTGGCACTGCTCTATTTTATGCCTTCATTTCTTGTTCATCTTATTGGTACTTCACCTGAAGCTCTCAGGCCACTATGTGGTGTTTTGGTTAACTTTTTTTCCGCTGCTCTAACAACTGAAATGGCAGTTGTTGAATCAGACACTGTCTCAGTAAAAAATAACTTCTTGTTGTTCAGGATAATTGAAGAGTAGGCCTGTTCCCATGCTTTACCTGTTCATTGGTACAGACAAAGCCAACAAGAAAGTAGTAAAGTATCACTGCTCCTTAGCTGGAAGCTTAAAGTTGCACAGAGTCACAATTTGTCATGCAGTCTGGCTTCCTAGCGGTTCTTCTTTTCTGTCTTTCCTGGGTACCATGACTCACAGCAGTCTGTGCATTTTCTCATCTGAAAGTTGGGAAAATGCTTGTATTTATAGCTGAGTGGAAGTGCTCTAACTATTAGATCTCAAAAATAATGACAGGAGAAACATGGAAATTGGAATTGAGCCCTGAACACCTAAGCTCATCTCTCTCCTAGCAGCTGTGTGCCAGCTCCCGGGGAAGCGGGTCTGGTACCGAGGTGACCGAGTGCTACCCAGCTCTGCTGCCAGGTTGTCTCGCAGGACAGGGGACTGCAGGCTGCTGAGGGGGGGGGTTGGTTCTGTCAGTCCCTACTTGATGAGCTCCTCACGTTTGGAACAGGTGGACTGGTTACCTGATGCCAAGCACAGCAACCACGTCCAGCTGCTGAGCGTGTCGACGGACGGAAAGGTGCTGGTGTGGAGGGAGGAGCGCGATGGGCGGCTAGCCTTGGCTGAAGGGTTTGCGCTGGTGGCTCAGCAGATCCCTCGTAGCGCTCAGCTGAAGAAGGTGAGTTCAGTGGTTCAGCAAGGCCTGGTCTGACAAAAGCACTTCAGCTCTAGAGCCCGGGTGGCAGACCTCGCCTTTCACACGAGAAGGGACAGGAAAAGCTCCCACTTTGAACACGCTAACCCGTGGTGCCATCTCCTTTCCCGTACTGAAAATCATTCCTTGGAGGACTGGCAACAGCTGAGGCTTTGCCATGGTCTAAAGTTGCTGGGATGAAGAGACCTTGCTTGTAATAATAATTCACACAAATCCCATTGTGGGTGGGTGCTGCAAGGGTTGAAGGCTGAGCAGAGAACATCTCAGTTGGTCCCTGACAGGCTGGTTCACGCTGCTCTGCCTGCGCCTGTGCAGCGTCACAGCCCCCAGCACTCACAACAGATTTGCTTTTTTCCCCTAGCTCACGTGGGGAGAAGTGGCTGTGGGTGTGACCTCGCTCTCCTTTTCACACTTTGATCCCCACGTGTTCATTGTTGGCGTGGAAGGCGGCTACTCACTGAAGTGCTCCATGGCAGCAGAGACGCCGGCTCTCCGCCAGAGAGGTTCCTCAGTCCTGCTCAGGGCGCCAGCAGAGCTCGCCTTCTCCCCCCACGGTGGGCCAGTATACTCCGTGAGCTGCTCCCCCTTCCACAGGCAAGTGCTGTAATCAAACACTGGCGCTGTGCCTTGGTACAGGTTACTGCCTGGCTCTAAATGTGCCTTTTCAGCTAACACTGAGGTTTTGCATGTGTACAAGTTCCAAACAAGGGGCACCTGGCATTGGGAACTTAAGTAACGTCCCCTTGCAGGATGACCAGTGTGCGTTGGCTCTGGTGAAGCTGTGCAGTCGGGGGTATGCTGCATGAGGTCAGAACAGGAGTAACACAAAACAGCATTTGCACTCAGGCCAGTGTAGAGCATTAGCACCTTCCTTAGAGCATCCCATAATACTAAAGAGCAATTCAAAGTTGAGGGCCGCGTCTCAAAAAAGTAATTTACTTCATCAGGGCTGAAGTGCTCTGCCCATTACGTGTCTTACTTGTAGCTGCCTGAATTTAACTGAGACGCTCACATCCCTGCCTGCTGTTTACCCACCCTGGGAGAGGCCCCGAGCCATCTTTCCATGAAACGTGCTGACGGCCCAGGTCTGCAGTTACTTTGCATGAGACAAACACGCCGCTAACAATGCCGGGCTCTATATCAGCAGTTCTCAGGCATCTCTGGCCCGCGACCCACCGCACTCAGTGGACAACATGAGCCCTCATTAAACTTAATTGCGAGCGCTAACAAAGCTGTGCTTCTACAGCCCACATCCCAGAGCACAGCTTGGAAAGCGCTGCCTTAGGAAACAGCCAGATAGTGGCAAAATAGGAATAGTGGCCAAGGTCACACCCCACGAGGGAATTTTGTTCCGTATCTTTAGCAATAAAGCCTACCAAGTTGTTTCTGGCTCCACGCACCCAGGAATCTCTTTCTGAGCTGTGGGACTGACGGACAAGTTCACCTGAACTCCATGCTGCAGACACAACCCCTCCTTTCGCTTCAGTTGTCCAAGAAGTACCTCTTCTGCGTACGCTGGTCTCCAGTTCGGCCACTGGTCTTCGCAGCTGCTTCTGGGGAAGGCAAGTAACTCTGGGTGTCTATTCTCAGACAGAAAATTTAGATTTTGTGCTGGGTATTAATTGATATGAGTCAATTGTACTGATCAGCATATCCCACAAGCGGAGAGCAACGACCATGTTTGTACTGTGCAATTAGTACAATGGAGTCATTTCTAACTCTAGCAAGATGACTTCAGGAACAGTTCTTTTTTTGCTTTCGCTCATACCAGGTTGCTACAGCAGCTCCCAGGGATGGAACATAGCTAAAACTGATCTCTGGTCTCCTTGTTTTGACATTTATTTCTAGAGCTAAGAGTAAACAACAACTAAACAGGAACTTTTTCCTTAGAAAATTGCCCCAATATTTTTGAGTTAAGGAATGGAGATTTCACAAGAGTTTAGCCAGCTGCTTTCAGGTCTCTGACAGCAGAGTAAACACGCACTGTCTTGCAGTGCCGGCAGCTATTTGTCACAGTGTAGACACCATCAGAGGGAAGGGGGAACAGGTTAAAAAGAACATCAGTAAGTGTACCAGACTAAGCAGATAATATTCTGCTGTTAAGTACAAAGTCTGTTACCATGCAGCAGTAAGAAGTGTTTCTGTTTTACAGGAGATGTGCACCTGTTTGATTTTGCGAAGAGCTCCCAGAAGCCTGCTGTTTCCATAAAGCAGGCTGCGGCTGAATGCCCCGTGTACTGCTTGGAATTTAACATCAAGCAAACTCAGCTCTTGGCAGCAGGGGATGCTACCGGTACAGTCAGAGTCTGGCAGCTGAGTTCTGACTTTACCGAGCAGGGACCCAGAGAGGTGACTCATCTGGAGCAGCTGGCAAGCGAGGCCACAGACTGAAACACTGAAACAGCAACGGAACCAGCTGCGGGGAGCTTGTAACTACTCTGACTCCACAAAAAGCTCCCATTCACCTGTTCCACAGCCTTGGCCTGCAAAACATGTAACTGTGGTCACAGCTGGAGTTTCATCCACATCAGTTAAATTTGCATTTAACCATTAAACACGAGATGATGTGGTTCGACCAGTAACTTTTATTGAAGCACACTGCAATGTTTGTTTTCCCTAAGAGTTTTAAGCTAAGCAGTTTAAGGTTACATCATAAAGAGACACTGATTATTGTAGAGCACAAAGAGAGAGACACATGCAGAGCTACAGTCAGCAAACGTGAGCATGTTCCTTGTAGCATTTGGTACTAGTGTTCTGTATCAATTCACAAAGAGTGAACGTGTAAATTCTATGTAGTCGTAGGCAGAAGGAAGTTCTCTGCCTTTGCCATCCATGTAGGGCTTCATGTGAGAAATGCAGTAATCGGCTTGTTCCCGGGTCAGGTTCTGAAAGATAAAGACAGCGCTGAGGCGGAGACGGGCTCTGAGGCTGCCGCTGGGCCCAGACACGCGGCCCTCCCCCTTCCCGAGGGCACGCAGCTTGGAGCAGAACTCCAAGAAGCTCCACAACTACACCCAGCATGGAAATGTTCTGTTTCTGTGCACACTGTTTGGTTAAAGGTTGGAAGGTCTGACCTGAGTCTTCCCCCCAAAGAGAAGGCAGAACAGGTAACTGGTAGGAGGAAGAAGAGCAACCGCTTTATTTCTCTGCCAACTGGTGGGATTCAGACTGGAAAAACTTCCCATCTCGGCAGGGCAGTGAGAGGAAGAGATCTCACACTCAGAATAGATGCTTAAGTTTCTCCTTTGAGTCACTGTCTGGAGAAACATCTCCCTCTAGTCTCCCAAGTGATGAGAGGAAAGCACCCCGTGAATGCACTCCCTTCCCAGGCCTTTGGGGAGCTCTTGTTTTACTGAACCCAAGTAGTTCTCGGGCAGTTAAAGCTTTTCTTCTTCCTCTGGAGAGCCAAGGAAGCAGAGGGGTAGGGTTGTTGTTCTGCATTTTGCAGGGGATACCATTGCAGGTTCAGAACTGATTCAACTACAGTGACATGAACTTCCCATTAGCTGCTCTTTGTTAATCTATGAACAAAAAGCCCCCATCTGTTCCTAGGGGGCCACAACTGGTACATACCTGGTAGAGCTCCTCCTTGGTCACGTAGGGCTTCCCTTCTGAGCTGAGGGCACGGAAAGCACTCTCGATCTCCTCGCTGGATTTCACATTTTCTGTCTCCCTGCTGATCATAAACGCCATATACTCCTGCAGCGAGACGTGTCCATCCCTGCCAGTGAAACAAAACAGTGCGTGAACGCTGCCATCCGTTACTATCCAGAAGACTGCAGTTCCATGCCCTCCTGAGAGAGGGGCTTTAACTTCCTGGGAGCAGCAAAAGTCTTAACACAGGAAGCTACATCAATACCAGATCATTTTTTAAGCTGAATGTGATCTTCACAAATGTCAATCTTACCTTCATGAATACTCTTTTACATGAATTACCGTGAAAACAACCATAGCATCTCCACAATAAATGAAAGCAAAGCTGTCGGCCTGTAAGAGACTTTGCAGCTAAACCCCACAGAAGATACTGATACCATAGCCTGCAAAAGAAACACAGAAGGTCCAATCCACGTACCTGTTGGGATCGACAGTGTCAAGAATAGACTCAAATTCGGGGTCTGGCTCTCCTTCCTCAACCATAGGCAGGTCGTAGCCAAGGGAGCGCAAGCAAGACTTAAACTCCTGGTGATTAAGTCGTCCAGATTTGTCCTTGTCAAAGTGCCTAAAAACAGAAAACCAAAGCTCACATTCTTAAGTGTCAAGTTGTCGAGTAAGTGACTGACAGCTACACGCTGGGCTGAAAACTAGAACATGATAACCAGCCCACCTTTCTGGACAAATGAGGTTGAATCCATAGACATTTCCTATCTAACATACATAAAAATGAAAGCACAAATTCTTCACTTTGCTTAAAAAGCATCAAAAAATGACTATATTCCCATCTGGAATTCACTGACACTCCTGGTTCCTACACCGCCATGCCCACAAGTGAGCGTGCCCAGGAAAGCCTCGTGTGGCTGCACCCGGCCAGCAGCGGGTGTATCTGAATCTCCTGCCATCTGGCAGAGACGAGAGGAGCTCAGCACAGAACTGGGCAGACAATAAGGGAGCTGCAAACAGAGCAGTCAGAGAATCCTGTGAACAGGGGCCATCCACATGCCAGAAATATCTCACAAGCATTCCTCTGGCACGCGTTTCCTGCCACTCACTTGAACATCATGCTGAACTCCTTCAAGGCCTCCTCAGTGACTCCAGTTGTGTTTCTGCAAAGGAAGAAGCAAAGCTAGTGAAAAGTTCCTGAGCTGCAGAGCTCTGCTGGGGTCCCAAACCAGTCAGCTGCATCAAAAGGTGAAGACACGTGAGCAGACAAAACATTACATCATCACAGCCCAACAGAATAAATCAGCTCCTGCAAGACAGCATTGCTAACGGCCAACAGGAACCATTTCAAAGACTGCTAACTTCATCCCGCTGAAAGAGCCGGGAGGCAGTGGAGATTGACAAGCAGCTCTCTAGGCTGCCACACACGAGTCAGAAGACAGCAGAGGCTCAGCACTGTCATGCAAGGCTCATTTCCAGACACACAGATGTGTCTCCTCGTTTATCCCCCACCCAGGCTAGGCACACTTCACGCTGCACGCGGGGTAGGGAGTACCGAGCTTGGATCTGCTGTTCCAGGTTGTGCTGCATTCTCATCCCCAGCTGGTCAAGCTGGTCCCACTGCTGCGCCAGCCCCACGGTGCTGTGCTCCGTGTACTTGTTGTCCAAGATAAGTGCCTCTTCCATGGCAGCTCCAAGGTCCTCAATCTTCTTCAGCTGGCTCCTCATAGCTCGGATCTCCTGGTGCTTGCGCTGCAAGGAGGGAGTAGGAGGAGGAAATCAAGGAGTGAAAAAAAAAAAAAAAAACACCTTAAAATGAACATGTGTACAACATGGGCTGGCGGGGGAGGAAAGTTTATACTCTGTCTGCTGGTATAATATATATATATATATATATATATATATATATATATATACACACACACACATGCACACATATACTGGGATTTGTAAATAGTATTCAGAATAACCTCTTTGTGCATGTTGTTGGAAACCAACAGGGCTTGCAAGCCAGCTCTTGAGACAGAAAGAATAAACTCTTATTAGAAAACATGCTGAAAATATTGTATCCTTTCCCTACCCCAGCCATTTAGAAAAAAATATCAAAAAGGAAACCTTTACCAGAGTGCTGTTTAATGGCTCGGGATGTAAGTAGACATCAGATATGTAAATAGGTAATCCCAAAGGTTTCTTCAGTATTCAAAATGTATAAAATCAATAAGATTTTACTATATAATGGCACACATTTTCATTCCCACCCGGTGTTCCCAAGTTACTACTCAGGAGAGGTGTTTTAGAAATCGGTGAGCATCACTTACTTTAGTAGCTTCCAGCTGCGATTCCAGTGTTCCCGACTCCTCCACCATACAAGACCTAAACACAGAATCACAGTGAGAGCGCGCACTTCTCCCGTAAAAAATGGCAGGTGGGGCTTGAAATTAACAGTCCTTCCTTAAAATTAAAAATCCTTACAGTAGTATTATTCTCCTGTAAATATTTAAACACTGGTTTTGTGTTTTGCTTATTCTGACTCATCCTCTTTCAGACAGACACATGTACATCTTGTTTGATTCTTATTTCTTTATATAGTTAATTTCTAGCCCCATTTGAAAGGCAACACGATCAGCAGCCACACTTCATGCCAGATCCAAAGCACCCACTTTACTGGACCTAATGAAATTAGAAACTCGGTGCAGTCCCACCCCACTCCACCGTGCCCAGCACACACACACACGAACTACAGGTGATTCACCAGGGACAGGCTGTATTAGCCAGCAAGATACAGGAGCTCTACAGAGGTGTGTTATGTGGGGAGAAAATGGGGAAAAAGACCTTGAAAACTATTGGCTTGGTTTAAAAGTAGTCTTAATACAGCATAATCACTGCAGAAAATGATAGGTCTCCCCTAGGCAGCAGTGGTTGACGGAAAGTTGCCTTTCCTGCCCACCTCTCCCATCCCGCACCCAGGGAAACTGAGGCAGGGCCACTCCTCTCAGCCCAGTTCCACGCTGAGCGCAGCAGCCCCCTGCCCTAGCACACACTGTGGTGATGGGCTCCAAGATCTGCTTCATGTGGACTAGCTACGGAAAGTCTCGGGATGTTGCTTTTTCCCCCCCACATCCTACATAACCTTTAAGCAGCAGTGTTCAGGAACCTCTGCCCTTCCAGCGTGTACAGCGAGAGCTCTTACTGAATGACCTGTGCTTGGACAGCCAGGCTGGGCGCCGTGCTTTTGGCTCTGCCGTGTTTAAGATCCTGTCCCTATAACCAGGTTCCCACTGAGATCTATCCTACGTGCTTTCGAGCTTCTTGAGGAGGGGATTTCAAGTGCTGAATCACTCTGCAGCAATGAAAATGCACCAAACACCCGGGTGTCTCTCACCACAGGGTTAAGGCTCAGATTCAATGCGTGCCTAAGGAGATGAAATGCGCGCCCAGAGCCCTGAGCAAGAAGCAGGGAACCAACCGTGGAAAGGAAAGAGTCAACAGGGAAACAAACCTCCAAGCATCTCTAAGCTGTGAAAGTTAGTTGGAAGGAAAGCGAGCCTTGGAATTAAAGAGTGCATTTGAAAACCAAAGTGAGGTAAGAAAATAAAGAGGAAAAAACCTTCCAGATAGATCATCCCCAACTTCATACTGATAGACACGAATGACACGACGATATGCTATGCTAGTCAAAGAAAAGAAACCAAGTAAATTCCAAAAAGGAAGAAGAAAGAACAGAGGAAAGAACACACCCAAACACGGCCACTGCAGTGGAGCCACACTCCAAGCTAGCACCACCTTGCAGCAAACGTAAGCCATTGCTTAGTGAAATAATTCAAACGCGGGGTCGCACACACACAACTTGGTTATTTTTGGGTAAATCGCACAAAAGGGAGGGTCACTAAAAAAGAACTGAAGTTTTGCAGTTAATTCACCTACTGACTCTGTAAAGGCATTTTTCTTTCTAAACTCATCTTTCTCCCTCACTGCAGGAAGCCTTCTCCAGGCAGCACTGGGCACGCAGAAGCCGCTAGGGAGCACTGAAAAGCCAGGTGCACACAGGGCAGCTGCTATCTTGAAACTTCTCTGAAGCTCAGCTTTCCCTCTCGCCAAGGCATTCTCAGCGCAGCCAATGCCTCTTTGAGCTAAGTCTGCATTTTTAATCTATTCACGCAGAATTAAGGACAAACTCTGCCTTGCGTATCAGCAGCCTTCTGGTAATTTGTTCAACAAAAGAGCTTGGCATGGTGATCTCGAACTCTGACCCCACGTCTTTTAGTAAATGGCCCTTTCTGTTAGCTCGTTCTTGGATACCAGAACTAATTTACAACACTACTTTACAAAGGAGCAGAGAATTCAGCATCCGTTCCAGGAAAATCTGCTCGGTTCCATTAAACTGTACAACAAAAATGGGGCAAATTATTTTTATCTGGCAGGAACAGCAGAACACAAGACACTGTAGTCATTACAGAGCACATAAGAAGCACAGTTATCTGCGAAGAATTCCACCCTTTTATTATGAAAAGCCTTCTATCTTCATGAGAAAGGTCCCTGCCTCCTCTCCAGCACATTACACAGGGCAGACGCCCAGGCTTCTGCGCCAGGCCCGTACAGTATTTGTTAACATTTCACATTATGCCTTGTTACAAAGCTTCTATCACGTTGCAGATTTTTAATACTGAAGAAATGTAAGTGGACAGACATGCTCTCAGAGGTTTTGGCAGTCTGAAGACATTTAAAAATTTTATTGTTTCCTTTCCACTACTTGACAAGCCACCAACACGCATCCTCAGCAGGAATTATTCCCATGGACACAAGTGGACATAAAACTGCAGGCATCCAACTGCCTGCAAACCCAGGCAACGTTTGTGGGTTCATGTTGGAAGGTTTTGTTTCTTCTATCAAGAATATGATCTCTGTGGGGTAAGCACCTATTCTGAGTATGGTTCAGCAGCAGATTAAAAATAGGCAGCTCATTTTTGCATACTACAGAGTTTTAAGATAGGTAACTTCAGCATAGCCTCTTCATAGGAACCTTTCTTCCTCCTTACAAAACAAATGGTCAATACTTCGGAGCTTTAATTGTTCTGAGAGCAATTATAATGGAAAGGTCTATTCCATTAAACCAATCTCTGAATGCTGGAAAACTAGCTTCGTCAGCTGTTTTCTGAAAGCGCATGAACGTGCTTATTCTATGTTCTCCCATATCTCATCAAATTAAGAGCCTTTTCTTGTGCAAGCTCTCAGAGAAAGGAAGAGCAAAAGTTAGGACTTCCACGGTACGCCAGTGGCTTTCCATTAATAACTTCCTCTGCTTTTGACTAGGAAATAATTATGTTTCTGTTGGTTTGTACTTGGTCCACTCCAGAATCATGTTTCCTGTGTCTGTGCACCTCAGCTCCAGATTGCTCTTTTCAAATAAAAGGGGTTTCAGTGCAGCTCTCACAAGCAATATCATGACAGAAGAACACACACAGATAGAGCAGAACACGTCACCAAATTTGTAAAGATATAAAATTCAATACTAACCCATCTAGCAGGTAAGTCCTGTAGAATGTGAAGATCCAGACATCAGGCAGCAGGACAGAGACAAGACAGTAAGAGAGGGACAGAGATTTGGGTGGGAAGCAAACATCAAAAAGTTAAAAATCATATTTAAATTTCGGTATTTCATGAAGACACATACACAACTATTTGTAAACACACAGAGACAGAGAGTCACAGGATTACACGAAAACAAAACTCACCTCTTCTGAACCACAACCCCTGTGTGTCAGAATTGGCTAACAGCACTCTGAGCACGGTTACCTCAGTTTTCTAGAAACACGCTCTTCAATTCACTGCAATTCTCGACCTTGAGATTTCTTTTTTAATTTCTAAAGCAGCTGTTAAATCTGTACTCCCTCTTCCCCAGGCACGGATATTATTAGACAGCACCCCAAAAAGGTGTTTACAATGTAGTCTTCAGTTTTTTTCCACAGTTGCTTTCTCTACTGAAGTTCTAATGAGATTTCTAATATACTAGTGAACACAAAAAGGCATTAACAGAAAGGCCATGAGCACTTCATACAGCCTGCTTCTAGCTGTTTGTTCCTTGCCCCTGCCAGTTGCAGGGCGGACTAGTTCAGGAGTAACTGGAGGACAGACAAGTCCTGGATAACTGGAATCACTACAGAAAAACGAATACAGAAGCAGAAACATTTTTATAGTCTGGTGTTTCAGGGCTTTCCTCTCCCCTGTGGCAAATGGGGCCTTCCTCAGATCCCAACTGCAGGAAATGAACAAGAGACCATCAGCTGTTTTTCAGCAGGAGGCATGACAACTTAGATTGGCCAAGGAGATATTGGATGGATACAATTATTAGCTGTGGAATTCTCTAAGGGTTGCTCCTGGGAAGACAAACTATACCTGGTCTCCTGAATCCACTGATGGAAGGCATTAGCATGCTGAGCAAACTCCTGGCGCAACTTGTCATTTTCTTCCTGCCTTCGCTGTTCCTTCTGCAACTCCAATTCACGTTCCTGAGAAAGGAACAAAAATTATTTCAAAAGGGAAATACGTGACTGGCTTCATCGTGCATCAAAGCAAAACCAGCACTGCATACCGGTGCAATTCAGGAGGTAAAAAGAAGACTGAGGACTCAAAGAGTATCCTGGATACTTATCTTTGGGGACGACTTCCAGGGAAGACTTTAAAGGTCACAAGCTATGAAGAGATCAAGACTTGCCTTGATAATTTTCTGCAGATTCCTCCAAGTTTCTTCAAGAGCCTCCATAGTAAACCAAGTGTAGGGGTTGGAGGCTACACGGAAGCTCTTGATCTGGCGGTCAAGCTCTGCCAGCTGGTTGAAGTCAGCTTGGGCAGAACTGAGCGAAGAACGGAAAGCATCATGAGCTTCTCGCAGTGCTTTGATTTCTTCCAGCGAGTTACAGCGCACGGGATCCGTCAGGTCCTCTTCAGCATTCTCAAACCAGCTGTTGAAGGCAGATGCCTTCTTTGCAAAAGTCAGGAACAGATCCTCGACCTTGAAAAGAGGAAATAATCCAGTTGGTCAGTTCAGTTATGCAGCGAGGCAAACACTGTATATGAGGTGATCTGGAATTAACAAGCCTAAGTGGTAGTTTGCCTTTATTGCTTATTTCTTGCAAGTGTCTTAAAAAATTCTTAAGGAAGTTTCCATAAATATTGTCTCCAAATAGAAAAGCTACATAAGTTGCAAGTGTTGTTTGTTTGTTTGTTTTCCTCCAAAGAGAACAATTCCATTTTTGTAGCCTCATGGTTTGGCTACTCACCTTTCTGAAATGCTCCTGAGCCTCCAAGAGTTTCTTTTTCCTGGCTGCAGAATTGGCAAGTAGCTGGTTCCAGCGTTTCATCAAGGAAGCATGCCGAGCCTCAATGGCCTTTGATTGGATGTGTTTGGCTGCTAGCAGCTGGTCTTTCAGAGCAGTGATGTTTGCAATTCCCTCCTGCTGGAAAGCCTGAAGTCCAGCATCAAAAGTTTCCTGAAACATTAAAAAAGAACAAAATATTTTACATTGAAATATATTCAATGTATCCTATGAAAGACATAGGAACGAATAAATAAAAATATAAATATCAGTCTTTTGTATTGCTGAAGTGTTTACCTACTCTTTTCCATCCCTTTACAGGGTAGAAGCAGCATTAGCACTAACCTGCTTGGTGAGTAGTGTCTGCACAGAAGAGAGGTCACGTCCATAATCATCTGTCTTCAGACTGTTTTCCTTCTCACCTTGAAAATGAAGCAAATGCATTAAAAATGTAAACATCTCTATCTCAAATGTTCCTTCCATTCCAAACTGGGGAAGGCCCTCTGGGCTAATAGAACAATTACCTCCAAAGCATCTACCAGGCATAGCACTGCTGATTGCTTTGGGTGTAGGTCTGCTCATTACAGCACCATATGAGAAGCTATTTGAAGTCTTTTTAACTGAAGGAGCATTTCAGTTTCTTTGTGACAGAGTACTGTGCCCCAACGCAGAACCTACCTATCCACGACTCCACTACATCTGCTTTCCAGTTGAACTGGAGGAAGGCAGAGTTCTCATCCAGTTTGGCTTTCCTCTGAGCTGCTGCTTTCTCCAGATCTGACACCTTTCCTTTGAGGCCCTTCATCTTGGCAGTAATGTTCTCCACATGGTGATTGTTCTACACAACAGGAGGGGAAAAAAATAAATTAAATATGATCTTAAGGTCTTCCAAGTCATCCAGAAAGCTTGTAACAGAGCAAGGACTTCAATCAAAAGACTTTGTTCTCAATGTACACCACTGCCTAAGAAACAGTGCTGTAAGAGGTTAACATCAATAGCTTATTCAGCTGCAAAAAATGAGTAAGAGCTCTTTTGAAAGAGTTGACAAATCAGTCTTAAGAGCAAAGTAAGTCTATTTTGACATGAAAATGTTCTGGGCAGCCTTTGAAGGTTTTTTTTACCAGTCTATTTTCTCACCTTTTTAATGAGATCCTCTCCGTTAGCACAAACATCATTCACTCTGTCTTTGTGGACAGTAAAATCAGTCTCAAATGCTTCATGCTTTTTCAGCAAGCCCTGCAAATATGACACACAACCACTTTTTAAAATATTTTCTCACTACTTATGAAAGAAAGTCATTTCTAAAGAAAACGCCATAGTTGGAATGCTAAAACAAATTCATGGTGTTTTTTAATTACTTTATTACATCGTAGGCCTTTAAAAATGAACCAACAAAGAAATCTCTGTTTTGGAAAGACAGTTAAAGTAAAGGTTCATTAAGCTCTCATCAATGATAATGCAATGAAGATACGAAAGAGCTGACAAATTTCTCCATACCTGGATAGCTGCAAGTGTGTCCCCGTAATCCTCACTGGCTACCAGTGTCATTTTCTCATTGATCCATGCTTCTTCTTCCTCAACATTTGCTACAAACTGTTGGTATTCCAGAGACTCCTCTAGACGCTGCCCCCTGTATGGGTAAAGAAAGGTAAAATTAGCTGCAGTGTTGCTCTAGAGCAAATTACAGCAGCAGAAAACCTAGGAATGTACAGAGACAGAACCCTAGCATACAATCACTCATACTTGTCTTCTCCAGCAGCAGACTGTGATATCTGCAGCTCTGTAAATTCACAAGGCCACAAAGCCTGCAGCCGTTAAAGGACTGCAATGAACCATTTTCTCCTGATAGCTTCCATTCAGAAAAACATCCTGGTAGTGGACTAAGGCCAATTAATTTCAAGTCTATGGTATTTAGGCAAGTGCAAGAAAGGCTAACCACAGCACACCTTAAGAAACAAAGCAAAACAAACCTCACATTTCTGTTGAGAAACATCATCACTAAAACCCTTTTCAATAGTCTCAAAGAGCCCATCATCAGTGATGTATGCTATGACGTGATTATTACTAATGACCCATATCTAAACACCTGAAATTCAATAAAATCTGGTCCTTACAAGCCCATGTAACTGTTTTAAGTTGCATGTTACAAAAACATCTCACACACCGAGCAGCTGCCAACTGCTTTAACTCTTTCCAGTGATCCACAAACTGGGCCAGCCTCTGCTGTATCTCCTCCTTTCCAATTGTGTTATCGTCCGAAAGCTTCTTCCCAGTGTCTAGAACACCCTGCAAAGCAGAGAAACACCCGATCAATAGAACATCACTTGCTCTTTTATTATGCATTCTATTTGGATTCCTACAAACCAATTACTGGCTTTCATACTTGCTGCAAACAAGAAAGCCATTCCTTATAGGAAATCTGTCAAGGAGAGGCATTTACCTGGATAGCAGGCTCATGGGCAGCTAATTCTGCTTCTAAGCGCTTGTGTTTTTTCCTCAGGTTCTGCACACCAGTTAGGTCTCTGCCGTAGTCCTCTGAGCTAACTAACAATTTCTTCTCTCTAGGTTCAAGAGAGAAGCAAGAAATGCAAAATTTTAATATTACTTACATAGGTCAAGTCTCACAAAAGAAAAAAAATCATTGCAAATAAGGAAATGCTCTTCATAGCATAAATATCTTGGATGCAAGAAATTGCGTACGAGTTATCAGCAAACAGCAGCTGGCTCCTGGCAGCACATCAAGGGGAACGTGTAGGGAAAACAAAGGAAAGGAAGAGGGTCTATCATTTCTCTATGAAGGACAGAGTTTCTCTGTACTGTTTTGTTTCTAAGAAGATAATTACTTTTTGTAAAGTTTACCTGCTGTCGTCCAATTATTATTTTTTTGGTTTTTTTACAAGCAGAACAAAAAAGTGCTCTAAACCGAATGATTTCTATCAAGCTCACTTCTTTCTCTCTCCTCTAAGGATAGTAACACCAATATGGAAACAACATTTCATTAATTACTACATCTGGCTGGAACAAAAAAAGTAGTTCAGACTGAAAAAGTGAGGTTTAAATTTCTTCTAGGTGCTTTTCCAAAAAGAATCAAATTTCAGTTATCTGGTCTAGGGCTAATTAGTGTTATTTTTTCTAGTACAGAGCTTTCCTTCTTGGGGTTTGACCAAAGAAAACTGTAGATAAGAAGCCACACCCAAATCGGTGTTGAAGCTGTTTTGAATACAGTGTTCCTTGACTGGGAGGCAAGTATGTGTCTTCTTGTAGAGACACATACTTGTGGAAAAGACAAGTTATAAAACCATGCTACAGACTATGAATGCTGTTAGCAAGCTGGCAGTAAGCACGTGCCCTCATGCCAGAGCCTAGAACTTCCAAAATACACACTTGATCCAGGACTCCTCATCGTCCATATCACGGAAAAACTGATGCAAACGGTGGGACTCATTCAGCTTTGCACGGCGGGCAGCTGCCATACTCTTGATCCTCTGAAAGCGTCCATTAATAGTCTCACGTTTATCCTTCACTTGGGATGTATCAAAAGCACTGCTGGTCATCAAACTGTCAGCCTGACTGTTCAGGTCTTTCAGACGATCCTGGAAACATGGGTGAAAAGGTGTGTGAATAACCTTATCTCATTATTTCTATACCAACAAAACCACAGAAATCTGACTGCTCTGCAGAGCCAGAGTTTTTAAGAAAACATGTTTCAACAAGTATATGACTGCAGCATGTATTGAAGTGGTATCTGCACAATTTGCTGATTACTATGAGTTACGTTCCAAAACAAAAAGCGAAAGCGATACCTCATGAGCAGATATATCAGCTTCCAGTAACTGGTGCTTCTTCAGAAGGTTGTTAACTGATGCCAAGTCCTTCCCGTAGTCTTCAGATGCCAACAAAGCCTCCACCTGGGGGTGGGAAAAAAAAAAAAAAAAAAAGAGGAGGATGAAGAATGAGTTGTGCGTTGTATTTTCACAAACCCCTTGTAATTATAATGTCTTTAAAATTATGCAAATTAATTATCTCATTAACTTTCTACAGTGTGGATAAACCTTTGCCTCATCACCTGCTTAATTCTTAGGAGATTCTATGCAAATAGGCTTATTCTCACTTTATTGTTTATAAATAATATAAAAAACATCCACAAGATTTTTAATCTTTTCAGAATCTTGTAATAACGGTTTTTACTAAATAAATCTAGACTTGCTCAAAGGTATACAGTGCTCTAGGAAAATGAAAATCAGCAAAGGGAATAAAAAACTAGAAAAAAAAACAAGTCTTGCAAGTAAATAATCCCAATTAATTACCTCTGAAAGCCAGAAATCAAAGTCCTTGATTCCAGTATTGAAATTCTGCTGTTTATTAGCTTCTTTCAGTTTCTGACTCTTCTCTGCTGACTTCTGTACCAGGAACTGCCATTGGTCAGCCAGGGCAGCTAGCCGTGCCTGTTATAAAATGGAGAAGACAAATGCTACAACTGAAAAACACAAGTTCTGATAAATATAACACCACAATAAGGTACAAGTTTGGCTGCTGATTCCAGGTACACAAACTGTACAGTAACTATTTCATGTTTCCTAGCTATAATTCAGTTCAACGTTTACATCCTGATCATAGGATCAGAAAACTTTTCTCACTCTTAAGAACAAAGCAAAATGACTACCCTAATTCCTACTGCATAGCTGAAATAGAAAAACTGCTATAAAACAAGATTTTTTAAGGGGTATTTCCCTCCCAATTGTCCAAACATTCCAAACTCAAAACTAAATAAATCTTCTAAGACTTGTTTTATCTACCTTCACAGCATCCTCGCTGCCAGCACACGCTCCTCTTTCAATCAGCGAGTTCCCCATATCGATGACGCCGCGGATCCGATCTGCATTGGCATGGAGCTCAGCTTCAAAGGCTTGGTGCTTCTGGTGTTTGCTCTAAACGTGACAAAAACGAAACTATTAGAAACTGGACAAAGGGCTCCTAAATTGTTCTCATGGGCTGAGAGGAGAGCGCAAGAGTTGTCTACATAGAGAGGTTTGTGTATAGTCTGATCTAAAGAAGTTCTCTCTCTCTCTCAGTAAGCATACTGACTCTTCACTCAGATAGTAACTCTCATGAATCCGGGTAGCTATCAAGCTTTGACCTAGCAAAAGTGTCAATGAGTTGATATATACAACTCAGGCAACGTCTTCTGCATTTTACAGATGCCCATGTAACATTCCTTGCATTAACCTTAGAGGTTACTCAAATAAGGCTTTCTCATGTACAATGCTATCACCTCCGAAAAGTACACATACTCTAAGCATAAGCACAGTAGCTTTCTATTCCTATAGAAGCTTCACAAATTTCTATTTCCCTTTGTAATCTACAGGTAGCTAAAAGAAACCACTGCTAAAGCCTATCTGCTTTTTGCACAGTTTTGATATTACTCAGTCATACTTGACATTATATATTACAGTCCTGAATTAATATCAAAAACTCTATAAAATAACTTTGAACGTTTTATTAAAAAAATTCTCTGAGTTGAGAACGCCATGAGAACAACAGGAGCCTAGGTGTAGGAGGAAGTATGCAGATCTCTCTCATATCTACACGATCCATCCACCCACCAGGAAGATAAGAATAGCACAAAAATGACAAGACAGAATTTACAAGTATTAACTGGAAATACTAGTAACATTGGACATGGGTATGCAATGCCCTGAGAGAATGGAATGAAAGGAAATGTTAGATTTGAAATAAAAGATGGAAAATACTATAGCGCTGCCATGAGAAATTCTGCATGAACTGCTTTATTTTGGAAACTACTAATCCTGAATGCTGAGATTATAAAAACATATCCTTCAAAGCAGTATTTGCCAACACATAAAACTCAATTTAAAAGCTGCCAATTGCTTATCTCCATATAATTACCATGACAACAAATCCAAGACAAGCCTTTCTCTTTTAATATAAAATTCTTATTTTTTCAACTAAGAAAAAAAATGAATGTACTACAGCCTAAAGCAACAAACACAATGTTTGTCTCCTTCCTTGCTCTAGTTACCTTCCCCCTCTTGGTTATCTTCTTTCATGTAACCTCATTTTACTCCACTCTTTGAATTCTAACAAGTCCTGTCAGCTTTCTACGTGGTACGTATCCTTTTCCCAAGGGTTCCTTCTATGTTATTCTCTTCTACTACTCTTGTAAGACATCTAGGTCTACCAGCTTTATTGGTATCTCCATCTTCAGCATTTGATTCTAAAAGCTCAAGCTAACAGAGCTGACATCACATGTCATGGGTTATATCACCACCACTCTAAATTCAGAAAGGAGGTTGACATGCCTCATAGCCAAATTTCCAAAAAAGGATAGAAACCCATTTTTCTATGAGCTAACTCCTACCCATCCACACAAAAAAACCCAACCAAACCTAAAAAAAACAAAACCCAAACCAACCCTATACCACTTATGCATTACAAATGAAACAGATCATGCAGAACACCTGCAAAACAAATACATAAATGATGCTGAATAGGCATTAACAGAAAAGCCACATCCATAACATGAAGATCAATAGCTGTACCTGCATGAAGGTCAATAACTAATAGAAAACAAAGAGATTGCATGAACTGATGGATGGAGCAACAGACTGCAACCAGACCTTGTGCTCACACATAAGCTATACAAAGAAAACAAATTCACATACCAGGGCTAGTCCAAACTACTTACCAGCAGTTTGGAAAGCTATAAAACAGATTGAGAGAAGAAGTAGTTCAGTGCATTCATACTACTTCATAAGCCACTATTTAAACACAGGAGGTAATTCTAATTAATTATTCTCTAATACTGAAAATTGAGTAAGACTTATATTTTAGAATATAAGAGAGATCTCATACGGAGATGAGACCCAGGAACTTAGTTTCATTATTTTATTATCTAGATACCAGGAGAAAAACAGAACAGCTACTCAGGAGTATCTTCAGAAAGAGTGCTGCTGCAGATACCACATATCTTATTAATTATAAGCATCAATAATTACCAAGTGAGTTCTATTTTGGGTCTCCTTTCATACATAATGCAATTTCTATTTTCTCCTTGTTAAAGGAAGACCATGTCCAACATGGTGTGTTATTCTCTCTCTTACTGAACAAGAACTCCTCTGAACATGTTCTTTCAAAACAGAGGATGCTTTGTGAAGGTAAATATTTCATTTTGATTTCTAAGCTGAGAAATGTATTCACCTGGATATTCGTGGGATCCTTATATGACTCATCACTTGCAGTCTGGAGCTTTTCACTGATCCAAGCTTCTATTTCATCGACATCACGACTGAACTGCTGGAGAGTCTGAGATTCTCCTAGCTTAGATCTCTTCTCAATCATTTGAGCTTTCAGACGAAGCCACCTGTACGCAATTAAATACATGTGTAGAATGAAAAACCAGGACAACACAAAGCAGCACATTTTACAGTTGCAAAATGTTGCCAAATATCATTCTCTTTCACAGCCAGTATCTGCATCCAATCTCACAAGGCCTTCAGCGTACTGACCTGTCCAGAACCTCATTGCGTCTGTTAGCAATGACTCCTTTCGCATAATGATCAGCGGAGATCAGCTGGTCAGCAAAAGACTGCAAGACGGCAATTTTCTCTTCCTATTCAAAAGAGAAGCCATAAATTAGGGCAACTGTAGTACTTCAAACTAAGTCAAGTGATGACCAGGGTCTGGAATGGAAAAAGAGCCTTTGGTGGTGGTGGGTCTTTTTGTTTGTTTTTCTTCTTGTTTCTTTTCTCTAAAGGAAGACTATCTTCCACAGGACTGGAAAGTTCAACTTCAGAACAACTCTCACCTATGGCATTTAGGAAAAAAGGTATCTTTTGGACTTTGCAGAATGATCTCAGTAAAAGTTGGAAGTTTTTTTTCTACAAGAAATTGAAAATATACTATTTTCTGCTGTAAAAATAAACAATTTTCAAGGCAGTAAGAGATTTACACAAATACCTGCCACGCTTCCCACACCACGTTGGTGGGCAGTGAAATACCTCCCTGTCTGCATTAGCCGCTTCTGAACTGTTGGTACAGATCCCAAACAGCTCAATACTTCGAACCAACATTTAGAAACCATACACAGTAGTAATTTCTTTTGTTAATAACCTGCCTAAGAAAAGCTAATCTATTCCGCCCTCACTTCAGCTACCCTCCTCACCTGGACATTGATTGCCTTATCAAAATCTTCGTGTTTCTTGATGAGTGCCTCCACGCTGTCTAAGGAGTCTCCTTTATCTTCTGTATTTAGGAAAGCCTCTCGGGCAGCCATCCAATTTTCAGCTTGTTCACAGTCCCGATGAAACAGCTACACAGAGAAAAAACTCCAGAGCATAAGAAAGACAGACCACGAGCACTGCTCGTCACCATGAATAAACTTTTATGAAAAGAGGACTTATATTTCTTTTTAGAAATGCAGCAGAGTACCTGCAGTTCCAGGCACTGGTCTAGCATCATTCTGCGCTGGACCCAAGCCTTCTCCAGGTCTGTCCGTTCTTGTTCTAGAATATCCAGTTTCTCCTTGATCTCTGGACTGGCATAGTGACCACGTGCCAGAAGTTGTTGTCCAAACTGTTCAAATGCCTGGAAAGTGCCAGCTCTTGCATCTATTTCAGTGCGGTGTTCCTGCATGGTACAGAAATGTGTTAACAAATAAATAGAGGACAGAGCTGTAATTGATCTATTTTTGGAACTGTAAGTGGAGAGCGTAAGAAAAACAAACATCTGTTGATGCTTATGATATATGCTCACAATCTTTCACATACCTGATGCCTTTCCAATAAAGCTTCAGCTCCAGTCACATCCTTTGCAAGCTCATCTGAGGAGACCAGTCCCCGGATTCCATTGATCCAAGACATAAGGTCCCTGCAAACACAGATTAATAAATAATTTTTCCCTTCCTCCACTAAAATAAGCCAGAACAGGAAAAACAGTCCTTTTTCAAACCCTCCCCAGAAATATTCCTGTGGAACATTGAGCCATATATACTTCAGTGGTAATACAGCAAACAGACAAATTGGGGAGGAGGGAGATAGACTCTTCACCTGAAATCACTGAGGAAACGCTGCAGGTCGTGAGAATCTCCAAGCTTCTCTTTGCGCTGGTCAGCACGTTTTCCCAGACTATTCCAAGCCTGATTCAACTCAGTGCATTTTTCTTGGAGATCTTCAGCAGATTCTGGATGTGACTGGATCAGACGCTGGGCAGTTTCACCAAGAGAGTTCACCTAGAATTAAAGAAAAGAAAATAAACACAAAGAAAACAAAAATAATCTTTTATACAGTTCAATCATCTCTGCTAGATAAAAAGAAGCCTTTTGTTTTTGTCCCCCTCTCAACCTCACCTTGTCTCCAAGAGCTGCTAAGTCTCTCTCGAAGCCTTCGTGTTTGCGCTGCAGAGCCTGCACGCTGGCCAAGTCATGTCCGTAATTGTCTGTATTTAATGCTTGATTCTTCTCCTCTATCCATTCTTTTGTTTCATCGGCATCTCTGATTTGAGCGAAAGGAAGGCAGAAAGAGAATTAAAATGGAGGCCACACTAGGATCTCTGTTACCCACCAGCTTGCTGATTTCTAGAGAAGCTCAAGTAGTTGATGATTCTATTAAACTGCAAGATGACACAAGTGAACTATGGCAAAATAGGACAGCAGTTGAGATCTCCCAAACCCTCAGTAGTTCCATGCTCCCATGTTAACATGCTTTTAATTTTCTTTCTAGGAAGTATATAAAAAAATTTTTGTTGTTTTACTGGTGGCCCAACTTCCACTAAATAAGTTGGGGGCTGAAATATGACTTGTTTGGAATAGGTCCCACTATGTTTTAGAACTCTTATAAATAATTATTTAAACTGAATTAAGATCAAATTTGGATACAAACACCCCACCTGTGGAATCTCTGGACTTCATGAGCACTGCCCAACAGCTGGCTTCGCTCCTCTGCTAACTGCTGCAGAGACCTCCAACGTTCATTCAGTTCCTGAAAAAAAGCAAAAATCAAGCTCCACACTGATACTGCAGAATCACAGGGTTTTTATAGCATTTCTGCTTAAAGAAACTCTTGTGTTGGGCTCATTGAAACTTTATGATGTCAAACAGAAAATTTATCCAGTAACATGTTGTTCACTATGCTTATAGCCCCCTTTTTCATTTTGCTGACACCTGCAAACATGCCAACTACCCCTTCTTCACATCCATCTTCATAGTTTTTTTTCAGGGGTTTACTGAGAACACAGACAGCAATGCTGGAAGATTTCCTAAAATGGTTATGCTTATGTTATTTAAAGTATATAAGCAAATTTCACCAGTCAGTAATAAATGAAAAGTCAAGACTATACTTTCAGTGCAGGTGAAGGTTACTGTATTCTACTTAATTTCAGAAATATGCACAAATTCAATTAGCCTGGTTCAAAAAAAAAATCAGGGTTTCTCCTGACATAAAAAAAATAATTTCATGTATATAATAAAATATTGATGTAACCTGAGAAGTAATTGCTGTATGTTAATAATTCACTCAACAAGTTCATTCAAGAAGACTTATAAAGGGTAATGAAAGACAAAGACTACGGAAAGGTAGGTGGAAAAGTTCTCAGCTTTCAAGTAAACTCAGAAAAAGTCGTGTTATTACCTTGATTGAGTTAAATGTTGCCACTGTGTGTACCATCATACGTGCAGACTGCATGAAAAGGCAGAAATAAAAAAAAAGTGGCATTAAAGTCTACTTTAACCAATCAGAGCCAAAATCAGATTGAAAGAAAACTTAAAAATCCATAATGACTTGGCTTAGGTCAAAACCACAGACTTTGTAAAATATAACTTCACAAAATCCATGAAGAAAGAAATACCATAGATTTTAAAGGTTTCAATGAAAACTGTTGAATTCTTTAAATTTTTATATAATTCTTTAGAACACTGTTTTAGATACAGTGTTGTTTATGAAACACCAACAAGAAGCAAGTAAATTACAAAAGCAACTAAAAATTATATTAAGAATAATTACTTGCAGTACCTAAGGTATTATAGATCAGGGTAAGAACAGTTAGAGGTGTACACGTGAATGCTATCTCACTTATGTAATTTGAAAAAAACAACAACTATCTTAATAAGGACAGAGAAAACTTAATGCAACATTCAAAAGGTGAAAAAACAAATGAAACAAAACAAAAAATTGTTTCCTCAGTCACAGGGACAGAAAACAGTAAGTGCCTGAATGGTTTAACTATTGGCAGAATCAGCTTAGCAGTTAATTCAAATAATTTTAGAACACAAGATGACAATCAAAACAGATGAAAGCCAATTAGAAAAATTATGACCTATTTCCTTCGATATGCAATCTTCTTTTCTAACAATGATAGATTACTTGCAAAAAAGTACGATGTTGGATAACATCAAATATATTCAAAATATTTTTGTGCATTAGCAGGTAACGGCTATTCCATTGTAGGCCACTAATGAATGGAGAAAGGCATTGTAGAAAAAGGGCTAGCAACGAAGAGTAGAAGTCACAGATACTGCTATACACTCAGCATATTCCCTGCTGAAGAAATACTGACATAAATGACTTTGACTTTCAGGAATGAAAACATTTCTTTCTGCTCGCTACATTAAAAACAAACAAACTGCATGCAAAGTAAATAGGGAAGATTTTGCATCTAGCAGCCATGTGATACCTAAAAACTTTGGTACAAAAACTTGGACCAGTCTTACAGTACAAGCTCAAAAACGGAGTTTCCTTAAAAAATAACTGCCAGCAAATTCTCTGTTAGGAATCCACTATTTCAGTTATTTTTATAATCGTGCCTGAAAAATGGAGAATTGACTGTGACTTTTAAAATGCAGAGCAGAACCTATATGGTGTCTTTCTATATTGATAGGGAATTTGTATGCAAGCATAACGAAGTGAATTCCTGCTTACTGCTCTGCAAGTTTTTGTAACCTGTTTGCTGAAGGAAACAAGCAAAATTAAATGGAAATTCAGTAAACATAAATCAATACCAATTCAAAACATTTGTTCAGACTATGACATCACCAAAATCACTTTGGCAAGTCTTAAAGAAAAAAAAAGGGGGGGTGGCATATGAGAAAATGCATGGTCTATTAAAAAAAAAAAAAAAGATGATGTGCTGTAGTTTTTGATTTACTTTCCCATTGCTTGCTATTAAATGACGACACCTACCTTCCAAGGAGAGGCTGTCTTAGAATCAGTTTCATCCTGTTTGAAAGAAGTGAAGAAACAGCTTTAAATAGGAATGATATCAGAATGTATTTAAAAACTCAGATATCTCCATGTTCAAGCCTTAACAGCATAAATCAATTTTTGCAACTAAGTATTCGTGTCATTTTGGGTTATTGATTTGTGGAGTAGAACACTCAGTAAATAAATACATGGAAGGTGAGATCATCTTTTTACATCCATTCAAAATCATTGTGGAGTTCCTTCATGGAAATGAAGGAACGGCTGAACTTCTACTTGTACATCCCAAACTGTTAAAATTGCAACGCAGAAATTAACACTTACCCTGGGCATCATACCATAGACTTCCTGCAAAGGAAAAATGACAAAGTGTCTTGTTATTTTCTAACAACTTGGTATTATCTAACAAAAAGGAAGTTTTGACTGTTTGTAAGAAAGGGAAGATAGCAGGAGATATGCTTTGAGGTAGTGTATCTTACAGGTATCTTATAGTGACACACAAAATAGAACAGACAAACGAAAGGAAGGAAAGGAAGGAAATCTTTTGCTTCTCAAGAACATTAGAGTAAGTCAGAAAAAAAAGTGGACCTGTTGCTCTACTGCTTGCACTTCCTCTGCCATCAGTCCTTCTGACTCCAGGTCATTTGCAACCTTGTTTATGTCCTTCAGACGCGACTCATTAGCTTTTAGATCCTGCACAGAACAGTTAAAATTCACAGCATTAACAGTCACACAAGCAAAACGTGGATTAAGTTTGCACACCAAGGGTGCCATGAAGTAGACAGTTTGTAAGCAGCAGGAATTTAGCACACTTGACCTTTCCAGTTACCAGTGAATATAGAATGCCGAGAGTCTGTGCCAAGAAATCCCAGCTGTCAGCGTCAAGTGTCAATGAATTAAATAAACGCACTATCAGAGTTTCCTTCCATGAAGTTAATTAACGATCAGCCATGGAATACCCTTTTCACACTGTATGCCTGACAGTTTTACCAACATGGAGATCCAAAGCTATCATCCATACTACTGGATAAATAAGCTAAAAAAGCAGATTTTAAAAGTACTTTTACTGAGACACTTAAAGTTCCAGCCACAAAGACTGACAGAAACCTTTCCATAAAGTAGAAAGGGAATCCAGCTAAAAAAGAAACACTGGAGAACTTGCCTTTAAATTTTAATAAAAGACACATTTTAATATCAACCAATAGCTTAAAAAAATAAAATATCACAAATCCAGTAACTGCTATATCTTCACACCTCCACTATTAGGCCGGCTCAAATTGTTAGCCAATTTTCAAGCTGTAAACATGGTAACAGTCCCAGAATTATCAAGTCACTGGCTTTGCCACTGTATAAAATGGTCAGGCATCTTTGCATTTCAGTGTCCAGTACCTCATCAAAGTGGATGGAACAAAAATATATGCACAAACAATTCTTTCACATCTCATGCAAAGTAAAGAAAAATTAAGAAGTGTTGCGAATACTGAGAGAAAAATAAATAAATAAATCCAAAAGCCCATCAGCATTTGGAAGCAGAGAATTATTCTAACATATCTTGTCAACACTCTACAGCTGAAAAATTAAAATGCACATTTCAAAAAAAAAAACTTAACTGAAAGTCATGCTTTGCACAAAATGAAATTGTTTCAGAGCTTGTTAGGTTCTATATTTTAGCTCTAAATTATCAGTGACCTATGACCCAGAAGCACACGTTATGCAGCATTATAACATACCTTCTGAAAATCGTCAAATTCTTCTTCTGCAGCACCTCGACCTGCTCCAAATCAGCACCCACTTCCTCATTCGTGAGTGCAGCTTCTTTCTCATTGATCCACTGCTGAAGGCTCATTAGCCTCACGGAAAAGCATAAATTTTTTGCAGCTTTTTTCTAGCATGCCTTTACGTTTTTCTCCCAGCTCAAGAAGAGAATGATACCTGGAACAAGGAGAAAAGGAAGGCAGGAGAAGTCAGATTGAACTGAGCAGTCAGAGCAATTAAACAGGTGCTGGTATCACCAAAAATATGGAAAGTCCCTGCAGTCTACACGTTGCTATTCTACAGAATGATCTAGTTACTCACGATTAGGCAAACGTAAACTGTACACGTTTTCTCCACTATATGGATAAGCACACCAAAACGAGACCTCCCACATGCAACACTTTAGTGGGCAAAGGCAAACCCCAAATCCCAGCTCAGGTCAAGGTAGGCTCCTTAAGCTACAGCAGCAGTGCAGTGCAGGAATGACTGCACGGGATACACAAAGAAAAGAGCTTACTTTCTGAGACATATTTTCCTATAGTATATCAATTTTGCCATCAGATTGTTAAAATCCACTAGCCTGACAGCTATTGGACACAAAATATCTTACCTAGGCACCATTCAGTGCAAAATCTGCTGAATGTTTAAAGGAGGTGTTATTTCTTTGATAACACAACCATATTAAACTGGAAAACACATCAATTTGTATTTACAGGTGCTACTTTTATATCTGTTGAATTCCCAACAACATCAGTGAAATTACTCCTCATTTAGGTTAGAAAAAACGTAAGAGCAAAACCTCTAAAACCTCTAAAGTGCTTAAATTGCTTGAATGATCAATAAACCTTAAAATACAACCACAAAAACATAACAGCATCACTGTTCTTAAAAGAACAAGCAAAGTTGATGTCTCCAATTTGATTCCTGGTAACCAACTAGACAGAGATGACCCTATAAGGCCTTTCCCAAGCTATTATTGAGAATGTCAACAGAAGGTTACAGTCGTTATTGATCTGAATTATAAATCTCTTTAGCAATAGCAAAATGCCTGTTTTTAAAGAACCTTGCACTCAGAAAGTCACTAACACCGCTTTTATTACCTTATTTTTACCTTATTTAAGTGTTCCAGAAGATGATTTACTCCAGCTGCCTCTGTGGGCTTTTGCATATTCTGAATCAGATTATAAATTGGTCTACTACAGTAATCAACAGCAGAACTGATTCTCATTACTAAGCCATGAATATGTCCACTTCGATGTTATTAAATAATATAAGATGTGGCTGAGACGCCTGCAGGGGCCTCAAACGGGAAAACAGCAGTCTCTCCAGTGTTCTCATTTCCCACCTTGGGGCACACAGGTAGTACTAAGGCAATTACCCCCTGGCTTGAGGAGTTTGATGATGTCATACTGTTCCTAACAAGTAGTTCAGAAATGACAAAGGCTGCTGAATGAAAGCCTTGATACCCTGGGCTGTTATATGTCAAACTGATAATCAGTTCTAAGCCTCTTCACGAAGCTGAGACTTTGTCTCAGACTTCGTTTCCTGTCTATTCTGATTCAAGACTGGATAGAAAGGAGCTAAGGATCTGATCTTTCAAATTAGGTTTGAATGGAAACATCCTACCCTGACTCGCAGGAGCTACTACTGCTATACAGGAAAACACTGTTTTAAAGCCTGCGCCAACCATAGATGCTTGCTTCAGCATACAATTTAGGTATTAAATACTTTCAAAGGTCATAGAGAACCTGGGGCAAAATTCCATTAGAAGCAGACCTTTCCTCTAAGTTACTTTGCAATGCTTCAGAGACTAACACAATGCTTCAGTTTTGATCCTCAGCAAGTGTGTTCTCTATGAAAGACAGCCAGGAACAGCCAAGGAACCCTATTGCTTTAGAGCTCCCAGCAAAGTTTCAAGAATGTAATGCAAGGTCAGTATTTTTCCAGGAGACTTGAATTCAGGTTTGAAAAGTTATATTACAAATAAAAGAGAAAAAAAAAATCATCCTACATAAATAAACTAATCTTTTTGACTACCTGGCATGAAGAGTTACTTTATGTTAACTCCACCCTCCCAAACTCTAGGGCATTTATGTGTACATTATACTTGGTATATACGTTGTGTGTATATTCATATAAACAAGCATTCTAAGCCTGCACCTCAGAAAAATGCAATATATGCATTTTAAAAGAAAACATGTCCACATATCACTAAAACCTCATTTGGTAAGCAAAATCAGTAGAATGGAAAATAACACCAACGACCAATTAGCAGTGCAGACGTGACCAATAAGATAAGCCGCTGGCTGAATGGCTGGCTGTAAAGAGCACATGAAACACATACCACGGACACACTCATCTACACTAAAATATTCACATTGCAGAAATTGCTTCCTTCATGTCTCTTTGGAGCAGCTTTCCAAAGAAAGAAACAAAGGGAGAATGAACAGTGACAGTATGGAGACAGGATGGTTTAGAAAGGGCTAATCCTACTCACAGTTCTTCGACCTGTTTCATACGCAGAGATACACTGCCGACTTCCTTAGTTATGAGAGTCCTGCACAGACAGAGGGAGCACAGCAAATGCATGCCAAAAAATTAGTTAGATTAACAAAAATAATGAAAGCAGCAGCTCCATCCATGGTTGTCTGTGGTAGGAGGTGGTTAGAGTTCACATTTAAATGGAGAAAATTAGGTGTCATTCAGAAGCAAACAAAGCAAATCAGACCAGAGTGCAATTCAGATGAGGAAACCTCAGCAGTACAGTTGAACTCTCTCTATAAGGACTTCCTCGTCTCCTGATCACTGTGCCATTTGATTAAAACTGAAAGATGTTCCCCTCCTCCTTGGCTTACAATAAGACACCATTGTTCTAGCTCTTAAAAGCTGCAGGGAAACCCATAGGGTAGTTACACATCATTAAAATCCTAACCATCCTCTCTTCCCACTGGTACAGGCTACTTTACTAGTTTGGCGTTTTTTTTTTTTTTTTTTTAACCAAGATCTAAAGCTAGTAATTTTTGTATGTCATTGTAATAACTGGTGACTCAAAACACTGAGGAGAAAGAAATTCTCATGAAGAGTGACAGCATAACTATGTCACCGGATGGGAGTATGCATAAAACTTTCAGCTTCGGCTTCCAAGTGGCTTGATAAGATGAGGCCAGTAGCTCACAGCTATCACTCACAGCCCTGGCTTGAACTAATCTACTAGTACATGTGCTTTAGGAGGTCATTACCAAGCCTCACACAGTTTTTCCTCCATTTGCAATGGCATGTTCCTCTTTAAAATAAATAAATAAAAACAAATAAAGGAATGGGAGTAGTTTTTAAACCATGTAACGGCAACGAATAATGGCACCACGTTTCAGGAAGAAAGCAAAAAGCTAGCAATAAGAGAGCTGCAGCTCCTAAGGAGACATCTGCAGAGGCAGCCCTATATAGGGAGGGTACTGTACTTTTGTAGCCAAATTTAAGAAAGCTTTTCAAAAACAGATCACACATTAAGAAGTGACGACTACAAATACAAGAGCTGCTTAGGACAGATATAACTCACAAACAAGTTTAAGTTGTTAAGTACACAACAAAAGAAACACATAAAATACTGAAGTCAGACAGCAAACTGAGCTCAAGTGTCGTGAATTTTACAGTTAAAAAAATGGGAAAAGCAACAGGAAAATCTAGAATAAGAATACAATGACTCAGTAGGGTGCCCCTGGTAACGGAGGCCCCTCAGTTTTGCTCCAATCAATTACACCCTAGCGTAAAAGGCAACAACCTAAACTTCTGGCATATGTGAGACAAAGGCCAAGCCAGCAAATACTGGATGGGTGTCGTATCTTATTAATTAGATCTTACTGGTTGTCAATTTGTTCCTGTCGCAAGGCTATGCTGCCCTGCTCTTCCAGGAGATTCTCTCGGGATGCAGACTGGGCAGGATCTAGTTTTTCACATAGGCAGCTGGTACAAAAGCCCTGACGGTCATTAACTTCAACCTTCCACCAGTCCTGGAATGAAGGAAAAAAAAGCAACCACTGTGAGGCAAGCACCAAGCATAAAGTATGCTGTGTACCTGAAAGGTGGCAAATTAGAGGTTTCTATTAACACAGGAAAACAAGCTTGTTTTTTTTATGGAGGTCATTTCAAACTGTCTCCTGCAGATATCTAGGTCTTACTTCCACTTCTCCCCTTGTGTTTGGTCAAAAATTCCCCAAAAAAAGGGAAAAGATTTCTTCCAGACAGATGCCCGATGGCAGATGGTGTTTATCTGACTTAGAAAAGCTGGCAGCTATAAAGGAGACATGAGAATGAGCTGAAGAGGTATGCTAAAGTGCTGAACGGGAACAGGGATGAAATGTGCAAATGTTTTAACTTCTCTGAATGCTCTTATTCGAAAATAAACAAATAACTAAAGAAAAAAAACCACTCAACAAAACACACAGAACAACGTAAGAGAAGCAGCCCAGCAAACCAGCAGGCAACAGCATACCTTGTTGGTGCTGTTGAGTAGGTGAGGATATCTCCCTTTTCATAGTCACCTCCCGAGGACTCTTCTCTTGGTAATCATAGAGCGCCAGAACGAGCTCTTTTCCAGTTTCATCATCAGTGGGAGCAACTTGTTGCTAACAAAGGAGCAGAAGGAAGATGAGTAGAGATGTAGAAATTGATGCATGTTTATTACAATCATGTAACTGTCCTATAAATTACTTCTGCCTTAGTTAAAGCTATCGTAAATGCTTTAAAATGAATTCCTGTTGAAATAAATGTAGTACAGATGGACTTATTTTACATGCTGTGTGGGTTCGAACCTTGGCAAATGACCACATTATTCTGTTTTCTTCCAATGTAACATAGCAGTCTGTTACAATTATAAAAAGCAAAAACTGATTTTGTTATGAGAAAATCAAGTGCAGTCTGCAATAACTTCTCAACAGCAACAGCTGTTATTAAGCTTTGTCTTTACCTTCTGCTGACCCAAGAATTTTAGCAACGTGATTAGCATCTTTCCTTACCCTGCATGACTGGGCCTGTTCCCTTAATGCCTGTATGCTGCTGCCGTAAGCAGAAAGATCAGACATCAAAGCTTCATGTTTCTTCAGAAGAGCCTGAAAGTGAATGATAAAAACAACATGTACACCTAGCCATTTTTACAGATGTTATTCTGCTTAAAACATATACTTTGGCTCCATACACAGGCAGTGTGGGTTTTTCAGAGCTGCCAGACTTCTGACTCTCATGAGAATAGCTACTTCTATTTATTCACAGGCTAGATAGTCGTCCAAATGCTTCTGATGCTTTTCCTCTACCTTATCTCAGTAATGCTCTTTGGTTCTAAGAGTACTACATATAACTCTGGAAATGTATGTATTGAAAGGTATGTTTGAAAAAATGCCTTTAAACTGCAGTTACTTTCAACGAAATGTGAGTGCAGCATCTGGGATGTGGTGGTTGGCCACGGAATGATACTTGTACAGCAACTTTTACACAAAAATATGACTTCCAGACTGGTAACTACTCAAAACCAGACTCATACTGAAATGCAACATCACATCAGGCAGGAATTTACTTATATTAATCTCATTATGCTGTACAAAACCCCTATAATACAGTGAATACAACTGTAAGGTTTCCTTGCAACTGATTTAATATACTGAATGGCAACATTTCATGTACAATAATAGCTAAGATATACGAAAAACTGCCATTGCATTTTGACTGAGCCAAAAATTAGCTTGATGCAAAAGTTTTCCACCCTTTTTCATTAGAATCCTAAAATTAGCGGAGTTCCTTATTTTCTTTGCCAGCAGACAAACTCCTTGCTCTATTTGTGCACAACTGATTTAAACAATGTCAAATACCTCAGCTGAGTCTTCATCCTTCCCATAGTCTGTGCTGCCTACAATGGGCTCCTTTTCCCTCATCCATGATTCTGCCTCATTAGCATCAGCAAAGTACTGCTGAGCTTGCAGAGAATCCTCTAGATCTTGTCGTCGTTGAGATGCCTTTGCTTTCAGAGAGTCCCATTTTTGGTTTAGCTCATTCAGTTTGGTTTTCACATCCTCAGCAGCAAAATGTCCTATGCAACAAAAAGAAGGTTCTGAAGAACTTAGAGACATAAATAATAGAGACTAAACGGTTATTTGTATTTTTGAAAGTCAGAGAACTTAGACCTGTTTAAATTTACATAGCCTATTCTGACTGGAATGAGGAAAGCATAATTCAACTTGTCTTTTGGCTCAGACTGGAAAACACTGTACCTGTCAATCAAAATGTACTAGGAATATTTGAATCATTTAGAACAAAACAAGCCATGCAATAATATTTCTTCTAAATGATGAAACAGAAAAAGGACACATCTTTCCAGCTGACAAATATTATTTCAGATGCGTATTCTGAATCCTGGGAACAGGAAATTTAGTGTTCTGGAGTTAAGAACAACCAGTCAGAAATAAAAGCACATACTTATTTTAAAGCAAAAATGGCTCTTATTGTCTTGGTGAAAGATCTTCTCTTACATCATGATTATATACTACAGCTATAAGCCTTTAATAGATTCAAAATGAAGACTAAGTATCATCGGCACAAAGTTCCTACATGACTTGAATAAGAATACGACTGTTCTGTCGAGGGCAGGTGCAGATCTGTGGCAATGGTGACAGTTTTCCTATCAAGGAATCTATTTCTACTTCCAGGTGAAGGAACGACTAGAAGTTCATCCTGCTAGCTGGTACCTGTCTACTTCTCAGATAAAAACAGGCAGTAATTCTTAATTGTACAGGGCTAGAGAACGCTCTAGCCTACACAAAGACTCTTGGATTTCCTGAAAGACGAAGAATAAAAAAAGAGACATACCTTCTTCCACCATAGCATTTCCTTTTTGTGTGACGGCTTTAATGCGAGGCTCATGGCCTGCGATTTCTGCCTGCAAAGCCTGGTGCTTCTTTAGCAGATTCTGGACACCAATTAAGTCCTTGCCTGAAAAATATAAAATAGCTACCAGTTAATTCAGAGTCATCGGACTAAAAAAAATTTCAAGGAAGCTGCAACCAGTGCTAGACAACCTTGCAGAGTAAGTACTATCACATGAAGACCGAGCACAATAAAACCTGAGTTACCCACTGACATTGTAGCAGTAATACATAACGGAATAGTTTAAAGACACTGGGATGGACCAACCTCGGTTTGTTGAGGCGGCGATAGGTTCCTTTTCCCTAATCCAGGTCTCTTCATCCTCAATGTCACGGAAAAGCTGCTGCAGGCGAAGAGAATCTGCAAGTTTCTGCTTGCGAGCTACCATAGGATCCTTTAGAGCTTCATACCGAGCTACTAAAGCTTCTTGTTTCTTCTTGATATTGTCAGCATCAAAGTGCCCAGCATCTTGGAACTGGCGTGCCTGGATGGTAATGCCATCTATACGATCCTAAATTAATTCAGGAATAACTTTATGTCATGACCTTGATTAAATTTTATGACTTTTTACTGGGTGCAGTGGCTAAGAACATTTGAAGAGTATTTTCAGGTCTTAGCTAATAACTTATACTGTGGTAGAGGAAGAGAACCTCAGCTGCCACTGACAGTGGCAACAATTTTTTAGTAACAATTTTGTCTCAGATTATATTCAACAGATTATGTAAATGAATTTTTTTTTAATCTGTCAATTTCATAAAATTAAGGCAAAAGATTTTTGAAATTACATTAGTTTTACAGATGTACTACTCTAGATGAACCATTTTTCAACTGCTACCAACTCATATTTCAGTCGTGGAGCTTAGACTTTGCTGATTTCTTGCTGTGAATTTAATTCTTCTAAAGATCATTTGCTGTAGAGTTCTATATTTAAAAATGGAACTGTTTCTGCCTCCCCTCCTATTTCTTATAGAGCCGTATGACAACAAAGTAAGTAGAATAAGCTATTTGCAGACAAGCAAGAATTTGCAAATGGAGAGTCTAAGGGAGAGTTATTACCCAAAGCACAGCACACCTTTTTAAGTTGGTATTCACTGAACAAAACAATATTATTTAACATTTTCCAAAAATTTATTTTTGTCAGTCAGGAAGATACTGTTCTTATAGATGTACAATTTACATTTCAGTTCAAAGTTATTTCTGATAAATAAACAGGGAAGCCCAAAGCTACAAAAACTATGAAAATACAGATTCTTACTATCATCTGCTAAGGTCTCTGGAATGAATATTTTTAAGTGAACAGAACTCAAAGGGCAGGAAGAAAAATTATTCCCCTCACCTGATGGGCAGCAACATCTGCTTCTAGCAGGGCATGTTTCTTCTGAAGATTCTGAACACTAGTAAGATCTTTTCCATAATCATCGGAAGCCAAGTGTCCCTCTACTTCATACAGCCACAGCTCAATGTCCTCCACGTTGCGATTAAACTGCTGCTGTTGATTGGCTTCACGCAGTTTTATACCTGAGTGAGAAAGAGATGAGGAAATGGTGACTTGAATTTTCAACTTCACTCAACTCACTTCCTCATCTTCTCCCAGCTAAACTCTATGAAGTGTTTGTCTGTATTCCTATAAGTAGGCCTTACCTTTGAGTTCAGTGGCTTCCAGAAGTTTCTTCCACAAGCTGATAACTTCATTCATGCGAGCTGCCACTTCATCAGATGCATAGTGATTGACATCAATCAGCTTCTGGCCAGCTTTCTCCAGTGCGTCAATACGGCTCTGATTAGCAGAAAGCTCTGCTTCAAAAGCCTGATGTTTCTGAACTTTGCCTTGCAAGTTTGATGGATCCTATAGACACAGAAAAAAAAGAAAATTTCAATCCAAAATTAGTATCTATAGAACTCAGAAGAATTTTTAAATTAGACTACACTTACATACATGCTAAGATGTCACAAGAGGATTTGGTGCTACAAATATGCCTTTGAAAATCAGAACATTTAAGCTATTGAATAAGCATGATTACAGCACAACGGGACAATCTTCCTTGGGGCCAGGAAGAAATTACAACTCTTCCTGTTGCCATTAATACTGCCTCCTTCAGTAAGATTTGGCTGATACCGCTTCATATCGTTACTGGATTACATTACGCTTGGTATTACCTTAAAATTATTCTGACATTCGTTTCGTTTTTACCTTGTAAGCCTCATCAGTTGCAGTTTTCATTTTTTCATTAACCCAACTCTTTAGCTCATCAGAGTCTCTGAAAAACTGCTGTAGATGGAAAGAGTCTGCCAGCTGAGCACGGCGGTACATAGCTCTTTCATGAAGAGCATTTCGGCGGCTCAGCAGCTGAAAAGAAAGGAAAAGTAAAGATTTTCAGATTCCTCGGTGTGCAAGAACAACCACTGTATCTGTTCTTCTGGGAGAGCTCCTTTGACTTATCCCATATTGCAGTCATACTATTTAAAACAATAAAGCAGAACGTGATTTAAAGTCTGCAGTCTACTTACAGCATCTCTGCGTGTAGCAACATCATCCATGGCATAATGGTTATTCTGAATCAATTTAGTAGCAAACTCATCTAATGCCTAAAGAGAAAATAGTTTTCTGTTGATTTCACGTAATAAAAATTGTTTGTGCAAGTTTACATAGTAAATTAATTCTCAAAAGTTCACAGTAAAACTAACATACAGCCATTAAGAAAGCTATTGTTAAAACCCTTTTTATCTGTACCATCACCTTACACGTAGAAGAGGGCAGCTTTTGACAAGTCATCATTCATGTTATGGCATAGTATGCAAGCACTGGGTTACTGAGCTCTCTGAGGCAGCAGCCGAGCCATATCCTAACTTTTCCACTATTAATTTTCCATTTTACAACAGTACAAACATCACACATAACACAGTGGATCGTTCGCAGAGCAAATCCCATTATTCTCTGTCATCCCTCGGCAATGTTTCCTCTCCTATCAACAAATTCACTTGTTTTATTTCTCGCCCCTTTAGTGATTGCCTAATGTAAATGTCTTACTGTGATTTTCTCCTCCTGGGCACTTAGGGATTTCTCAAAGTCTTCATGCTTCTTTAGAAGAGCCTCCACGCTATCCAGAGAATCACCAAGGTCTTCATTCAGCAGAAAAGCCTAAAGTAAGGAAACAAACACATCATTGATTTTTGTGTTTCCATCCTCAGCTGCTTTAAAAGACAACCCAAGCATGATCAGTGATATTTCCTACCATATGATTGGAAAGTGAAGGATGATATCCTGGGATTGTGTTCCCTGAACACCTCCAACAGCCAAAGGTTCTGAATTTACCTTCTAATTCAAACAGTATTTTATAAGAGTTAACAAACATAGAAGCTATCTCAGGCCAACTTGTCTCAACTTATAGTTTCAGCATTAGTTGGAAAAGGTCACTACAGCATCTCGGGCAGTCACATAAATAACTGCGCACAGCACCCTACCCATTACATGTATAGCGGTAATCACTCCCACTAGAAAATAATAACAATGCACTCACTTCTTGTTTGCTCATCCAGTTGTCAACTTGTTCAGTATCTCTGTAGAAAAGCTGCAGATCCATGCACTGTTCATACTGTTGTCTGCGAAGCTCCCACAGCTCTAGCAAGGCAGCTCTTTCATCTGAGAGGATGGTCAGCTAAGGGATTGGGAAGAGGGATATATAATATTTTATTTAACAGACTGGTTCATTTCCATCTCAACATAAAATCAAGATGGAACACTAAAAAAAAAGTGGTTAACATTAGATTGAAAATAACCTCCTGCTTAGAGTCATCCTCTTACTGACATCATCATCATCCGCACACAGGGCGAACCTTTCCTCAGCTTATCAAGTTTAATTAATGACTACCAACTTTTGACTTCTGTTAGAAACCTCTCAATTTCCATATTATATTTGCACAGAGGTATTTAAAGGACAGTCACACCTTTTTGGCTGAAGGGCTATTTGTAAGAGAAGATCTTTAGCAAACCATTCCTCCGTCTCAGCCTCTGAGGTCTCTTTGACCCACTCAATTAACGGCTTTTAAACCAACTAATAGACCATATTTTAATAAGGTTTCATGAGAGGCCTCATTACTTTGAAAACCAACATTTAGAAATACTGAATATTACTGAATATTTACTGTCATTTTCGGTAGCAAACCTAGACCTAGATAAACAAGTAACTCAGTTTTCATGAGGAAAAATAGTACTATCTATTAGGAATTATTAGTATAAAAGTTCTAATAATTTCTGCTAATAGATCAACACAAACTGTCAATCTGAGAATGAAAAGAACACATTACTCAAATTAATGAAAAAAGCCCTATAACCTAGAGGGACAATACTTTACAGCTTACGATCTTAACCAGAAATGAACTTCTAAATTAAGGGATGCAGAAGAAAAAAGACAAAATTCTTCTAGAAGCCCTTGCTCTCAAGCTATCCAGCTTACCTTTTCTTTAACTTCATCTGAAGCATAGTGCCCAGCAGCAAGCAAAGCCTGTCCAGACTCATCAGCGGATTTGAAGCTATCTTCATGGGCATCAATTTCTCCCTATGAAATGGGAAGTGAATACGGTGTTTTTACACGTTAGCTTAGCATAGTTTCAGAACATGAAAACTACTGTTGAAAATAACAGACACAACAGTCTGGATACCTAAATTATAAATCTTAAACTATCTGTAAATACATCACACTGAACGTGAAAGCTAGAATCAAATGTATCACCTTGCAATGAAGATAAGGCAAGTATAAATTCATATGTTAAACAGAAACTAAGGGTTGGTTTCAAGTTGCATTCTTACTTATAGCAATTCCTCCTGACAGAGAATTAACACAGTCGTTAGTCCAACTGATTGCTATCAGGTCTAATTATTTTTGATAAAATATTATCATAAGCACTCTTAAATACTTACTTATTAGTGTATAAACTTGCTATCAAGAACCACAAAGTACAAAATCTTAAATCGGAACAGACAGCAATCCATGCTGCATGATCAAAGGACTTTAGTGATACAACATTAGCAGCTCTGACTCAGAGACTGTGTCAGACACACAAATCAGTCTTTGAGTGTTGCTGACTGGATTTGGCTAACCATTATACCTTATGTTCCTGATGTCTATCTAGAAGGGCTTCTGCTCCAGCCACGTCATTGGCAAGTTCATCAGCATTTATCAGAGCCTTCATCTCAGTTACCCAGCTAGTGAGGTCTCGGAAGTCCGCCAGAAAGCGCTGCAAACCTTATGAAAACAACAGAAAAAATGGCTGGGAATCATTCATAGGCATAGTTTCTCAATCCTTACCCCAAAGATAAGGGTTACAAACATAAAAGCTGTTCCTCTGGTTGAAAGCAGACAAGACAATACCAAAATGCAATTAGAACATTAAATAAATAAATAAGCTCTCAACCTAATAAAGGAGTCTTTTAAAGTCAGGAAAATGCTAAGTTTAAAAACAAGTGAGATAACTTTTGATAGCTCTCCAAGATGTGTTTTGCATATAACTTATATTGAAAGGAAAATGAATACTCTTATATATAAGCCTGTATGCTCAAGACAACAGATACCAAGACAGTTCTCGGAGTGTCTCAAGATAGCCCAGGGGACTGCTTCTGTCACAATCACAACAGTGTGTGTGTGTGGTGGACTGACAGAAAATTTCAACTGCACGCACCTCAGCCTCAGAACAAACAAACAAATTCTCAGATTCCTTTCAGCATGTCTTTACAATTACTGCCCTTGGCATATGCTTAACACTCATCAGAAAAAGTGATCAGTTTCTGATTCTCTTTTAAATTTGCTGTCAAATGATTTGAAGGGATTATGACAGTGAAGTCAAAATAAGAATGATTACTTTGTGTGGGCCCCCGCCACCATAAATCTTGCACCATGGAAGGGAACAAACAGCAGAAATACGGTACTAGAAAGGATGTAAACTGCCATATTAGCCTAAGTTTCTTTTTAGCATGGCTTCTTAATACTTACCTAACGGTTTATGTTTCATAGACAACCAGGCTAGTGTAGAAACAATCATGGATGAAGACAAACCCCATAGCAACAAAGTGACTATCACTGATGAAACTGGCGCTTCAATTACCCTGGGACAGTACACCAAATAATACCTCACGCTTTAAGTCTTCACAGAGAACCATAAAGGCTCTACAGTGAAAAGATTTATAATAGATACATTGAAAAAGCACCAAAACATAGTCAGATAACGCACTTCAGAATGCAAATAGAAACTCCAACAGAAGAAGAAGTGAACATGTCCTAAAACATCAAGTTTATCTTCATAATTGATCCATATTCACAGAATGACCAAAAACTTTAATTATCTGTTATTATTTCTTTTACTAAAAGAAACCACTGTATATTGTTTGGTGAACATGACTATTTCTGAGAACACCATAATCATCCCCAAATTTTGTAGTCTCCCTTTCTTCCCCTTCCAAGAGTACTATTATCAAATTTGAAAAAGAAAGAAGAGAAAGGAAAAAAGGCCGTTTTGGCAAAAGAGTATTCCTACCTGTAGGAGTCATTAAGGCGAGCATGCCTCTCTGCTGCCAGAGTTCGGATCTGTTCCCAGTTGGCAATGAGTTCCTCCCGTTTCACTTGAATTTGAGAAGCATTTATTGGGTGAGACTGCTGCAAACGGTCAGCTTCTGCACAAAGGGCCTTAACCTAAACCCAGTCATAAACGGTGAGTAAGCTTCTAGCCTTTTACAAGCAGGTTACTTAGTTTAAATCGTAGGTAAAATGCATCTCTATTGGTTACCTTATCTTCCAAAGCTGCAAGATCTCTTTCCAGGCCTTCATGCTTACGCAGCAAAGCCTGTACACTGGCCAAGTCTCTGCCAAAATCATCTGAGGCCATCAACTGCCCTTTCTCCTTAATCCAGCTGATGGTTTCATCCACATCCCTTCAAAAGAAAGCACAAGCTGAAAGCAGTCTACCTTTTATGGAAAAGGTAGGATGTTTTCACTTATCACAGACATATTGGCAATACAAATCCATATATAAGCACTGAAGCCAACTGCAATTAAAAAAATGAATATATATATATATATATATATACACATATAATTTTTAATCTCAAAAAGCCTTCAAGTGTGTTGGCAGGCCATTCTTCAGATGCTGTCACAAGATGCAAATAAGGAAAATGGACCAGTGGTGCTATAATTCCACTTTGGACCTTTCTCCAATTTAATTAAAGCAAACTTCAAGAAATAACATAAAAAGCAGATGAAAACAATTGGACTGACAACTAGCCAACAATAAAAATATGAGCCATAAGAGGCTATATATAATATGGAACTGGGGGAAGAAGTTCTCAGAGTAAAGGGTGGGAAAACTGCCATGAGCAAGAACAAACAGAACTGCCAGGTGGTGAAACCTTAATCAGAAGGACTGTTCTAAGGGAATTCTAGAACATGGTCCTCATTCAAAGAATCATGAGGAAGAATAAAACAAAAGCAGATAATGGTAGCTCTTCTCACAATACTGTATGTAGCTGAATGAATCATTAGACATCCATACGAATATGACATCACTTCAGCAGACCCAACCAGGATCATACCTGTTGAAGCGCTGAACTTCAGCTGCCCCAAAGAGTTTTCCTTGCCTCTGAAGGGCAAGCCCCTTAAGACGCTGCCAGCTCGCATTTACTTCATCCTGTTTGGACTTTATAAGTTCCTCCTCAGGGTGCTGTTCCTAGTAAACAAAGGAAAAATGCTATTTCCATGTATTCCGGGGCTTTATATCCGTTGACAAAACCTCAAAACACCACTGTTTTCCAAGAAATCAATTTACAATTACTGTAGTTTCCACATGAGCTCTCAGTTGAATAGTTTTCCTAAAGCATCACCGTGTAAACATTCAATATTCTTGCAGTAGTCTAAGTTTCCCTATGAACTAATTAGTCAACAGGGAAGAGGGCTGTAAACAATATCTGTTTTTTCCTGGAATGCAGTACTGTGCTGTCTCCACCCTTGCTCAAGCTCCAGATGACATACTAAAAGAGAAGATATGTAAAACTTGGTTGCCAAAGGGAAACACCTTTAAACTCAAATGTTACAATGTGTCTTACAAATCACTACTCTCCACATTTTCATGAACCTTCTCAGCGGAGGCAGTTATTCCGACTGTCCAGCAGAAGAATGCATAATCAAATGATAGCCACTCAAGGTTAAAATAGCCATGTCTCCAACACATACATAGTAAAACTATAAATGTCTCCTACCAAACTGGCAGGAGGGAAGCAAGTTGCAGACAAAGCTTGCTGTGTTATGCCAGGCTTGCCAGGAGAGATTTTCAACACACATGAATGTTTACCTGGATAAGTTTGCCAGCAAACTGGTTCACTTCATTTACTCTTTCCTCATGAGCTGCAAGGTCTGTCTGGAACTCTTCAAACTTCTTTTGCAAAACCTCAACATGCTCTAAGTCCTGGCCAAGCTCTTCTGAGGTAACTATTGCTTCCTAGCGCGATAGGGAAAAAAAAAAAAAAGTATATTTCAGTATAACCTATGAGAAATCATGACCAGAAATCAGAAAGCAAATTGTGCTAATTTGGAATAGGCCAAGGACAGCTACAATCGCCGTGTTTAAAATCAGATGTAAAACTACAAAATTTCTTCCTTCAAAACAAAAATACCTCCCACCCCACATCTTTACATTAGAACATCCAGGATCACTATGCGTTAATTTCCAAGTCATTAAATATAACCAATTCCATTATCACAGGTTCTCTGTTCTGTGTGTGCTGATCCCTACTACAACAACCCAAATTACTGAAACAAAATACACATGGAAAAAAACATACTTTTATGACAACAAAATAATTGGCTGTGCAGTGACTAGAATTTGTTTACATTTTTAGATTATTTACGGGCTTTTGCTATAGGCTTCTCATGCAAGATTTCTTAATGAAAATTGCATTGTCAGATTCTGTAACAGTTACGCAAGGTTTAATGATTGAACCCACAGTGACACAAAATACCAAACTATCATTAAGAAAACCCAGATGATCGTTTTGTGGCTTTTCTTGATATTGTGGTTTGTGGTCTGTTTCCTCAGAGTTCAAAGAATCAAAAGCCAACAGTTCTCTTGTAGCAAATGGTCTTACAATGCGCATCTAAAGACATTCCAATCATAAGAAATTATGTACATAAAGCTTGCTGGCATGCAGCTTGCTGGTTAGGCTGGCCACTTTCTATAATAAATCATTGAGAATATTAATAACAAAAATTTGCCTTTACATGTTGAAGATTTCCCTTACAGGAAACTTGAATTTGATTGTTATGATAATTATGAAGGTCTTCTTAAAGCAAAGAAGAGACCTGATTATGTTTAGCTATGCTCTCCAACATGCAGGCTTCCTCTCTTACTCTAGTACCTTTTTTTAGTGGCTGCAAAAGAACACTGGTTTGCAGATGTACTACTTATACAATATAAATAAACTAAATAAAATGTGTTGGTGCCTTTAAAAGCTTTCTTTGGCTACCTGAACTCCAGCAACTATATGTTGATAGAAAATTTCCATACAAATGCATCAGATTTTCCATCAAGAACACAGAAAACACAGGTAATAATATACCTTGTCATTGATCCAGTCCAAGACATCTTCACATTCCCGTAAGTACTGCACCAGCTTTTGTGCTTGCAACAGTTTGACTCCCTTCTCTCTCATTTTTTCCAATAGTAATTCCCATAGCCGGTGCAGCTCCTGCAGCCGAGTCTAGAACAATAAGATGCTGATATTAAAATCCTGTAGCAGATGAGATTAAATTTATTCCCTTCTGGTTCTTAAAATAAGATTTTTTTTCCCCAAAGTTTTATGTTCCTAAATCTCACATTAGACAAAGGGTGGAAAAACCTCATTAAGTTTTCATCTCGAGTAATTAGTTTTCAAATGATACAAAATGATAAAACAACACAAAGTTAGAAATTACTGAACTGAGCATTCTTGTTTCAAGTCAAACTTGTGCCACTTTACAGTATTTTCACCGTTTCTCTTAGCACCAGTCAGCTAACATATTTAGCCAACAGTGTTAAGTAATATAATAGTGAAGTGCTAGGAGCAATTACTAGGTTTAATATTGAGTCTTTATGGCTACACTCTGCCTTCCAAAACATTTGGGAGCGACTATATATTTTATAGACAATTAAAAGAAAAACCACACTCCCACACAGGGACACAACTTGCAAAACAGGAAAGTATCTGCTCCACCCAGCATCTCTAACGCTTTGCTCATCTAGATCTGAAACTTGAAAGTCACGCTAGAGAAGCTTTTGAACATCGAGCATGGGTGGATACTTCTTTAATCCACTTAGAAAGTTCAGTTAGGTAGGTCTCAAGGGAAGAAAAAGCCCACACTACTCGATTTCCTAGCACTGCCCCAAAGGATAGTGCAAACTGTCAGCCAAGGAAGAAAGAAGATATTGCAAACAGAAGTTGCACTGCACAGCCAAAAGTTTCACCTACTCGTATGTGGAGCCCAACTTGGGTGGCAGTTACTATTGGGCGCTGTGCAGTCCTGTACGGCGTGAAAGACTGAACCATTAAAAACAAATTATCACTCCAAACAGAACACGAGTAAGAACCGACATTGAGCAGCACAGCTAAGATGCAGCATTATTTAAGGTCACTCATCCAAAAGCATTTTTTTTTTTTTATATTTGCAGTATAGATTATGTGGTCACAATGAGATTTCTAAAATTATAATTACTTTAGAGTGTTTTATTAAATAAAGTATGAAAAAGTATTTCCACTTTCCTTAGTCGCTACTCTCATAATTTCATTATGTGTATGAAAAGGTCTCAGTTAAGTTTTGATAATCACTACAAAAATACCACTGGTGTTTTTCTTTTCAAAAGTTAAACCGGCTCACATCCAAAACATATAAAAGAAGATTATTTAAATAACTCTAAGTACACTTTTTTTTTCACTAAAGAAAAATGCAGACATAGGCAACACCGAAGAAAGTTCACTGAGGCCCAGAAACAGCAGATCTAACAAAATTAGCCCTAGAAAAGAAGTTGCTATACAAAACAAAAATTAGCTTTTACTTGTGGGGTACGTGCACGTATGCACCTGCACACATATACGGGAATAAGAAAACCCTAATAATATCCAGAGAAAAATGAGAATACATAGAAGAAGGAAAAGAGTAGAAGGCAACTCTTAAGGCCTTAAGTTATAATTGTTCAAACTTTTAAAAATAGTGATTATCACTCAAATACTGTCAAGTGTAATCCTGCCTAGTGTGGCGATGAAGATTTTAAAAATGCATGACATTGCATTGCACAGGTTGAGAGATTCGGGAAGAAATTAAAAACAACCACAGATCTCAGGATCTGAAGGAAGCTTACTGCCCGCTACTGCAGAGGCACCTGTCCTACGAGGCTTTCCCTGCTGCACAATCAGGGCAGACAGGCCTCTGTACTTGGAGCTCATACAAAAAGCTGCAGAATGCAAATTCAAAGAGGGTGAGACGTACAGCCAGTACAACTGAAGCACAAGGTTAAGATCACCAGAGACCTGATCTGGGCCAGATCAGACAGAAATTAAGTCTCTGAAGTTTACTGATGAGGTTGTGTGTATTACTTATAGTTATTATTGCAGAAAATTAAAATGTTATATAAGCAAAAAATGCATTTCTTTTTTTAAATCTAAAACTACGCAACATCCCTGACATCAGGCCCTGTGAATTTGCTGCTTCTTGATGGTGTGCCATTTTGGGAACAATCACAAGCATAATTAATCATCTGCCTTGTGACTTTCAATATGTGCTTGAATTTCTGATGATTTTCCTGTCCATGTTCCTGGACTCAATAGGCAGATAGTTCACTTACAATCTGGATCCAAAAAAAGATAAGAGCTTGGTGCTCAACGGAAGAGAGGAATGTCTGTAAAGCTTTTGAGATACAAATTCTCTTGGGATTTCACTAATCAGATTATCTGTAGAATTTTTAAAAGTGTTTTCGAACACAGAGCTATCTGTGCAACCTACAAAAAGTCTTCAAGGAAAAGCCTGTAAAATGGGAAAAAAAATCGTTTTAAAACTCACTCGTATGGTTTCAGATGCAAAGTGGCTTTCATTGATCATCTGATTTCCAGTCTCGTCCAGTTTAACAATGGCCCCTGAATTGGCCTGCACCTCGGCTTCAAAGGCTTGGTGCTTCTGCAGCTTCCCCTGCAAATAGAACATCAAAGAACATGGCTGAGATCTGGTGCACAGCCCTCCCCACATATCCCAGCATCAAAATTTTTAGTGTATTTTGTGCATATTTAGTACTGAAAAACAAACAATAAAATAACACAGTTGAAGTCATAGCTGTACCATATGTTTCATGGGCGGATACAAGCATCCCAAATTTTAGATATTTTGTTATTGTGTTCGCTCTTGTACATCAGAGTGTTCAAACATCTGAGAACCCATCAGCTAGCTCCACCCACACAAGTTAATTTTCTACAAATATCTTTTTTTGTGGAAACAATAAGAATTATTTCACATTTATTTACAGAGCCAAAAAGCCCAACAAATTCTAGGATTAATCCATGCTGGTTTTACACTACAATGCACCGAATAACTTTTTCTACTCTGATTTAGCATATAATCCATTATTAGAAATATTCCAATTATATCAGCAAAGAAACTGGGCTTTTGAAGAACACTTTGCAAGGCTGCATGTATTTGCATCCATCTTTCTTCACCGCTCTCAGATCGAGATACATTTATGCTTTTGTTCTGTCTATTCCAGTTGACCTGGTATGCCCTAATATTAGTCGTAGAACATAAAATGGCAGTAGGACTTGCCTGTAAATTGCTTGGGTCTTTGTAATTTTCATCAGATGCTATCTGGAGTTTCTCTTGGATCCATTTTTCAAGCTCATCTGCATCACGCTGGAAAAACTGGAATCGATAAGAATCTTCAAGTTTTTGGCGCCTGAGAGAAGATAGTTCCTTGAACCTGTGGTAACGGTCCAAAACTTGTTGACGCCTTTCTTGGATGTCTTCTGCTGTTTCCAACACTTTCACACCACTTGGATCCATTTTCTGAAAGCCAAATAAACCTCAGTTAACATTCTGTTTGTATTATAAACCAAAGGTAGGGTAGGAAGAGATCCATGAAAGAAGAACCTGTTTTTTGTGTGTGTTTTTTTTTTTTAATCACACGTGGTTTACTTACAGTCTTACTCTGTGTGTTCAGATATGTACATAAAATATAAATATTATACATACAAATAAGTGAAAACACACTTCTAGCAGAAAATCATACGAAAACAGGATTTACAAAGGCATTTAACATCGACCTGTCTTAGAAAAATATGGCTGCTGTATATCGGCCATCTCAAATTGCGTTATGCAAGCATCCAACACAAATTATAAAATGGGCTTTAAAAATGTGTTTGTGCACACGTGTATATATGTCTGTGTATATATATATACACGTAGATATATAAACGTAAGATGTTTCTTGTACATCTAGTACAATGTGGAAACATTTTATTTAAAATACTGAATATAGATAAATTTAATAATATATATGACTATTCCTTAAAGGACAGGTAACCGGTCCACGTAAGTACACGTATATACATATATACGCATATATTATACATGCATATATATACACGTGTGCAATACATCTACCCCCTGCTCTCTCAGACAATTAAGGAGTTATGAACCCACCCTGCCACTCCCTACACAAGCTTTCAAAAGCCAATACTGAGACTCACACTGCGTTTCGCAGATCTGATGTTGTGAGCAGACAAGGAATTAAAGGAGCACTTTGTATACCTAATGATCCTGCCGACTGCAAACCCTTATGCACAGCTTTACACACTACAATCAGGTATTTTTACCGCAGGCACCAAAGAACTGACTACTGCTCTGCTTTATCTATCTAGGGTTCTATTAAAATTGGGATAACCTTTACTTTTTAATTCCTAAACATTCAAAACGCAATTTGATTTTCAATAAGAAGTGTACGCATTAGGACAGAAGCGTTACACAAATTAAAAAGCAGACTCACTACGGTCACTGGAGTTTGGATACTGAGGCAGTCGTTTGCCAACCCGCTGTGCATATCAAGAAGCTGTTGCAACAAACACTCCGCGCGTGAACAATCGCGCGGTTGATGTCTGGGTGTACAAGTGTTTACACGGATAGCACAGTCAATGCTTTTATTATAAATGTTGTAAGCACCGAACTAAATGGGCTTCCCATCAACGCTATCAAGTAGAAAGAAGCAGCAACGTGTGGAAGCGCACATTGAAAGACACAGGCGAGCTCTAAACTACGCTGTTAGATATTCAATTATGTTATTTAGTCGTTAGCTAGCTGCATGCTTTAATTAGACCCATATCTTGCATAATGCTACGAAAAACCCCACGGGCTGGAACGCTATCTACAGGGCCATGTTTGCTGTTTGGTTTCCAAGCACTCGTAGAGGGCCCATCTGATAGAAGGGAACATATGGGGTCGAGTTCACACGTCCCCAGCTCCCTCCCCGCAGTCCCACCCCGCGCAGGGCAGCGTTTCGGCAGCAGTTGTTACTCCGGTGAACTCTGAGCCCCAACTGCATTGCGGCACTTGAAGGAAGGAAGGAAGGAAGGAAAATTCAGCTTTGTTTTCTCCTCCAGGCCTGCGTGTTTCATTCCTTACTGCCAAAAGGGGCAAGGAAAATACGGTCTGTGGGGGCTGTGCCGTATAAACGCAGTTCATCTGGGTTCATCTGGCAGTGGTACCAATGGCTCCACTTGATCGGGGTATTGGAGTTTTAAAAGACCAGACTCTGAACATAGCTCGAGCTCAACCACAGCTCAGTTTTCCTGGGAAAGCGGCTGTTTCAAGCTCTGCTTCACACTGCCTTCCCCTACAGACAGACAGCAGGCAAGAAAAGACGGTTATTACTAAAAAAAGTTCCTTGCCCGTGCTGCTACATTGTGTTTGAATCTGGCAACTCTTTTATTTTTAACAGAATAGTGTTCAGGAGAAACAAAGTGGCAGACGGGCCAAACACCCCACTGTATCCTATCTCGCCCCTTGTTCTGGGGAAGGGCATTACCAGAAAAAAACAAAACCCCGCTTGGTCTTAGGAACGCCGTGCAGTCAGCTTGTATGCCCGTATTAGAAACAACCCCCACAGGCCAAATTATTTCAAATCGCTTTAAATTATTATTTTAAATGATTAAATTAGATTATTTAAATTAGTAAGTCATTTAAATTATTTAAATTGCTAAACTATTTTACATCAGAAGAAAAAAGGAGGCCTCCTGCACTTTAGCCCGGTAGCTGCTTTGCCTCTCACCACACAAATCATGCAATCGGGCCCATCTTTTTGCTGGAATTGGTTAAAAGAAAGGCTCCCTTTATAACTACAGCAAGTCGAGCTAGTCAATTGTAAAAGAAGTGCTTTGGTCTAGCAATAATAGACTGTTCTTTCCTGCAGCAGATCAGCTGACGTCAGCAAGCGGTCGCGGTGCCAAAACGCGATCAGCAGTCACTGGGGAGCTCTGAACTCCAAAGTCATCGATGCTGCAGAGTGGTGCAGCCTACCTCCGGCGCTTCCAGGCGCGAGCTGCAGCATCCCCCTGGAACACAAAGCCATTCTCCGAGATGTTTCTAAGCCTTTTCGGTTCAACTGCATCACCTGGTTTTTAGCCTAGAGAAGGCCCCGCGGAGACCTTAGGGCAGCTGCCAGTGTTTAAAGGGGGCTGCAGGGAAGCTGGGGAGGGTCTCTGCATCAAGGAGAGGGCCGACAGGACAAGGGGGAACGGCTTTAAGCTACCCAAGGGTTTAGATGAGACACAAGGAAGGAATTCTGCACGGTGAGGGCGGTGGGGAAGCCTGGAAGTACCCGAGGACAGGGCTCTGGGCAGAGTACATGGGGGGAGAGGGGTCTGGTGGGAGACCCGTGAGCTGCCCCCGGCCCAGGACACACTGCGAAGCCACGCTCTGAAAGGCTCGGCCTTCCTCCAAGACACACGGCTGCCCTCCCAGCAGCACGGCCATCGAGAAGCGACAGCTTACCCTCGGCCGCGGGGGCACGCGCAGCCTGTCCCAGAGCAGACACGGCCCCACCCTGCCGCCGGGCGCAGCCTGCGCCGGGCCGATAAGCCCGGGTAGAGCCCGAGCCCCGGGTGCCATGGGGAGGCCGGGCCCGGGGCTGCTGCTGGCCTCCTGCCTCCACACCAGCAGGGCCTCGCTGCGCGGGGCTGTCTGACACCCTGCGCTCATGCTGCAGGAGCAAGTTTGGAAAGCTGCTCAGCGCTCACGTCTCGCCAAAGGGCGATCAGAAATGCTTCGGTGCGCTGTTGCAGTGGTGTTTTTCAAAAAAAAGAAAAAAGTCTGAGTAGATTGAAGCCAAAATCTGAAGAAGGCAGACCGGTAACAACCGGACTGACTGCTCTCACCCTTGAAGCTCAGACGATTAGCCTTCCCCAAGCCGTACAAATTGCCCGCTGAAACGCGGACGGAGATACACAGCTGCGGCTATCGGCAGCCACCGCAGTGCAACAGCGGTGATGTCAGCAACATCATTCACGGTGGGCAAACAGCGGCGGTGAGGAGGGTTAGACAGGAATTAGAGCGATGCCAGCAGGGCAGACATAGAAGTGATGTCAGCATTTCCCCCACCAAAACATCGGGAGGACGTTTCGGGGATTTAAAAAGTCAAATGTGACACGCATCGAGCACTGTACAGTAGATTTTGGCGGATTTTTAAAAACAATTACATGAGGCTTAAAGAATTAAACCACTCTGCCTGAAAAGCAATCAGATATCTGTATATAAAGATCGCTATCTGAAGATGTAGTAAAATAATGACTTTCTGGTAAGACAAGTCCTGATGCGTTACCCGCATTCAGCACCCGTCCCTGGTGAGCCTGCAGTGAGCGCTTTGCTTTCCCTGCCCAAACACTCCCTGCTCCCAGGCATTTCTGGGCTCCTCGCACACTTCTGGGCTCCTCGCTGCCTCCTGTCACCGGAGCCGCCAGCCCTGCGATCGGCCACTCCCTCCCTGCTGGGAGGGGAACGGATTGCTCATCTCTTTTCTCGAAGCGAAGGAATGCGAATCCTAATCTTGGAAGCGAAAATAACCTTCGTGAGGAAAGGACGGAGGGGAAAAAGCAGGACGCGCTTCTCTCATTTGCATTTGTTCTGCAGGCAGCTCCCTCAAACGAAGGAAGGTAAGAAGCAGGCCGCTAGGTACACCTCGGACAAAACCACCGTGACTGTTTGATTTAGTGCTAGATCAGTTTGTGCGAGTACTGCAGGTGAATAAAGGAGCTTCTGGAAGTACCTACTGGCTGCTGCTGCTGCTAAGAAGGGAGCTGCAGAAGCATTTCGCGCTATGAAAGTAACCGGAGGACGTCCTGTCATACACCCTATCCTGCAGATTTGCAATGCTACTGAAAGAAAATGAATGCACACTCGTTTGGTTTGTTATGAATTTAAACCTACAATAAAGAAATGTCAAGGGGATACGTGCAGCAGAACCCTACGTCCCCCCACTCCTGGCTGCCATCACAGGTCTCCTAAAGACTACAAAGCCCAAGGCAGAAAATCGAGTGCCTCGGTACAAAAAGGGAGATGTGCTGAAGTCGGTGTTTAATTCCTCAGACTCCTGGAGACCAACCGCAGTGCAGCTGAAATCCTCACATGCCCCAAAATTTGAGTTTGCATTACAGGGACGTACGAACTGCGGCATTTAAACAAAGGTACAAATCACAATTGAACTGAAGCAGGTTGCAAACCCGGTGATCGAGGCCGATTAGAGGCTTTGTGCACAGCCTTAACTGTGTACTTCTGAAGCCTGGAAGTCGATTACAGACCTGCTCTTTTAGGCATTCAGTCTTAACATTTTCATTCCACTATTCAAATAAGAGCAGCTAAATCAGAGAAGCTGCATTAGAGACAGCCGAACCGCCTGTCTGAATTTGGTGCCTTTATGTTCGAGGTGTTTGGGTTTGGCTTTGTTTTCCATGTCAGACCTCTGACGAAACCATGCAGGGCTGGCTAGGACTGCGTGCTGCTCCCAGGCTCCTCGGAAAGCAAATCACCTTGACTGCATTGCAGAAACGCAGAGCTTACAGGTAATGGGATATTATATAATTTATCCAGCATTTTCTATTCCTAGTTAGCATCTTTTCTTTATAATTTTAATTGTAGCATGTTTGCTATCATTTCCAGATAAAACCTCGTTGCTTGTGTTACCCGGGTGAAGTCTGAGCTTGGTCCACACATCCTATTTATTTCACCATCACTGAACTGAGAATGGCATACACGAGCGGTTAGAGCACAGGATGGGGGTTATAAATCTGTGCAGGTGGGTGGAACGGGAACCGAAGCTAACTTTAAATGTTCTGCAATGTAAATCTTATCGTGGCTGATTTTTAGATGTTACAACTAAAAAGATATTGCTCAAGAACTCTTTAAAAGAGAAAGCTCTTAGAAAATTAATCCACACCAACAGCCTGAACGTGTTGAATGTTCAGACACCATGAAATGTTCACACACCATGCGTTACACAAAGAAGTTAGAAAATTCAGAGTGTTAAAGGAAAGTCAGATCGGACTGAACACTGGAGTACAAATAAAGCGTATGCTATATAGGACAAACTCCCAGATAAATGGCTTTTTGTTACAAACAGGTCATTGCAATAAAGGCAGGCAAGTGTGGCAATGACACTTCATGCATTACGTGAAAATACCTGGACTTTGACTTTACGAAACGATGACAACATGATGGAGGAATGCAGAGTCTGAAAGGGAGGGGGAAATCGAGATAACATTCAGCTAACTACAACTGGAAGGACATAGCTCAACGCATTTTTTTTTCTCTCCAAAATGCATATTCCGTCACAGCACGCATTCCATACTTTCCTTTTGGTTCCTTGCCACATAACACAACTTGGCATTATTGTTACGCAAGCTATTGCAAGTAACAGACCTCCCCATGCAAAAAGGTTACAATTATCAGCAGGAAAACTTAATTACTTTGGTATGTGCTAACCTTTCCAGTTAATTAAAAAAGCAAACAAACAACAAAAAAACCTGTAACAATCTGAAGGTCAAAACAGAAAGTAAAGGAAGTTATCTGGACTTGGCAAATGACTCTTCTTGCTACACAGTAATCAAACAGGGTGGCTTAATTTAAAGACAAACTCAGTGAGAAGGTTTTGAATATATATATATATATCTACAAAGATGTTTACTTTCAACTGCTACAGTAAAAAGGAAATGTAGCAGCTGCAACAGAAGGTATTCTTCGAGATGTCTCGTCACATAGCTGTTAGGTGTACCTAATCCACTAAATATTTAGCTGAAAACTTCCTGCATCCCCTAACTCTTGTTTTCCCCATGAGCGCACTGCAATCCCTGAAGCAGTTCATGGACAACCACGGTTCTGTGTCTGTGCTTGCTGAGGCTGCCGCATATCTCTCCTGGCATTTGCATAGCTTAACGTGTATCAGTTGCAGCAGAGAGAAGGCAGCTTGCCACCCCATTTGATCCACGGTCAGCAATGGGAACATAATGCTGGACGACGCTTGGCAATCCCCATCGACAGCATCTGCAGTCTGCTCCACCCCATTTTTCTGCTGCCTACACTTCAGGGACAAATGGAAAAACCAAACTCCCACACTATACTAACATGGAGTGGGGAAAAGGGAGGAATTCATATCATTTCCTCTGATACCGGGGAAACAACTAGTTCCCCTCAAAAAGCAATGTATTTGTGAATAAAACAATGGAACCCCTTAAATATATTAAGTACATAAGAAGGAGACAACGATACTAAGGTATTTGCTTTAAATTACTAGGGTTAGTTATAAATGTAGTAGTTGAGAAACAGGGGTATCACACCAGGAGGTAACACCCTGTCTTAAAGAGATGCATGGCTTCTGTGCAAAGGAAAAACATGTAAAGAAGGCTGAAAAGACAGTCTTTGACATTTGGTATTTGTTATTACATTTTTTTTAAATTAAAAATACAATAAATACGTTTAACTTCATCTACTATGGATCTCATAGAAGCATAACCTCTAAATCTGATTGAAAAACAACAGAAATTCAATTTAAATCCAACCTGTCCAGATGTACTTTTCTTCCCCCCAGTATGAATGGAAATAAATTACTTCATGTGAACAATGTAACCTGCTATCCTGGTTCAAGTATTTTCCACAGCTTAACAGTTCCAGTACTACAGTTACAGATCCTGCACACAAAGCAGCAGAAAACATCCTATTTTCTAACCTTTTGTTCCTTACCTATAAATCGTGCAGAGCAAATAATGACAAATGAAGATTTCATGGAAGGACGGAGTGCTAGTTGCATTTAAATGCACAAAAAAAGCCACGCAACGTGATTTAATATTTGTTTTGAAAAAATCTGAATCCCTGACCAAGGCCTTTCAGAGAATAGTCTTTGGAATCTTCTGGCACTTCTCTCCAAACAAAACACCAAAAGAAAATAGATTATTTTTTTTTTCCAGAAAGATACAGAACCATTCCAGGCCTTTTTTTTTTTTTTTTCCCCTCCTGTTCATTTGCCATCTCCAGACAACTGCTGTTCAGAGCCTATTTAAATATGTATGAAAGACTGCTGAATTGTCACGTACATTTCACACTGGAACACGTACTAAAAATCCTAAACAGCCGACATGGACCTGCCAGAAAAACGATAAATGCAATAAATGCTTGTGCTTTCCCTTAAATACCAGGGCAGCTGATTACCTCAGTGGCACATATTGATGAACTAGCAATGTATTTATACTGTTCTAACCCCAAAAGGGTGGGCAAGGAATCTGGGGAGGGGGAAGACAGTCATTTCTTTATGTTAAATAAATATAGAAATAAAAAGGCAAGGAGAGGAATAGATACTGTTGTTGTTTTTTTTGAGGGAAACCTCAGCGCTTGCCCTGCATCTGGAAGGAGCAGAGGCTGGGGGGCTTTTATGTGGGGGGGGGGGAGGCTTTTTTTGAGGGGGAAGGTTTTCTGTGAGGGGGAGGCAGGCTTTTTTGGGGGAAAGGCTTTCTGTGAGGGGAAGAAGATTTCGAGGGGGGGAGGCTTTCTGTGAGGGGAGGAAGGCTTTCCGTGAGGAGGGGAGGATTTCAGGGAGGAGGCTTTCTGTGAGGAGGGAAGGCTTTCTGTGAGGAAGGGAGGATTTCGGGGGGTGAAGGCTTTCTCTGAGGAGAGAGGCTTTCTGCCAGCGGCCCCCCGGGCTCTGCCGTCCCCCTCTCCCCTCACGCTGACCTTGGGCAGGGCCGGCCGGCTCGAGGAAGCCATTGCCGGTGCCCCGGCCCCGCCGGCTTTCTCCTCAGGAGCCGTGAGCGGCCGGGCACGGCCGGGGGCTGTCCCCGCGTTACCCACCCCGGGGCGCCGGCCGAAATTCCTGCCGCCGCCCGAGGCTGCCCAGGGCGGATCCCGGCGCTCCCCGCCCGCCTGCCCTTTATCCGCGCCTCGCCCCGGGGCTGCAGCCCCTCACCGGGAGGAGGGTTCCCGTCCTTTCCCCTCAGGGGCGAGCTCCCCCCACCCCCCCGGGCGCTATAGGAAACCGCCGTGAGGGGCGAGTCTCGGCCGCAGCGCACCCGTACACCTGTCTCCGCAGCGGCGGAGCGGGGCGTGACGGGGCGGCGGCCCGGTTTACCCGAGGGAGGTGGGAAGAAGGCGAGCGCGGCGCCCAGCCGCAGCCTCACCGGGTCGGTGCGCAGCTCCCGTCCCCGTCCCGCCGCCGCCTCCCCTCCGCCGCTACGGCCGCCCCGCGCCGCCCGCGCCGGCCCTTTTATAGAGCGCGGAGGTGACGTCAGCGCCGCAGAACGGGCGGCCGGCCCGCGGAAATGGCCGAAGGGCTTCGGAAAGAATCGGAGGGAGGGGGGGGAGGAGGGGACGGCCCCACCCACTCGAGCGCCGTAGAACGGAGGGAGTGCGCATGCGGGGAGGAGCGGAGTGAGCCGAGGGGCTCCGGACAGTAACGAGGGGTTCCGGAAATTGCCGAGGGGCTCCGGAAAGCGCCGAGGGGCGGGGTAGGGTGCCTGAGGGCGAAGGCCGTGTGGTGGCCCTTCAGCTCTGCTTTCCCCAAGCCATGGCAAACGTTCAAAATAAAAATAAAAACAAAAACAACAAGTGACATTGGAAATCATTTTAATTAGCGCAGCAGTGGGGTCTTCTGCCCCCCTTTTCAGTCCCCGCAGGGGCCAGGTCCCTGCTCTCACCGCAGAGCTGCTGTAGATTGTGAAAATTCAATCGATAGGCCCGACTGCAAGCAGCAGCCTCAGCAGCTTTCCATTATTAAATATATATATATATATACACACAACATAGACGTGGTTAAGGCTTTTTGAAGTAGCCCGCAATGTCAGAATCACAAGCTCGACAAGGGCAGAACATCAAAAGGGTGCACATGGTTGTCAAAAATCATCTATTTTTAAAAAGCCGATGCATAAATTCAAAGGAAAATGAGCCTTTTGTATAAAAGAGATGTTTTAAATAGACACGGCAAATAAGGTTTACCCAAATCTCTTTTTTAGAGGCCTAGTAAAAACAGAACTTCATAGGACCAACACAGCAAGCAGCTTTTAGTGATTTTGGAGTTAATAACGCTTTCTTTTATTAAAGGACTTAAATGGAAAAAGCACCCTGGCACTGATCTTGCATCAGAAGCCGTAGGACTGCCTCCAACTATTGTCTCTAAGGAAGAGTATGACTCACAGCAATTTCAATGCATCTGGTCCTGAGCACGCAGTATTTTCACATATGAGATGCTCTCACTTGTCATATTTGATATGAATATGTATGTGGTGCCATTTTAATATATGCGGAGGACCTTATTTGCACCACAACTTAACACCAAATGGCTAACATTCGAAGCTGCTAAAATAACAAAAACCAGAACAGCATGATACAAGTCAAGCACCAGCTCAAGCAGTAGATGCAACCGTAAGCTACATCTAAAAATAAATATTTATTAGTTATTTAGAAGAGCACCCATTCAATTAAAAATTCTTATTAATGTTTTTGAAATAGCATATAAATATCTGGATGCCCTTTACTGAGGTAGAAAGGGATACCATATTTGTTATTAATGAAAACAGGTACTTATATCACCCCCCCCCCCCAAAAAAAAAAAAATTAGTAAACCCCAGTACCTGTCAACCAAAACGAGGAAAGATTCTGTATCTTGTACATACCACCAAATCACCCCTTGTGTTTTGGCACAGGCAGATAATTGTTTCTAACAGACATGACCCATTACTATCTTGATAAAGTGAGTCTCCAACGTAATTGCAGATAGATATGAAAGATGTACTCATAACATCTCCACTCTCTATATAAAAAAAAAATAAGCATTTTCAAGTATACTAATGAAAGTTGTAGTACTTACCTGTTAAAGGATACTGGAAGAAGATTTCCAGCATACCAGAACAATCACCAGTAATGTTAATCTAATGAATTCCAGTGTCACTTTACAAAATTTATACACCAAATACAAATTTAATTTATTACCAGTCAATTTTAAAGTCAAAGTTCAAGGTTTTAAAAGCCTAAGTACCATAGTATATACGTTACAATCTTTTCTCAGAAAGTTGGAGGGCTATGTAAAAAAAAATAAAACTCAAATTCAGATTGTCATATGGCCTCCTCAATTCCACATTCTACAGCTTCAAAATGTGAAACCTTTAGGATTATTAAAAAACAATCTGGTAAAAACAATAATTTTAACTTGTAACAGTCTTTTGAAAAAAATCACGTACTACTTTCTAGAACTCTGCAGCAGATTTTCTCATCTTGGAGACTACCAAAATAGTTCAACAACAGTGCAATATCCATCAAACAAATCTCCCACCACCCTGATCCCCCGTACTATGTATTCTCCAATAACTACAGAAAAAAGAACAAGCCGCATCAGACTAAAGAAGAAAAAAAGAATCACACTTTAATATTAAACTTGAACAGATTTCTAGAATGAACTATTCTCAGAATAATCCACCATTGGTATAAAAGTATTACAGTACTTTATACATAAAAATAGCATAACATTAAAAAGTAAGAAATATATTTATATAAAATGGTCATTATAAAATATAATTCAATGCACCATAGGTAACTCAAGCATACCATTTCCCCCTCAAATGACGACAGAACATCAGCCAAAGTGTTCAAATGAATGCACTGTTTCACTGTTATTATTTTTTTAATAAAATTATTAGCTTTCATCCACTTAATGGACAGTGGACACAGAATTTCTGTAGTTTCAGGAACTCAGCTTTTTCTCCATAAAGTTACTATCCACACAAAGTTTTTAAAACAGTGAGTCTACCTCTCTTAGATCAAGAACACTGCCTCTTGGAGCAAAGTTACATTCAACAGAGAGAAACGTTCACGATGCTAGGCCAAGTACCTTTTACCAGTCTCTCAGTAGTTTTAAATGTTGTTGCCGAAACGTTCACGATGCTAGGCCAAGTACCTTTTACCAGTCTCTCAGTAGTTTTAAATGTTGTTGCCACAAACAGGATGCAAGTATGTCAACACAACGGGAAGTGAATTACAAAAGCTTGACATAATAAATAACAAAAATAAAGTTTCACCAGTAGGTTTCTGAGACTGATTACTTTGTTAAGACTTCGTAAAGCTTTGAGGTATTTTCACTTCCGCGAATAGAACAGCACTGAGCAAATTTTCAGTCCAAGTGTTTATAGTGAAATCCAGAAGTTATCAGAATACTGTATGTAAACTACCTTCCACATGTTTAAACATATCAAGGAAAAATTCTCAGTTTTCCATAATCTACTATATAAAAACCTATAAAAATCCAAAATAAAGAACAGCTTTATCCATTTCCAAAAAATTAAACCATATTTTGTTCTACGCAACACAAAACTTACTGAATTACACTTTAACACACGGTTTGAATATAATCTCTTCATCCACCCAAATACAAAATGAATTTGTTTCGCCTCTATATGTAAACAGGAAGCCAGGTCTGAAAGCACTGACATCCAGAGAGGAAGAAGTATATGCTGATTTATGACCTCCAAAAGGAAGACTGCAGAAAGCCCTTTGGTAATGGGATTTCCTTCTTCTGTAAACATTCCTAGTGAAGAGGAGACAACAACAAAAAAAAAAAACAAAGGAAAAAGAAATGGGTATCTTCGTTTGCCATCTCTTCTCAGGGATTTTGATGGCTCTTACTGCACACATTCAAAGCATTGCTAACAAAGTATCAAAATTTGTTTTGAAATTAAAGTACAAACTATGATATTAAAATATGATAGCTCTAGTTTAAGACAACATTCACAACACAAAGTATTCAACAGTTCTGCAAGTTTTCTCTAAAAAATACATACACAAAATACAATGCTAATGAGACGCTACAAAGAGCAGCTCAAAATGTCTCCTTCCTCATAATCTAATCAGGACAACATAAAAAGTAAGCAACCCACTGATGAAAATGAGCTGTTACAGAAATGACTCAGCAGAATCGTTCTCAGCCCCTGTATCTCCTCTCACTGCAACTAGTCTCACTGAACATCAACTATAACCAAAATAATTTTCCACTGAGAAAAACAGATGTGAGGTAAGAAAAAAGCAAGATGTTTGACATTGTAACTATCATTAAGACAATTCAGTAAGTGAAAGACAGGTTACATCATAGTTACAGGTCCGGACTATCAAGTGTGTGGCAAGCAGCGCCAGCATCAATACTGGAATGATGCATATATTGAATGGAGTGGAGGAAAAAGTCACTGAAAGAAACTGAAAAAAATTGCTTTACCTCCAAGAATTGCTTGAAACGCATTAAAGAGCCCATCTGTCCAGAGCTGGTAATTGCTTCAATCCTGCAGAAAGAACAGCATGTCTCAAAATCTATTTAGAAAGTTGAGTTTTATTTGCAAGTGGATAGGGAGGTGAATGTCAGAGATAGGAAAAGGTGGAAGAGTCTTTTAAGAGCAAACACCAAACACCCAAAAAGTACGAACAAGGATTATTTCACATTCCTAAAAACAAATATCATACCTTGGGAAGTAGTCTTCTCGGATCAGCAATATCATTTTCCAGAACTGAACCTGATACTGTTTCATGAGAGCATTACCACATACCTACGGTATAGAATCGGGTCTCAGAATAGCATAACACTTTCAATGAACCTGTTCAATATCAATCACTGAATATTTAATTCAGACATTAAGATAGATACCTATACCTACACTAAAACAAGCAAAGGTTCTAGATTGCCCTACTGCCAGCACAATCACCTTTTCTCATTGTTGACTGAGTGGTCATCACTAGTACCAATTTGATGTTGTAATTCCTCTTACTCCAGCCTCCCTCAAAAATGAACAGCCTTCTCTAATACCATTTGCTAATGTATACTGTGGTCATTTACCAACCTTGATTAGTGCAGTATGTACTTATCAATTTTATTCATATAGCCAGTTTACAGAATGCCTCTGGTGTATTTTGCTTTATAATTTATTCTCTTTTTACATTCTTTAAAAGGCATTTAATAAGCACAAAAGCTGCTTCTGTTTGATAATGCATCTCCCTTGACTCCAGCCTTCAGCTTTGGCTCTTATTTAGGATAGCTATGTATCCTGGGATATGGATTAATATACATAAGACTCTCTCCTTTCCAACCTGAAAAATCCATCCTGTCTTATGAAGTAATTCATCTGGAAAGGACACAGGACCTTACGTTCTGCATTGTATTGTATGAATTGGCACCAAGTGACTAGCAAACCTTATTCTTACAGGAGCATGCAACTATTTTTTTAAGGTTCCTGTTGTTTTTTTTAAAGGAAAATATAACAACAGAAGTTGCACGCGGTCTAGGTAAACCAATTTTTTAAATCATTCAACTCTAAGGCTGTATTAGCAAGAATGTGGAATTACTCATCTTCCCTTCTGAAGGAAAATGGACAAGTTAAAAAAACTGTTCTTAAAAAGCATAACAAACCTCACCTCAGTCAGTAATCCCTTCAGACACTACAGTGTCACCAGTTTAGATCCCTTTAACCACCAATTCACCAATTTACTGTCTTGTCTCAAAAAGCAATGACTTTTTTATTAAAAAAAAAAAGGAAAAGAAAAAAAGGAAAAAAAATGTTTGTCATTTTCCAGTGTTTTGCTACTGCTAAGTAGGCTCATGCATCACTGACCTCCAGAAAATCGAAAAGAAGTGTAGCTGTCACATCTGCCAGAGGCTCCATATTCAACATATGAGCAAGCCAGCGCCATCCATAACTCAGCCCATGAGGATGTGTCTATAAAACAATAGAAAAAACTAACCACCACTTGTTTTACAATATGCAAAGTGCTATTATCAAAACAGACAGTCTTCAGACTTCTTTTCACTTTTATAAAGTTATTTTACAATAGCCTTACATCCAACCTGACCGTTATGAAAATACCAAGAAAGTAAGTAAAGGTCTATGATACAAAGTACTTTGCATTGCCTTGTTTGGTTATGGTTATGACCATCTCTCTTCAAATATTATGAGTTGGTTTAGGTTCAGCTGCAAATCAAGTTTCTAATACATTTAGTAGAGTTTTGGGATACTAATGGAGTTCTAATTATAACATCATATACGTATACCCCTTGTCTGTTTCCATAAGGCCACCGGAGCTGAATGATAGCAGCGTAAAGACGAATCATTCCTGACATCCGTTTAAGAAAATGATCTTGCTCTTCGATCTTAGAATCCTTAAATTGATATCCAAGCATCCTAAGTATGAGAAGATGTTCCAGTATTAGGACAGCAAAACACATTCACACGAGTCCCTGCACTTCTCAATTTACTTTAAGTCAAATGTACTGAGAAAAAGGATAATCCAAAAGCATGTAAGAATTATTGCAAAGTCTGATCATTACATTCTGGATCATATATTCCACTATTTTGCACCACACAAAAGCTTCAGGTTCTGTACTGGATATTTCAGGTCAAATCAAGCTATGGCTATCAACTGTTCTTTGAGAAGAACAAGGAAGAAGCAGCAAAAGAGCATCCATTATCCCTAAAAACATTTCCAGAGGTTCTGAAAAACGTTCTCCAGGGGTGCAGAATCAGGGGAACTGCACACTCGTGGGTAAACCTCCAGATTCTATGCAAGCACGTCACAGTGCCTAAGTAGAGATGGGGAAAAGCAGAGTTCACTCACAAGAATACAGTCCTAGCCCTTGTTGAGTGCATGCTGAAGAACTCCAGTAATAAATTTACCTCTTATACTCTTCCATAGAAGTCCCCTCTTTGAAGGCAGGGTAGAATGGCACAGAATATGGGCACTTTTTGTGTAGATGAGCTAAAAAGAGATCTCCGAATTGAGGGTGTATTTCCCAGATTCCTGATGCCACCGCTGCAATTGGAAAAGCTGCCTCACGATGAGAAGCTACTTCTTCTTCTCCTTGACTCTGGAACGGGGAAAGAAAAGTCTGTTCCCACCCCTCCAAGACATTTCTCAGACAACAAATTGAAAATATCGTTTTGTTCCCTCTCCTCTGTTGTAATTAGCCTCTACTAATGTGTCTATGACTATTGTAGCCACCCACAAAAAAGCTGATAAGGCCCTGTGTCATCAGCTCCCACAGACTATGACAAACTTGGCTCAGGACACAAAAAAGGAGTTAGCATCTTCAGGCACAAAGTGCAAGGCTGCACAGATATTTCTACTCCAAACAACCATATTCTAATGTTTACAAATTCAGTCACAGTTTTACTCCAAGGGAAATTTTTTTTGCATGTATTTTGTCTCTGCACTGACAAATTAAAGTCTCAAACAACCCAAATTCACCAAATAAAGAATAGGAAAAAAAACACTGCCAACTTCAAAAAGCAACTCAAACAATGATACATCATTTTTGGGAGGTGCTAACTGCACAGCAGGGACAGAAGCTTGACTCTTGTGAGCTTTCTTCTTTTTCCTCCAATTCTGCCAAGATGTAGGTTTTTGAGCATATGTACAGTTTTGTCATAGATCATAAATAACTACCAATCTTTTTTCCACTATTATTATATCAAACTAGTTAAGATTATGCAGCATGTAAGTCTGGAATTTAAAATAATAATTCCTCTTAGAAAAGATAAAACAGTGGAGGGAGAGACAAGAAAAGAGAAACAAAGTTCCTTCTTTGTTTTGTTGTGGTTTTTTAACTCGTAAAGCACTTTCTCTAATCAATATGAACATTAACACATGCCTAGTAATTTTGTTTGTTGAAGAGGGAGGACAATACCCAAAAGAGCTTCCTAAAGCACCAGCTACCTTTGCCACCCCAACAAAGAGAAGAGTTTCTCACCACAAATTTCTCTGCAAGTTTGTAATAAACAAAATCCAGACCCTGTGGATGCTGAGTCACTGATATATTTCGCCCTCCACTCCGAACAGACTTTCCAGAGAGTAGGTTATTGATCCTGTCAAATATCTCTCTCAGCTGAGAGCCTGTAAATATATCAGGAATGTATGGAGACAGAAGGTTAGGAAAAAGCAGACAAGCCTTAAAAAGATCACATCAACTGCACAAAAACTAGACCCACACCCTAAAGGGCAAGATGCCTCCAACTGCTCATTTGCTACATCTGATTAAAGAAACTGAATTACGATGAAGCAAGAGGCTTCTCAGGGAGGCAACAGACTCTAAAAACAAAAGCAAGCACTGTTCTACAAAGATTTGGCCTCTTCCTACACCAGCTCTCTTCTGTAAGGGTAATTACAGAAACCTTGGATACACTGTGTTCTACTAAAATCTTTACAGTAAAAGGCATTACAGTTGGATTGAGCTCTTTGTGTTTTCCTGACCTGCTATGCTAGAGATCTGGCTAACAGGGATCGTAGCTGCTTTCTGCAAGTCCATTTTTGTCTTCTTAACCTGCAAAACAACAACAAAAAACATTTTATAAAACTTTAAAGGCAAGAGAATTGATCAAGGCTGCAAGGCAGAGTTTCACTGATGCAATATATACCTTATGGTCCAAATTCTGAAAGTAAGAATTCAGCCCTAAATCCTAACTCATCTTTAGCTGAATTAAATCCTCTGAAAATACTACGCAACCTAATCTCACGGAACTGAGGTCAGAATATTTATTTCCACAATAGCTAGCATTTAATTTAACAGTTTTATGTACCTAGAAGACCAGCAACAGAATGAGTAAAAAACTCTTCCTGAGACAGTAAGATGCCAGGTTCCTGCATCCACAATCTTTAAGAGCTGAAGACACCCCCAGAAGGCCAACAGTAGACAAGTAGGTTAGTTTTGCCTCAGGACACATCTATTGGATTTTCAGATGCACATAACGTACTGGGAGGAAAAGACAGAATGGGCAGCATCTAACAGGTTTTGTTTCATTTGCATTTTGAATCAATGTTCAAGACTTAAATGAGTAAAGGTTATTCTGCTGCAGACTATATGATAAATGAATATAACTGAGAAACATTAGAAAAAAATAAAGTAACGTAAATGTTCAGAACCCACTGTTTAACATTTTTCTGTCTCAAGGTTTGAGTCATACTAAGATGTAAAGTACTCATTAAATCAACAGGAAAAAATCTCATGAAGAATGAATGATACATAAAAATGACAAAAGCAAGTGTGAAAAGTAATTCATTAGAAGCAGCATACAGCATTGTCTTTTAATACTCTATAGCAGTCCAATCCAGATTGTTAAAACTGCAGAAAATAAGTAATCTGCAGAATTTAAAAAGTAGGCTAAAATTTTGCTCTACAGCCCCTGATTTTTTTGACAGATTAATATATTTTTTTCATTACTACTATGACAGTGAGGATGAGCAGACTTAACAGGGGCTGCTGCTAGAAATGTTTTTTATGAAAGCTCTCCTACTTCCACTAGAGATCAAGATAATCCCTCTTCAACAGTGTTAATCATTTGTTCGTACCTCACTGTCTTTGCAGTTGCTTATCGCACTGAAAGAAGCAGCACACCGGTTTGCAGCATCTTGAAGCTCCTGGTACCAACGCATAATACTTTTGTCTGTCTTAACTTGATGTCCTAATAAAAAAGAAAATAAATAAAGTTAAAAATCAGGAGATTAACAAAGACCCAAAAATCTAGAACACCTGATTTAAGTCAGCTTATGCACCAGATAGTTTGCTGCTGGCAGTCCTATAACCATGTTGTTAGTTGTGCTAAAAGTTAAAGCTACGAGAAGGTACATCATCGCAACAATAAGATACCAAAATAGGATTTGGCAAAACAATAAGAAAGTGTATACGGAGGAAATGGCAGGGGGAGAGTAACAACCAACCTTCCTTTGTCTGCTTTCCCCCTGGCAGCTGCGCAGGGGCAGCGCTCTGAGCCTTCATCTGTGATTTTTTCAGTAACTCTTGTTGCTTCCGTCTCTCTTCATCTCTCCTCTTTTTTTCTTCCACAGCTGCAGCGATTTCTTGCTGCATGCTGGATATCAGTCCCCGCATTTCCTGCAGTGCTCGTTCAATATTGGCCACATCCACTTGAGTAGGGAAACCTCTCTATCAAGAAATAGAGAAGGCGATAGAACATCAGTCTTTATTTCCACTACATGTAGTCCAACAGTAAGAGCAAGAAGCCATTGAAGCACTAGTTTTCATATTATCCAGGAGACAACTACACATTTTACCCTCTTTAGTGAAAATCTTTTTCTCCTTTATTTGTACGTAAAGTTTGCCGTAAGGGGATCTTAGTCCATGACTAGATCTCACAAGATCTTAGGAAACAAAAATTAATAACACACTTTGACAAGTGTAACGGAACCCCAATGCAAAGACTAGATGGCTTCCTTTGCAGGAAGATACCCGTGACAAACTGGAACAGATGACGACCGTTATTACAGTGTTTAATTTTTCAAGGTTTGTATCTCACCTTCACATAGAGAAAGTGTTTTTCATGGAAACACAGCTCCTGCAAAAAGGCTTGCTAAGATAGGAGTACCCTACCACATTCAGTATTTCTCTTTAATAATTTATGAACCACTCCACTTCCATGGTTGCCTCAAGAAGGAACTTAACAGCATCAAGAGCTGCACTACTTTAATAACAGTCTCTCTTGCAGAAATCCTCATGCATTTTTATAAGCCATTTTCACACAGCTAAAGTGTCAAAGAAGAGAATTTGCCTTTTGAATTAGCTGCTTTATAGGCCAAACATCTAAAAACATTTCTGTGACATGTTAGTTAACTGTCTCAAAACAAGCTGCCTTTGAAGACTCTTACAGGGAGCTTTAAAAGGAAGAAGAAGCACAGTTAAGAACAACCCTAGAGCCACTACCTCACTAGCGGTGCGGATGAGTCCTGACACCAGCCCACAGATCTGGTTGCCTCGACTACTGTATGCAGAAAGATCAATTTTTGGCAAGTCTTTGTGTCTGTAATTGGGATCAATCTGCTGGTTAAGCTGTAGCACTTCCTCTTGGATGGAATAAAGGCGACGCAGTCTTTCCTGGCCTTCTTCCTTACGCAAACGCTCCAGCTCCTCCTGACGCTGCCTCTGCTGCTGTGCCTCACGCAGTTTTAGGTTTAATACCTAGGGAGAGAAAGAAAATAGACACGGAGTTAAGCAACTCTAGCTTTACAGGTCCCTCCTGGCTTAATGAAAGGAACTGCACATGGGGAAAAAACAACCAAACAAAAAATTTTTCACCAGCTGTAGTCTGAATGTGGTTCTGAATACAGACGTGCTACAGAAGCTGCAATAGCACGACTGACAAATTTTGCTGCTTACAGCATCCATGGAGCCTCAGGGCTGGAGAATAAGAGGTTCACAGGGAATCTCAGGACTGTTTGATCGCCATGGAGTTAGGAATAAGAAGATTCAGATTGAATCTTAAGACATAAAATAAGTATATATAAGTTTCCTCAAATGAGTTAACAGACGAAGTTCTAAGGATAGGCCTAAGAACGTCACAACATGCTATTTTTATAAACAAGACCCCATCTCTATGGAATTAGTAAAGACAAACTAATCTTTAAAGAAAAACACCTTATCCATCAAGACAACACCTTGACCAATCATATAGCAGGAGCAAAGCCTAGTTCAAGCACGAACATCAGCAAACTTTGAATGGAAGTTAGTTCAGTTAAAGACTCCACTGTTCTGCTCCTGTAACGCATGTGCCTTTACTGAATTTCCACAACAACACAGCAGGTGCCTGCAGCAGCACCAGAAAATACGTTCTCACCCCAGGAATACTATGTGTAGACAAATAAATCAATTGGTCTTTCCAGTTCCTACCAAGTAGTCATGCTCTTTTATGAAAGAAAACTGTTACAAGTCTCAGACCTTTGCTCTGTGTCGGTGTTCTTCTTTCAACTTCTCTTGCTGTCCCTGAGTTTCCTTTAAGCTAAAATACATATAAACACAGTGGAAAAAAAAAGGTCTATTAAAGACATGATCAAGAAAATACAAACACAAACACACAAGTTACTTTTAAACATTTTTAAGAATTAACCATCACTTTGGTTAGATGCTATAGTATTTTAAGGATATTGGAGCTATTCTCACCTCTTCTCCATCACTTCTTGCAAATCTTGGAATTCCTGATGCCGCTTTAGCTCCTTCAGTTCATCAAAACGCTTCAGTTGTTCACTTGCAAGGTCATACACTGCCCTCACCATCTGCTCTTGCTGCTCCTGCCGCTGCCTGAGCCACTCCTGCAGATTGCAATGGTGCCAGAAGCACCACAATGTGATAAGCACCACAATTCACCAGAAGAAAATACAAATGAAATTGCCTAGAGACAGCCAATGTGGTCCACTTGAGTTTATCCTAAACCTTATACAGTAAACAACTGCCCTTTTGTTTTAACCTGAGCATTGTTACCTCCAGTTATATAGCTCTCCTGTGAGTCACATACACCTCAGCCCCCCACCCCCTTATTTATTTATTTATTTATTTATTTTACCTTTCCTTTCAGCCTGTGCACCTCTTCATACATCCGAATACAGCCTTCGACTTCCGTAACTTTAGATGGAAGGAGTGTTGGAAGGACTTCTTGATCCATTTCCAGCAGACTAAGACCATTATTTCCCTACGTGGTCAGCATACGAGTAGAATCAGTGACTGAATATAGTATCAGAAATTCAAGGAGGAAAACAGGTAAATCAAGTCTCTTACACTGCACATTACATAGAAAAACAGACAAAGGAGTCAACCAACACGAGTTTTAGAGTAGTTAAATAACACAGAAGCGTAATCTCACAATTTTGAGCATCTTCCAGCACCCACATGAGGTTGTGATAGTTGCCCTTCCCAATCAGTAAAATTGGCAGCAGATACCAATAGCCTCTAGGACTTTCACAAGGGCTCACTATCACCTAAAAAAGCTAGACAGACTCCCCAAGTTCTCTCTACATTCACTGAAGATGTTACACTGCAGGAAACCAAGATCAGTTTATACTTTGAATCATCCTTCAGGAAGAGCCACAACACATCTCAGTCATTCAGACTCCAGAGAAGAGACAGAAGAGCCTAAGAGAGTACTCACAGACTCCTACAACAGGCCTGATCCTACTCTGTGACCATATTCTTCCACATGGATGAATCCCATGCTACTAATCCACGTAATTATATCACGCCAAATAAATTTTCCTTAGTTATGGCGAAAAAGAGCTTGCTTTTGGCCTGCTGTGAAAGTTATTTCAGGAAGATCTTCTTACTACCAATTTTATCATCCCCTGGCTATGCTAAAAAAAAAAACAAACAGCTGGAAGTAAGCATGTATTTTTCCCCACAAATTAACAGAGCAGAAACCAACCTCTGTCAGACAATTTATGACAGCAAGTTAACATACTTTTTCCACATAGCTGCTCACATTCGGGCTATAATTAGAGAGCTACCTTTGTTTCACTCAGCACTGTAGACGAAAGTGGTGAAGAGCCCTGGTGGCTGGCAGACACGACCTTCTTAAGAGGTAGCTGATTTGTACGCGGAGTGTATTTGTTAGGTGTTGAAGTTCTGGAGGGTGCAATTTCCTGGTCTGACTGTCCAGCCATCCTGTCCAGGACCCAGCCAGAATAAGAGGACAGCATGAGAGGCGACATGCATCCTTCCAAGACATCCTTGGGAGAAAACACTTGTTGTGAGCACGAAGCACAGCAAGGAAGCATGAACAAAGACAACTGAGAACACCTGCATGGGTCAGCAGGTGCCTCATAACAGCGGCTCAGTATGCCACTTCCCATTTCTTCTGCCAGCTTTCACAGAATCACAGAATCATTAAGCTTGGAATAGACCTTCAAGAGCAACTGGTCCAACCATTACCCTACTACCAATGTCACCCACTAAACCCTGTCTCTCAGCACCACGTCCAACCTTTCCTTGAACACCCCCAGGGACGGTGACTCCACCACCTCCCTGGGCAACTCGTCCCAATGCCTGACTGCTCCTTCTGAGAAGAAATGTCTCCTCATTTCCAACCTGAACCTCCCCTGGCACAACTTGAGGCCATTCCCTCTGGTCCTATCACTGGTTACCTGTGAGAAGAGGCCGACCCCCAGCTCCCCACACCTTCCTCTCAGGCAGTTGCAGAGAGCAATAAAGTTTGTCCTGAGCCTCCTCCTCTCCAGACCAAACACCCCCAGTTCCCTCAGCCGCTCCACACAGGACTTGTGTCCCAGACCCCTCACCAGCTTTTCGCCCCTTTCTCCCCGCTCCAGCAGGAGGCTCAGCCGCACACCCCTTTCTCCCCGCTCCTTCAGGCAGCCGGCCCAGGTCCCGGACCTCCCCCTTCCATCCCCTTCCCCTCCCCTCCGGCTCCCAGGGGAGCCCCGAGGGCAGCACGGAGGCCGGCGGGCGGCGAGCCCTCACCTCGTCCTGCAGCCAGTGGCGGCAGTATTTCAGGCGGCCCTTGCTGGAGTTGCGCAGAGCCGCCAGCGTCTCCCAGCGGAGCTGCCTGGCCTGCATGGCCGCGCTGCCGCTGCCAACGGCCCGGCCGAAACCCGGCCCCGCTCCCGCTTCCGTTGCCGGTGCGCCACCGGGCGCGGGGCCCCTCCCCGGCCAGTCGTCACAGAGGAAGGGGCCGGGCTCTGAGGGGGCGGTGGTTCTGACCGTTTTGCCCTTATGTTGTGCGGTCCTGTGGCGGAGGTGGGATGGGGCAGCGGGGATGGGGCTGGAGACGAGCCTGAAGTACCGCAGTAATTCCGGTTTGCAGGCAGGGGGAGAGGCCGCCACAGCGGAGGCATTGGAAAGCTCCGGATTTTACTCGCCTGCATAGACAAAATGCCCCTGGACGTCTTGGTTTTGCACGTTTTGGTTTCCAAAATAAGACCCCAAAGCCCCTAGTCACAGCATAATGAAGAGGATCGCTCCAACATAATCAATTAAAACACAGTTTATTGTTTTTGTTTTTTCACCATAGCACCTTTTAGGATTTTTAAGTATGACACAAAATTACAGAACTGTCAATTAATGATTTACTTATAAAAGCTTTATGACAAATACTGCGCAATGACATCACACATAAATAGGATACAAAAGAGATTTAAAAAAATGCTTATTTTTGTCCCCATAAGAACCATTTATTGGAAAGAACAGGGCACAAGAGTCAACAAGTTTTCGAGACTCAACACATTATCAACCGACCTGATTTTTGAGGAGAAAGTGCAGGCCAGTTTGATGAAGATGTTGAGCGTCAGCAGTTGCTCTTTAATTGGCTTAAGACCTAAATCAGTATTTCATGCACAACCTGAACTCATCCAGCATTCACACTGAGACAGCAACTGAAGTGCCACTGAGGTTAAACTGCAGTCTGAATACAGAAGGTTTTCACTCAGTCCTGGGGACATTCGGGATCAGGAAACCAGTGTGAGAAGAGTAAAGCAAAAATTAGCAACACACTAAAATAAAAAAAAAAAGTGAGGATCACAGAGTACACAAGAGTCAAGTAAAAAAAATAATAAAATCATTATTTCTGGTATAAAACTGTTCACAAACACCATGGTGGTTCAGGAGATAATCTTTTGTAAGTGTTAAGCCCAGGCACTTAAGATATTTTCAGCTTCACACTTCTGTGAGAAGTGGGTGGACTTATCTCCCACCATCCTATCACCCGCTGTATTGATATAATGTGAAATAGCTTAAAAAAATAAAAAAAAGAAAAGCAGAAACATATCATATGATCTTCCCAATACAGAAGCAGAATGAAAAAAAAAAACACGAAAAGAAAAAAAGAACTCTTGCAAACATTAATGCACAACTAAAACCAATGACAGGTTTTAAGAGCTGAAACCATCAGGACCATATAGGATGAAATCCTTTTCCATCATATGCAGAACCATCTGGTTTTGGGGCACAGCTTACAGTGCAATGCCAGCTTCCAACACCAAACCAGCATTGCTGATATTCTACACGCTTAAGTCATATGCCACCATCCTTGTATCATCTTGTGCTGTAAGGAAAAGAGAAAAACTTCTCCCTTATGTGACCCTGAAATGCCAACCACTTTTCTAAATAACATATGGCTTTGAAGTAGGGCTCATTTTGTGCTTAAATGCAGAGACACAGGGAGAGCATTGTCCTCATGGAGATGAACGAGAGCGGCCAGGGGAGCCCAGCAAGGCACTTTCTCCAAAAACATTGGCATAGGAAGACTTGAGGAACTGGACGTAGTTTTGCATGCTGCGATTAGTGCTCTCCGACTGCTCTAACCGATCCTTTAAATCCTGTAGGCGGCTTTCATACCGTCGCTCTGCCTATATAAAGAAGCACAAAACACAGGTTGAAAGACAGCAGCATTCACTCTACTCACATTAAACTTGAGCTATTCTGAGAAAGTGCTGCAGCCAGCAAAAATTAGCACAGCAGTAGATGGCATTACCATACATGGTGCTATGACCTTTGTCATTTCTTTTTGATCATTCCAAACTCCATTCAGTAACCCAACAATAAAAACCAGGAGACAACACAGCTAATCATGTGGGCTTTTAAAACTGATTAGCTATAGTTTTATGGAATTAAACACACTCTTCCCTGAAAACCAGCTTGACCTGATTCATATACCAACGCAATTCCAAGTAAAACTCAAGTAAACAAGCAGCATAAATAGGATATTATAAAAGATTCCCCCCTTCTTTCTCCTAGAAGAAAGACTTTTCTCTAGAACAAAAATTGCATTCTCTCTCAGATAACAAACCACAGTACATGAAGTTGGAGTCACAATATCTCCCATGCCATCTGGTGCAAATCTTGTTTAGAGATTAGAGCACGTTCTGTATGTTTTTGGAGCACATCCATAGGGCCTTTTTTATGGACTCAATTGCTGCCAGGACCCTACCAGCACAGCAAGAATACACCTTGCAAGTCACTCACGTCATCTTTGTTCCGACGCAACTGGTTCAGCTCTGTTTTAGTCCTACTCAGCTGGGTCTCCAAATCCAACATCTTGGACTGGGCTGCCCTCTCTCTAGATGTTGCTCGTTCTCGAGTTTGTTCAACCTACATGCAACAACAGAATAACAATCTTGTTAAAGCAAGAATGTTAATTCTTGTTAATGCAAGAATGATTTTTCCCCTAACCCATTGCCCACAAAAGCCCTATAAACTTCACTGGACACATACATAAGCAGCAGCTCAGTCTAGGGCTTTCTTCTGTTGCAAACTGGAGAAGCAGGGTTCAGTTTTTCAAAGGTTTAAGTGCTGACAAACAGTACCAGTACATTTTATTGTTTGTATTTCACTGAACATGATGATTTTCATGAATTTGATCATAGGCTGAGGAGGTAATGTCCAGCATTCTCATTCCCCTTTGACAGCCTGGGTAGTTTTGAGAAAATACACAAATCCAAGAAATTACTTACTTGTCTTTTGGCATCCTCAATGGCCATTTCCAGCTGACGAGCCAAGGAGCTACACTCACGGGTCTTCTCCTCTAACCGCAGCTGACACTGGTGGATCGACTCCTCACGTTTTGCTATGACCTGAAGGAATTCTATGTTCTGGGCGCTCGTTGTCTCTAGTTTTCTGGGTTAAGACAACAAGGGAAGGAAACCTATTCATTTTAAATGGAGAATGTTTCAGTCTGCCTTTTTGTTAGGTCTTGACTAGTCTCGGAGGATTCCATGCTCCCTCAAAAAAGTCCAAGCCCCAAGAAACACTTCTTCATTTCTCAAATCAGAATTTCAAAGACTGAAGAACAAAGAATACTCATATACCTGCCTTTTCCCAGACATCGTCACTAAAAGGAATTGATAAATACAGATAAAAACATTGTAATGTTCAGTAACGTCAAAACTATCAGACTAGATTGAACAAGGAGCTGGTTTATCTGCTGTGTAGGTCACCGTCCTTTTAAAAAATATTTGTAAAGTGTGCTGCAAGAATCTACAACTCTCTCTCTAGTGGACAGCTAGTGATTAGAGATCCTCGTGGGATAAGTAAGCGTGTAGAATCCTGGAGGCAAATGGGGGACTGGAAAAACATTGAAGATGTTTCAATCTCCTGAAAAAAAAAACTCAATAGAAAGAGGATGGAAAGGAAAGGTTAAGAGAACAAGAGAGCCTAATATTTCTAACCTTTCTAGCTCCTCCACCTTCAAGGTGAGCTGCTTTTTCTCCTCTTGGGCAGACTGATACCTCTCTCTTGTAACCTCCATTTTGTCCCCCTGGAGCTCAATCTAAAAATTACAGCAATTAGTTACTTTACAGAATAGTCACTACACACATGACCAACCACCTAAAACGTATGTGGCTTTCCAGAAGGAAACATGCTCAATTCATAATTTTCTGCAGGATCCTAGGAAAGGAATAGTGGATAGAAAAGCAAAGCACTAAACACACTTAACATCCATTTTGTTGGTGCTTCCCACTAATGGTTGGAAAGGTATGAGAAAGTTCTTTCATATTGCACATGAAAAGCCAGCTTGGTAAAAGCTTGCATGCAGAGCAGCCACCTGTAAGCACAGCAAAGCGCACACATTAATAACAGCCATATACATGACAGCATCCCACACAGACACTAGAGATAATACCAGATTAAATACCAGGAAGGTTTGTAACTCCAAGCCCATCAGAGCAAAACAGTCAGACTGCAAGGTTATTTGCTGTGTCCTGAGGCATGGTTGTACAAGTCATGCCTGTCTAGAATTGTCCTGTGACACCTATACAGTCCTCCCTGGGACAAAAAAACAGGGACTAGGAAAACAACCCAAAATCAGGGTGGGAAAAGAAGGCTGGGACAGCACTACCAGCAGAAAAACACAGGAGGGAAAGCTGACAAGATGATGGAAGTAACAGAAGCGAGTGTTGGCATTTGCAAGTGTTGCTACTGCTGCTATTCAAGTCCCAGTATGGTTCTGTACCAAGGGATTAAAAACTTCTCAAACGGTAAGGAATGCTTCTAGCTACCCTGCTAACTTCTTGCACAAAGACATGGCACACACATTTATTTTGCAGTGCACGTTTAATCTTTTCAGAAAGAGACGAGAACAGACAGAGATGAAGTTTGAACTTTCCTGCGATTAGAAATTCATCTTGGTCTCAGACTTGCAGATTGCTGTGTTGCAGGTGCTCTCTGCCAGTCCCTTACCCGCTGACGCAGATCTGCGATGATGAGAGACAGGTCCACATTCTTCTTCTCATAACTCTGAAGCTGGTCCTGACATTTTGCCAGCTGCGTCTCTGTGATCCTTAGGATCTCAGGCAGCTTTTCCAGTTCAGCAAGCTGGCTCTGGAACTGCTTACGAGCCTACAGTCAAAGAGAATATGAGGAACTTTCAAATGTTCATAAGGTCTAGACTAAAAAGTTTCTTTCTGTGAAAGTTTTGTTAGCCTGCAGCCATGATGACACTGTGGAAGTTAGGCAAGTGTTGGAGTTCAAAGCCCAGGTACTGTCGTCTTCTACTCCAAAAGCCTATCCCTTACAATTTGGCATCAATGGATCCTGGGCTTCAATTTTACTAGGATTATAAGTTGCTTTATGAGGAAAAGTCATTCTGCAGCAAACAACGGTGTAACCTACATAGCCCACAGTTCTAAGCCACTATTTCTGCAGCAAAGAACAGGCTACTCAATTTAAACACCTCTGAAGAATGCCATATAGTCAAAAAGAAGCTGTTAAATGTGTTCAATACATTTTGCAGAATGAACAAGCCCTGAGAAAAGCTAATCGAGAAAGGCAAACTCAGGTAACCCTTTATTCACAGCCATTTTAAACTATATGGAGAATATTGAAATCCATAAATGTCTACAGCATATCAGTCTTTAAAGGAATAATTACCAGTTCAATCTCCTTGTTCATTTCATCCTTTAGTGTCTTGTTCTCTTTATCACACTTCTCCAGTTTTGCTGTCACTTCATCTGCTTCCATTCGGGTTTTCAACACCTGGGCATACAAAAAAAGCACATACTTCATCTGTTACATACGGTTTTCAACAAACGTGCTATACTTTGGAGTGACTGAAACTGCTCAAGAATCAGCAACAGACTTCTTGCCACAGTAACCACCATCTCAGACTAAGTTTGTAAATTCACTTTCTGCTTCTCCTGTCTGGCTCATTTGGGCTTTATTCTCCCTTTTGGCCTTATTTTCCTAACTACCAGAATATCCAAAATCCCAAAAGAAGCTGCCAAGAAATAGTATTTAGCACACCAAAAGGCAGAAGAAGGAATCTCACTATTTAACTCTATCTTTAAAAGCTAAAGTGACAGAAGATCCCAAACCATACAAAACTGCAACCTCCAACAGTGATTCACAGATTAACACATTACAGAATAAACCACTGCAGTAAGGGGAGACAACACATTTGTGCAAGTGCTGAAGGAATCAATAAGATGCCTACCTGTGATTTGTAGGTTTCAATCAACCCTTCATAGTTCCTAACAGAGTTCTTGAGCTGCTGTACTTCCATGTGTGCTTGGTTCAGCTTTTCCTCCATTGGGACCACACTAGCCTGAAAAAGAAAACATCTTTCATTGAGTGCCTCGAAGTAACTGTTAAATTAGCCATCTAATGTTGTCTAGATTTGGGACAAAAAAAAAAAAAGAAAAACAACAAAACAGGGATTTTGTCAGTTTAAGTTAGCAAAAACTTTCCAGACTTCAGTGGACTGCCAAATTTATGCCAGCAGAGCACGTGGGTTTAGAATGGATGCGCAGTCTGTTTGCTTGAACGAGCTGTGCTACTTGGATTAGGACCATTCCTTGTTTGGATCAATGCCTAGCTTTACAAGAAGAAAATTACGTAGGTCACCAGAGTCACCAGTGGCAAAAGAAATGACAGGAGAAATACGCCAGGCATTACACCTTTTTTCTTTGTTATTATTGTTACAGAGGTTACCATTCTCTCTGCACGAATAGTTACAGTTGTTTGTTCTCTGGCCAGCATCATGAAGATTAAGAACAACACTTAAGATCTCAGCTGGAAGAAGGAACAGTACTTGGACTGAAGATACTCCTACCAAAAGCTGTAAGAAAGCCAGTCCTCCCAGAACGCTCACTCACTTTCTGTATGTCTCTTTCCAGCATACTTTAGGTATCATACTCAGGCTATGGTGAAACTGGTTTGAAACTAAATGGCAGTAATGGGTGCAAATCAGCTCTGTCCTCAGAGGCCAAGCAACTTATTATAATTTCTCCTCCTTTGTGTAGCATTTCAGCTTCAAATCCCTAGAATCACTGACCTTTAGCCTTTCATTCTCCATTTTGAAAGAAGTGGTCTCTGTAGTCTGTTGATGCAATTTATCCACCAAGGCGTCTCTGTCCTCCCGCATCCTATCCTCCAGGGTTGTCTGCTGTTCCAGCAAGTCTGCCATACGGCTGCCGTAGAGAAAGAAAATTAATCCTTAACTGACTAGAAAGAATAAGACTCCTAATCCTTCAAAATAAGCTTCAGAAACACGTCTTTTCCCTATACTTTCATATTCCTGTTCTGTTCATGTATACATACCTACCTGTTACACTGTTCTACTACCTCAGTCTTCTTAGCCCACTCAAAATTGACTTGAATTGTCCCCCTGGAGCTCAAATGCATTGCCTCCAAGATACATGGGATAAAGAGGTATTTCTCTCTTGCCTCATACCTACCTATTTTTTCCTGCAGCAACAACTATACTGCAGTAATACCAACATATTTATTTACCACCACGACAAAATTGCCATGAACTAGACTGTCTATAACTTTCTAATACCTTCCATTCAAGGATCTCAAACATTTAAAAAGAAAAATAACCTTAACCATTTCAAAGCATGACAAAATGGCAAAGGTTCAGAGAGATTTACGGATCAGCCTGCCTTTGCTATGGCAAGTCAACAGCAGAAGCCACACCTTTCTTGGCCCCTCCAAACTCTACTGTCCCATAGACAGGACTAGTTTTGCTTGGATGTTTACGGACAACCCAATTAAATTATTCAATTTAATTAATTAATTTATGCTTGAACTAGGTACTCATCCCCACTCATGCCAGTTTCTCCACACTAGTCTTATTTTAACCTGTTCAGCGTAACGATTTCCAGTTCAAGGTCACTCTTGTCCTTCACTACTTTGTTGTAGCGACTCCTCCAGGACTCCAGAGTAGACAGCGCCTCACCAACATAACTGTCCTATCAAACAAAAGAAAGGCGTGACAAAAATAGCACTAGACGTTGGATATTCAGACAGCATACAGAGATGCTGATATGGCTAAGCATGATATGTACAGAGACTTCACTGAAGCTTAAAATATTGAAGACAAGTATTTATGTTTATTCTTCCTGATCCTTCACAGAGAGGTGTTCTCCTACAACACTACTGTCAGATAACAGACATACCATCATGGAAAGCAGAATCCTCTTTGAAGGCAGCAAACAAGTGATCAGAAATACAAAGTACAGATAAAATTCCAATAGTGGCTCTGGTCCCTAGTATTCTACAAACAAGGGAAAAATAAGTAGCATAAAATCCATATTCCCTTCTGATTTGTCTTAGTCCTAACTTTGCTACTTTTTCTTCAGTCATTTTATCCTTCAATCCTTTTATCCTTCAGTCCTTTTTCAACAGGACGTGCATCTCAAAGTCTTTGTACTTTTCTGCTCTAACTAGCTTCTTGATTAAAAACTGACTCCATTCAGACTTTTCAGCCCAAACCACAAGGCTTTATTTTATTGGCTTTTGCCAACCCTCAGATGGTTCTGAAGAATTAGGTGAAAAAAATCAGATCTGCTAGTTTTGTATAATCTATTTTACTGCATGTCCTAAGTTAAGGACATGCAAAGAATATAGTGAGAGCTGAAAAAACTGGATTTGTTCTACTCTTAGCATAAACGGGCCAAAGCATTGAGACAAAAATAAATCTCATTAGTTGAAAGCAGAGACTCTCCCTGGGGCTGCTACCAAAAATCAAAGGTTTAGACACGTGATCTGAAATGAGGTCTCTCCTGTATCATCAAATACCTTTTCTGCTAGCTGGACCGTCAACTGCTCTGCATACTCCTCACTCCGCTCTGCCCGCTCCTTCTGTGCACGGAGGGCTTTCTTCAGGGCCTCTTTATCATGATCTGTCTTCTGCCTTAGTTCTTTCAGTTGTTCCTTGATAAGTTCCACCTCTGCCTTATGTTGAGCTTCATTGCGCTCCAGATTCTGCAGCAGGAAGAAGAAACACACCACAGGGAATATTATCCTCATACCTGTATACCTAAAGCAGCAATTAGTTTCCTAGAAACACTGGAGAGAGGCAGGCATAAAAACCTCAAACCTTTAGCCTATAGGTATTTGCATTGCACCTGCTTAATCCTGTCCTAACACAGACAGACATGTCAGCATGACCTCTGAAAGACTGAAAAAACTTTTATGCCCATGTACATATAGAAAGGCAAGAGACAGCAAAGCTATATGTTCAATCCCAGTGCATCCTACGATGTTGTCTGCTTGTAACAAAAAGCAACAGCCTACCCTAGCCATACAGAAATAAATCCTTTCACGGCAAGTTATAATATAACAACATGGGGAAAAAAAAAGTTTGAAGATGCTAAAAATAAGAAATCCTTTGAGAGAGTTTTTGTAACTGATCTCTGGTTTCTAAGAAGGTTTAAAACACAGAAATTATTTCCAGTATTTCCACCTTGATACAAAAGATTTCACATATCAGAATCAAAAGTGGACTCTCAAACACCCTTCAAACTCAAATGAAATGAGGCAAATCAGGACTGTGAATCTACTGACCTCTCAATTCTTCAGAACTAAATCTATCTCTGTATTTATTGCTATTTGTAAATTTCCTCTCTCATAAGCTGCTCTCCAGAATACTGATTGCCTCTCCTGATCAAGATAAATACTGGTCTACCAGTCTTTTGATCTACCCGAGAATATTCTTTTTATTAATTGAAATATTTGCATATAATAATGTTGCTTTACGCAGCTGTATAGCTTAACAAAATTAAAGCTCTTCTAGATTATTAGCATGCACATGTTCATCATAACAACAACAGATATGCTAAACATAAGACTTTGATCAAGATAAATTAGGGGAACTTTCTCCTCCTTATTAATATTGTAGAATGCATGCATGAGAGCAATCAAATACAGAAACTCACGGCACAGCATTTTCCCAGAAATCAAATTGAATAGTTTGTGATCTGTCTTGATGCCTGACTAAACCAAAACCATCTTTTAAAGTAAATATATAGTAATTAACTCAGAAGAAAAACGTAATAAATGCACATAGCCCTTAAAGTTATGATTATGCCTCATGCATCAGAAATGAAAAGCTTTTTCTTTTGTTACTTCATTTGAAAGTCACAGTATGTGTTAGCAGCTTAAGCACCACCATCCAATATTTCAGTCTATGACACAGAAAAGAAGAATACTCGGTGAGTGCTACTTCCCTTGCCAGTGGATTCAGCTCGTGAGTATAAATGAACAGTCAGTCTCCAGGGACCACTGAAAACCTACCCGGATCTGTACAGTCAGACGGTTGTTCTCAGCTTCTTTATTTCGTAGCTGTGCTTGTAAATGGCCTCTCACAGCCTCCATAGATTTTGAGAGTTCACTTGCTGTCTTTGCCTGGTCCTAAATAAGATGCAAGTGACACGTTTTTCTTCAGCTAGCTAATAGAAGGAACACTTTTTAACATGTAGCCATTCAGTGAAGAACTCTGATACTATCTCCAGGCACCTCCACTTTCGATGGACCCTCACAGCTCCTCTTCTCCAACAAAATGGGCAACAAAAAAAACAGGCATTTCTTTTACATTATCTTATGAATGACTGGCCTGAAAGATTTGTTCTAGGGCAAAGCATCCTTCATGTCTGGTCTTATCCAGCACACTTGCCTTTTACTTTCTAAATGGAGGGACCTACAGGAATTTGACATCTGGAATCAACCAGGACCTTAAAAAGAAAGGCAATTTGGTGATAAACCCAAACAAAGAGAGAATACTACCCATTAATCTTTGTGGACCTTAAAAAGAAAGGCAATTTGGTGATAAACCCAAACAAAGAGAGAATACTACCCATTAATCTTTGTGATTGGTGTTTTATTAGCAGAATATCGAATCTACAACTGTGTGGGAATAGGTAGCTTATCTGTCTAGTTTTAAAAGCAAAGCAACCATCTGATCCCTTATAAAGTAATTGTACCCAAGCACAAATCCATATTTTGGACTATCTGTGGTTCTGCGGAACTGGAGGGTGGAGCAGAGAGGGGAGAACAGAAAAAGGGAAGTAGAAGTACCTTCCCTGCCTGTATTTGAATGATAAGATCGTCCACCTCTTGTTCTTTCTCCTGAAGCCTCATCTGAAGTTGCTGAAAAACAAACACCACTCAGATTTTAAATAACAAGCGCAATCAGCTTGGCAGGTGGAGGAAAAGAGGGGTAATTGCCTCCCTCCCGAGACCCTCTGATCTACAGCACTCTGTCTGGTAACCACAGCAACAGCATCCTCAGTCTCAGAAAAACAGTCTGCAGTCTCCTCAAGCAGAAAGCAAAAGGGAAATGCATACATTTGTGTAACAGGGCATGGGATACCCTATGGATACCACAGGGCCTGGCAAGATTATAAACTCCACAGATGAGAAAGGACACTGCCCATGTCTCACGGCTAGTTTTCTAACTTCTGGCAATGTAAGAACGCTTTTCTCAGTTTACAGATAAATAAACAGGGAAAAAAAATCTGGTACCAGGTCATTCACTCATTCAGTGACAGAAGCAGGAACAGAAAGCTTATCCTCTTTATGATTTGATATCTCTAAGGATAACATGAGAAACATACAGAAACAGTAAGATGATATCCAAACTGAAGAATGTTGTCCCAACTGTCAGGGGTATTTTTTGTAGCAGATACTTTTTTCTCTGCCACCCCCAGAGATTTCTTTTTAAAGAAACGTGTAGTACAATTCTTGGTTTGTACATCCAGTACTATACGGAAAAGGCAAGCAGAATAATTTGTGCTTGAACTGAACATGATGAGACCAGGCTTAAGTATCCAAAACTGTTCTTCATAACTGAATACCGTGAACCATAATGGTGTTCTTATATGTAGGTCTCAATTGTGAAATCCCCATTCTAAGCCCTATACACGAAAGGCTCTGAAAATCTATCCGCTTTGTAATGTAGGTTGTTAACCAGAGGGGCAATATAGTGGCTCTGATTACTACAAAAAACAGCATATTTTTACTGGTCTAAAAGGATTAGTGTAAAACTTGATGGCTGAATACAGACAAAGAAGAGGTTACAATTTAGCTCTCTCTGCTTTACCATTCTGCAGAAAAAGTTGTTTTTGTTTGCTTACCACTTTCTCTGCATCTGAGTCAGCAAGCCTTTTCAACAGTACACCTTGCTGCTCCAACATCTTCTGAGCATCCTTCTGCAAAAGAAATAGGAGAGGAAAAACGTTTTAATAAAAAGTCTGCTTTTTACATATTCTTCAGACGTAAGTGGGAAAATCAACCATCTTCGCCATGTTGCAGCAGCAATTCTCGTATTAAATTAGCTAAATATTTCACATATCATCACCTATCTCAAAAAGCTTTCCCAGTCCTCCCAGACACATATGATAATAAAAAGCACAATGGCAAATTAAGATCTTTCAGATCTTTCTCATTATTTGGGGAAGGTCACATAGGAGAACTCAGTCCTTTTCTCTAGTCTCACTTGCAGCTGAGAAAACAGTTACCATTGACCTGCTTTTGCTCAAAGAAACTATCAACTACAGGAAGCATAGCAGTTTCATTCTGCAGTGCTTTTGCAAACTATACAGAATCGTTCTGTACAAACAGTACAGAACTGTTAACAGTTTCTGACATTGCTTCTGCAATCCAGCCTATGAAAATAAAGTTCTGAAAATCCTCATGCTCCCATTAGCTGAGGCAACATCTAGTCCTCAGGCTTTAGCCAACACAACAGTATAGCAGTAACATTTCAGACTAGCATGATAAGCCAAAATGTTGGCACAGATGCTGAAGACATAACCACAGGAGTTATTGTTCAGACACAAGTCTAAGACCTGCAGATACATCTGTATCCAAAGGAAAAACAGTCAGCAACGCAGTAGAGCCCTATACCTTTTAATGCAGTCGAAGACATATGTTCTAACATCCCCACAGCAGAAAAGTCAGTCTTACTGTAATGAGGCAGGTAGGGATAAAGAAAACAATCCATCCTTTATGGCACACAGTCAATGGCAGCATTAGGAAAAAGAGTTAAAAGCTCTCAAATTCAAGTTCCATTTTCAGTCCAGAAGACAATATTGCCCTTGGTAATCATCCAAGTTGAAGCACACAGTACTGCTCACCTCCCGGTTATGCTGCTCTCTGAGAAGCTCTCGGAGTGTCCGGTTGGTCTCTTCAAAGGTACTCAATTTCTGTAGCAGCAGCTCTTTTTGTCTTGTCAGTGTGTTAATGTCTGAGCTGCTCATGTGTTTCTCCTAGAGGAGGAAAAAATAAAATAATATTGTTCACACGCAATGTCTCAAACTCTGGAATTAACGTATGCTGCTAAAAGCAGAAGCATTGCAATGTTCAGCACCATCTGTGCAGAAGGTGAGAAGGTGGCTGAATGCTACAAATAAACATCCAGTTTCTAAAGAGATCTAGCAAACACATTAAGCAAGTTAAATCCCTCCATTTCTCCTTATGGTTTTGGTGGATCAGCAATTGTAACATTACGTCTTTAAGACAGCCACAGAACAGCACAACAAAACAAAGGAAAGAACAAAAAAGCAAAAAAAACACCTACAATGTTGAGTCTCCCAATTGTATTTTTCAGGGCATGGATCTGTCTGGCTGCTGCTGCTCCATCCCTCTCAACCTCACTCAGCTTGGACATCAGGCACTCTTTCTCATGCTGCAAGTATTTCTTCTGTAGCCTGCAGTAATTTAGCAATTAGAGAAACAAGAAACTTTGACAGCTGTGCCAACCAGTATGAATACACAGTTGTTTGAGTTAAAGCAGACAAAACCCCTCTAATCACAGGATAAAAGCTCTAAAGAAATAGTACCTAAGATTCACCCCCTTTCAGTGTGGAAGTTTTTTCTGACTGCAGACTGTAAGTAGGCTCCAAGAGCTTGCTAGGATCACAACTATGAAACAGGAATTTAGATGGGACAAACTGGGCTCATACCAAAGCCTGCACACACCATTAAAGCCAAAACTCAATGCTGTGCCAGAAATTCTCTTCTAATATTCACCTCCATATTTTTTTTTTTATTCATGTGTTGTTGTACCAACACCATCACATTACAAACGGCATCTCTTTAACCTTCAAAATATGAACTGCACAGCTAGGATGACCCTACAGCAGTCCACACAAGCCAACCTCTTTCAGTTTCCTGACGGAGTAGTTTTTTTCCCATTCCAATGACCATGCTAGAGCCCTTCTCTGTAGCTACTGCCATTCAAAATACCCTTTCCAAACGATGACAAAAAACCCAAGAGCATCAGTTCTTCTGCAGCACTGCAACCCTGAGTACAAACTTCAACCTCAATTAACATTAGCAATAAGGAGGTAGGCATCCTGTAAATACAACTAACTGCAGTAACAGTGGAGAACAGGAGGTTTCTTACACAGTCAGATCTTTCTCTTCCATTATGCGCTCAATATTGCGCCTGAGCAGTGTATTCTCATGCTCTGTTTCTACCAGCTCTTGTGTGACCTCATTCAATTCTTCTTTCTGCTCCTCAAGGAGACGCTTTGTCATTTGCTGCTGGTGCTCCTTTTTATGCATCTTGGCCTGATAAAGACATGTAAATAGAACTTACAATAAACCTGAACTTGACTCATGAATGACATGTGCATCCCACTTGGCAGATAAGAACACTACAAACAGTTGAAGATGTGCAAGAAGAGAAAATACAAAAGGAGGTTGAATTAGTGCACCAGACTTGTTTCCTTTTGCAGCAGCAGAGGTCACTTGAGATTTCCTGGCAAGTACAGAATTAAAGCTAACAAAACAAATGTGATCTTACATCACGGATTTAATTAGGCAATATCACCAAACATTTAGATTCAATTCACTCATTAAAAGTGGCAAAACAAATTTTTGTTTAACAATTATGCAAGTAATTCCATTAATTTTTGTAGCATAAATAGAACAGAAAAAGCTTACTAAGAAGAATAAATTCTATTCTTATTTACTAATTTGAACTTCACATAGTTTTGCATAAAATAATAAGAATACAAGATTTCCTACCCTCAGTGTAAACTCGGAGGAAAGAAATTTAATTTAAAATAACCACCACCATAGAGCACCTTATGAAATCTGGAAACCTCTCCTGTCCATTTTTTAAATAGTGTCAAGTACAAAAGAGGCTATTTAGCTGGAAAACACAACATCACTGGGCTGTGTATTTCAAAACAGAATCAGAAGAAACAATCTTGTGGAATAAGTGGATTCTTTGACAATAGAACAACGTCAAACTGGTTTTTTCACCTTCTGAAATGACCAATTTTCAGATTTCATGTTTGATGAGAAGAATGATTATTTGGAAACTAAAGCACAGCAATACTCTATTAAATGGATACAGTTTAAAAATGTTACATAGTATGACTTAGTGAATTTCTCACTGAACTAGTTCAGATCTTCTAAACAACTCAGACTGATTTCTTTAAGCAAGCTAACCGACAAGCTGAGTAGTCTTCCATTTCACCAAGACTCTAGCTTCCTGTTGCCAAATGATCAGCTACAAAGGCTGAATCTGCAGGACTTTATGTTGTCTCCTCACCTCATTCTTCAGTGTTCCCACTGTGTTCATCAGGCTATCTATCTTCTTTTCATATTCGTTCATTTTGCAGCAAACAGCATCCTCCTCGTCTGTAGAGAGATCACTCAGACGCAATACTGACAGCATTTTTTCTGAATCTGGAGGTGTAATTTCCAGGCGGTGAGTTGGTCCCTAGTAGAAAATCAATAATGGACATCTTTTTTTTTAATATAAAGTTATAAACAGTATTCTAACCCTAACTCTACCAAAAATAGAGACCAGGTTACATCACCACAATAAGAGTAGGAAGGAAAAAATATCGTAAACAGATGTTCATTTCCATCAGGGAAAGTTAAACAATGTGGAAAGACTAAAATAGAAAAAGAAGGAAAAGGAAAAAAATTAAAATTCTCATCCAGAAGAGCCAGGAATGCAAGAGTTGAAGATGTCAGCCTGTGAAAAAGAAAATATTACACAATACTTCACAATTGCTCCATGCTTCAGAACAGACTAGTAACAGCAGCTCCTTGCTGTGCCCTAAAATGAGATCCTGAAGGGGAGTAGTACAGTTAAATAGAATACAATAGTTTCAGTTGGAAGGAAGCTACAAAGGTCATTAAGCCAAACTGTCAGACGACTTTGAGGATGACCTAATATTAAAACATATCATGAAGTGTTAACCAAATGCCTCAAACACGAATGGGCATAGGACATCGGCTGCCTCTCTAGGAAGCCTGTTCCAGTGCCTAACTACCCTCTCAATAAAGAATTTTTCCTAACGTCTAGACTGAACCTCCCTGATGCAGCTTTGAGTTGCTCCCATGCATCCTGTCACTAGACACCACCAGGTAAAGGTGAGCACCTCCCTCTCCACTTCCCCATCTCAGTAGAAGAGAACAACGTGGTCACCCCTCAACATTCCTTTCACCAAGTTTAAAAACCAAGTGTTCTTAGTTCCTCCTCATAGGACACGCCTTCCAGCCCTTTAACCAGCTTTGTTGCCCTCCTCTGTATGCATTTAAGTATCTCAACATCCTTTTAAAATTGTGGAGCCCAGAACTGCACACAATATTCCAGGTGAGGCCACATCAATGCTAAATACAGTGAACAAACAAACTTGTCTGGCTTCTACAAATAGAAAGGTATGAGATGGCCAAAAGACGCTAATGAATTCCCAATTTTTCTATACTAAAAAGTGAAAAGGATGTGTATGAGACACTTAAAATGGATCGCATGTGATGGCAGGATTCTTTCAGATCAGCCCAGCTCCCTCCATCATAACATTATATAAGTGCTCTCTTCAACCTCAGCTAAAGCTGAGAGCTTGCTTTTAAGAACAAAATCAGCCATACCTCCCATTTGTAGGTGGACTCCAGGACAGATGTTTTGCCCGGGGGCATCCAGGGGGCTTTAGTTTTCACCTGGACAGTTCGGCGTGCATTCACGGTATTCCCTTTCATTTTCTGTTTTTGCTTTTGCTGAAGAACAGAAAAGAGAAAATACGATAAATCACTACGACTTCTAAAAACATTTACAATTTGTGCTGCAAAAACAAATGGAAGATCATTCATGCAAAACTATCACAGTGTTTGACATCATACATCAGATCAGATGAGCGAGCAGCCATCAGAGGAGGCTAACACCAGCCAGAAGAAAAGGTTATTGCATATTCACTTGACAGTATGGCTAGATTCTCATTACTTATCACACGGCTATTCTATCACCAGAATATATGCGCTTGTGATGTGATGAAAACCTTATCCAGCAGGCCAGGGGTGGAAGATCTGGGGAGAGGGGATGGGGAAGGAAGCCTCCTCTGTATGGAGATACACAAAAAATACTGCAATACAACCCATTCACATGCAGAAGGAACAACCTGGCAGATCCCTTCTCTGTTCCAAATTCATCTCACAAAAGAGCAGCCGTATCATTTGACAACAGCACTACCAGAGAAAAAAGAATGGCGCAGTTATGAAAAACCCTTGAAATGTTTTCCCTGCTTTGCAGTCAATGGGTAGATCCACATTTGTCTTGAACTTGAGATGCTCTAGCTGGAGGAAAATTAAAGTGTTTTTGCACAGTTCTAACCTTTGATGAGAAAAAAATAGATATTCTAAAGCACCCTATCGGGAATTAATTAATAGGAGGCACTGACTTCATTGTCAGACCCCGCCCCATTATACTTGCCATTAGCAACAGAGACCAAATTAACAGAGGATTTGGAACACGATGTCTGCAGACACAAGGAAGAATGAGGCAACTTCGGTATTGCCTCTTGTCTACTCTTGATATGGATATGAAGAGATCTTTCTTTGCTGCGTAGCTCAGCAGACTGACAGGGTGCTTAATGCCAAAAGATGGTTTGAATGCAAACCCTTTTCTCCTAAAGGCATTTATTTTAATACAATTAAGATAGAATTTGAAACACTTGGGTACTACCTTACTCCAAGCCCCTCCTTCAAAAACAGGGATGAAACCAAAGAAAAACCTTTACGAGGACACAAATTCAGAAAATACAAAGAAAAAATCCCCCAAACTACATCACGTTGGAAGTAGTACCCCTCATAATCATACACTTAAACATGAAAACTATTTACTCTATACCATACTTAAAACATTTTAAACAGAGAAAACATATTACTGAAAATTCACCACTGAATATGCACAGTTAACAAGGCAGAAAGTCTTCCAGTTCTAATATAAAGGTAAAGCAGACCTTGAAGATTTGGTGGTGCTTCTAGGACCCACTGTTTCCTCCATAGCCCCTACAAACACCCAGCTGCACACTCCTACCTGGCATTTTGCAGGTGTGGTTTTCTGACCCTTTTTAATATGGACATGGACAGGGGTGTTTTCATCCACGTGGACGTGCAAAGGGGGAGATGAGGAACGGTTCTTCATGGCTCTTCTCCCACAAATGGGAAAGGGCAATACAAGGAAAGGAAACCTGTGAATAAGGAGACTGGAAATAACAACATTTCCCTCTGTGCCAGAGAGCAACAGTGGCCAGCTCAGGTTACAGTTTGAGCTTTCTTTCAGTAGCATCTGCCATTTTGAACAGTATGCTATATTGCTGTAAAGAGATTAACACACACAATCTATCTACTTCTGGTATTTCCTGCTTTCAACACAGCTATTAAAGACCAAACAGTTGGAGTGACAGAGGATGCCTGTAAGAGTCATTGGAGTTCCAAGTCTTAGAGCAAGTGAGCAAAGCAAGGGCTCCAGTAGCCAACACCATCAGAGTCCGAACACAAATTATAGAGACAGAGGGAAAGCATTCATTCAACAGCTCAGATGAAAAAAGTCAAGAGGAAACCATGAGATTATTCCATCCTAAAACCCTAAGCCTGCAAACTCTTTCATATGTGCTTAACTTCAAGAGTCTTTTTGAAGTTAAACAAATGCTTAAAAGCTTTTAGATATTTTTTCTTCAGATTATCTCACAGTGACGCGTATATTTACAAATCCCTACATTAATTGCATGCATAACCTTAACATTGCCTAACACCACACACAAAAGGAAGACACAAAGCTAAAGAAATCAGTTTTGGACATGATCCTCTTTTTGAGGTAATGGTTCCTCAGTATAATGCAATTGAAAATTTTATAAAATTCCACCAACAGCAGTTTATGTCAGCTTAGGTATACTTACAGTTATTGTAAGGCTTTTAGCTCCTCTTGACAGTGTGCTCTGTGCAGAGACTGAAGTCACTTCATTTTTGATGGTTGAGGGAAACCTGGTGCAGAAATAATAAAATGACCACTAATAGGGAAGGGTGCCAATTTCTGAGCAACCTCTTCTTTTCAAACTAAGGCAATGTGCAGACTCAAACTTATTGTACGTATGCACCTAAACATCAGAAGTTGGTGTGTCAGTGCTTTCCTCTATAAGCAGAGGATAAAGAAAGAAATTATCATTCCTTACACACTGATGCTGAGAGCTGGTTTAAACAACAGAAACTGTTTTGTTGAATTACACAAGATGAGCTCACCCAAACTCAGTTACAGTTGTAAGTGCCCCTTTTAACCAGTTTCATACGGAAATCAGGCTTGAACAGTTTAAAGGCACCTATACTTCTCCCTTCCCCCTCAAACCCCACACCATCCTAAATCCTGCCAACACCAGCAAAACTTAACAGAAATGTCAACATCCTAGGTTTAGCTCTGTATGCAGAGAAGGCATCAAAATCTGTGCTTAAACTGGAGAATTAAAAAAAAAATAATAGCCTGCAACACAAGTTCTCAATGCTACTCAGCAAACACGTGTGTACTCGTACACAGAACCAAACGGTGAGCAGCTGCTTGCCTGGTACTACCTAGGGGACTTGAAATGAGAGCGAGGGAGGAGGGACCTCCAAGGGCTGCTGTGCATCGCGGGAATAGAGCTATTAGCGTGGTGTTATAAAGGGCTTAGCTGCTAATCTCATGGAAGCACTCCTTCACAATTTGCTACATAACAACACGTGTTACAAGTAGAGTGTTACTTGTAATGAAGTAGAGCAGGATTTTATACAATACCTCTGCTAGAACAGAATTTAGATGACTCTTTATAGCTCCTGATTAATTTCGCAACTTGTCAAGGTTCGTGTAATAACCTGCTCTAAATAAAACTAATGTTATATCACCTTATAAAAATGTCAAGTTTTGATTACTAATATAGTAATGCAACAGCAATAGACATTGGATGAGCATTAATCAAAGTTATTAACAGTTTCACCTAACTTAGAATAAGAGTTACTTGTACAACTGAGGAAAAAACACACTAAACTACTGTCCTTACACTTTTTATCTGAATTTGACATGACAGGAGAGGAGGGCTACATAAACACCAGGACAACTAATGCCAGAAATGTAGTCAGAACTACCCTATTGTACACGTCAGTGGGAAAAGGATCTATATATGAACTGATTAATCTCAGTGGATCACTATGATACTACAGAATTAGAAGTAGAAACAGATAAAAGTTACTCTAAAATATGAATGTGTATGCTAGGGACTTGCACTAGAACGGTTTGGGTTTAAAAAAGTCACAACGAGGAAAGATCTACTCCATGAGCAATGCATCATCAAAATCCACTTTGCAGGAGCTTGTCCTGCTGCTTGCTGTAAAGCTCACAGTCCAACACTTAACATTCTTGAGTGCAGAGTCAGGAGCAAATCATGAAAAGCAATTCACGAAAATCAAGAGAAAAAGGAAGTGACAGTTTTCTGAAGTAACAGGATTCCCCCACTTCTGGCTCCGAAGAGCTGCAAACACAGCTGGGCGTTTTCACCCTCTCCTTCCCAAGGAAGGGTGCAGCTCCTCGGGCTCAGAAGCGCACATCAGCCACAGCGCTGAGAACTTCACGGCAGCTGAATCGCCACGAACGAAACTCCGGAGCTGTCAGCCGGCTTTCCCCAGCACCAAGGAAGTTTATTGCCGAAGTCCGGGTAACTCCTCCCGCCCTCTCTGGAGGAGTTTCTCCAGAGAGTTTCTTTCTTCTCTCAGAGAACCCGTGAGGGCCCGCTCCCGGGTCCGGCCTCCTGCTCCGAGCCGGGACCGGTAGCTCGGGGTCAGGCCGGGTTCTACCGGGGGTTCCCGGGATGCCGGCGGCACAGCGCACGGTGCAGCCCGTCCCGAGGCTAGGGCCGCCTCCCGCTCTGCATTTCAAGCCTCCTGCCCCCCTCACACCTCCTGCCACGGCGGGGAGGAGCCGCACCGGGGAGGGAGCGGGGGGGGGGTCCCGGCCCTCCCGCGCCCTCCCGGCGGCCCCCTCCCTCACCATGAAGGGCCGAACGCGGCGTCGGACAGCCGCCGCCTCCTCAGGCTGTCCTCGCCGGCGAGGCGGCGGGCGGCGCTGCCATAGAGCCCGCGGTTGTTGCGGGGCGCGGCGGGCGGCTGCAGGCAGCACCACGGGTACGAGCCCGAGCCGCCGCCGCACTTCCGGGGCCGCCGCCGCGCCGCCGCCGCCCGCGGCTCCCCCATTGGGCGATTCAAACCCTGCCGGCGGCCCCGCCCCTCCCGCCGCCGCGTCACAAGGGCAGCGCCCCGCCCCGCAACCGGCCCCGTCGCCACGGCGACGCGAGGCGGGCCCCGCCGAGGGCCGCGCGGCTCCTCACAGGGAGCGACGGGTTCTGACGGGGGGCCCGGCCCCGCCGAGCTGAGGGCCCCGGGGAGCTGGGGAGGCTTCAGGTGGCAGCTCAGCGCGTTCTGGCTCTCGAGAGGCTCTGAACGCTTCTCTAGGTGCCAGAAGGGGGTTCTTCAAACTCCTATTGTGTCTTCAATACAATAAATAAATAAAACCAACAAACATTGCCCACCCGAACTTTGTTCTTTTGGTACTACAGAACACCTTTAACAAATGCGGTGAGTCATGACAAAAAAAAGCACCAAACCAGGTGGTTTTACTGTAAACATTCTCTTTCTCCCCATCGTATAACTGAATTTGTAACTAGTTTTCCTGCTGATATTTCTTCCATTTCTGTACATTTAGGGAAAAAAAACAATAGAACTATCACAACGGCTGTTGTTATACGAACAAAGCTCCCCCCAACCCACGAAGTGCAAGTCACTGCATTACAGACAGCTTCCAGCTGCACTCGTAATATCAGCAAAGCAGTTTCCTTGAAATGTACGTTTTCTTCTGCAGAAACAACTTTTTGAAACTGATAATTAATGAAGTTTAAGCCTTGGGCTGCGGAGAGGATCGCTTGCATTCAAACTTCTATTCTCTCTCACTGGGAAAAATATCAGGCCCTTCTGCAGAGCACAGCTCAGCAGACTACATTACACATGACGATACCCCCAGTGATCGCTCCTAATTCGAGTGCTACAACAGCAAACCCTTTGTTACTCTTGTATGACAGAAACATCTAGAGATCCCAAGGATGCAGATTCCTCTTAATCCTTCTTGTTTTCCAAAACAAACAGACTTTCAGGGGTATTCCAGAGAGACATCATGCAAGACAAATCTTTAACTGTTTTGCATGAGTGATTTCTGTGTAGGGTGTGATTTGGGGGCGTTACAGGTAAAAATTCACAGATCTCACAAAGGGCACAGAAAGAGCCTTTATCCTTGCAGACCGTACAGAACCAGGTAGTGAAAGAACCGTTTACATGGAAGAGTAAAAGCTTACAATCTGTCAAGCGCAGCATCTTTTCTGACTTTGGAAGGATGCCTTTGCCAGTGTCATGGATTCCTCCAGTTCCCTCAGCACTGGGCTTACTGGATTCTATTGCAGGAAAAATTAAGAGTCATTTAAAATCTAGTATCCAGCGTCTCGCTCAGAAAAACACTTTGGATGACATGGATGAATGGAGGAAGACAGCCTGAAGCAAAAGCTGCTCAGACCTACTGTATCTGATATGGCCGTAACACTTACTAGCCAAGAAAGCAGCTTGCTTTTACAGTAACCTGCTCTGAGCACGGCTCTCACCTAAAAGAAGCCTGTTCGGCGCATTCTTCAGTTCAGTCAGAGCTTCTCCTTTCCAGCAGTGTCCAAGATCCCTTCCTTTTACCTGTCCCCGTCCTTCTAAATATCACATTCAAACTTGTGCGCAGCTGGATCCCTTTTGCTCGCTGAGACTTAGGACCCTAAATGGGACAGTCTCTGTACCTGCGCGTCAGTCCATTAGGTGTGACCAGTCCATTCAACTCTTTAAAAAAGAAAACGTCATTCCTTCTGAAGCTTTTTCCATGCAAGTACTTCAGAAAGGCAGCTGAAGCTGGCATCAGACTGCAACTTCAGCTTTTTGAATGACTTCTTCCATGCGCTGGTACCAAGGCTGAATCTTGGTGTGAACCATCATGTCGTCAAAGGCCTCCAGCCCTTCCATGACTCGGAGGACCCCATATACAGCCTGTGCCAGAGGATGAAGATTAGAATGACACTGAGAAAGTCAGTGGTGGAGAATAGCTTAGGGTAACAATGAGAGTGCCTCGATAGCCTAGAGAGTAAGGGCTCTTTGTCTGCTCTGCCATCTACTCCGCAACTCTGATTAGTAAGGAAGACTGAGCGGGCAGAAAAATAGTAAGCATGCACATGCTTTTTCCATGAGGAAATGGTAAGTAAACACAAGAATCTGCATGCAGTTATGGGGCAACAGTTAATCCAATCTCAGTAGCAAGCCCTGGTAGAAAATGCTTCACTTGCATTCCAGGGAGAACTGCTGGTGCAGGGAATGAATCATGCTCCACTCTGCTCTGCTGCCTGCAAAGACACCCCAGCAGCACTGAGTGTAATAAAACCTGTGCAGGTGTGAGGCTCTGTTCAGCACTCACTAGTCAGAGCCGTGTTCTGGCTTGTAACCTGCTTTTATCACACTTCCACAAAATCAGTAATATCCACCTACAGAAGGGTACTGCGGGCTCTGTCTTAGGGAACACTTCTCTGGAGGAAAACAACAAATGTCCTATTTTAACACAAGTATTCTAAGCCCCTTTCATGTGGGAATTGTGTTACTGCACAAAGGACATATATCTCACATAATTCGCCTTCTCTGCCTATATTCATATTCACCATTTCACGTGGATCAGCAACCAAACAATTTATAATATAGGTGTCCTGGTTTCAGTTAGGACAGAGTTAATTTTCCTCCTAGTAGCTGGCAGGGTGCTATGTTTTGGATTAGAATGAGAAGAGCGCTGATAACATGCTGATGTTTTAATTGTTGTAGAGCAGTGCTTACACCAAGCCAAGGACTTTTCAGCCTCTCTCTGTCCTGCTAGCGAGCAGGCTAGGGATGCAGCAGGAGCTGGGAGGGGACAGACCCAGGACAGCTGACCCAAACTGGCCAAAGGGGTATTCCGTACCATCTGACGTCATGCTGAACAATATATAGGGGTGGCTAGCCGGGGGGGGGGGGTGGGGGGCGGCTGCTCGGGGATAGGCTGGGCATCGGTCAACGGGTGGTGAGCAATTGCATTGTGCATCACTTATTTCGTACACATTATTACTATTAATACTATTATTATTATTGTTATTATTTTTCCTGTCTTAATAAACTGTCTTTATCTCAACTCACAGACTTCACTTTCCCGTTTCTCTCCCCCAACCCAGAGAGGGAGGGGGGAGGGTGAGCGAACGGCTGTGTGGTGTTTGGCTGCCAGCCGGGCTAAACCACAACAATAGGTCACTACAGATAGAGGAATTAGCCCCTTACCAAGTCAGCAAGATTCGGCTGGTTTCCGCCCATGAACAGTCGATGTTTGCCGATGGCTTTTACCCACTCATCAACTGCTTCGTACAAGTCTTGTCGGACATCATCTCGGAGGTGATGTCTAAATAAAGAAAAGAACCAGCCTGAAGACACTAGTTTGTTCCTTTCTTTAACCTTTCATCATCTCTAATCTTATGGGCTGGGTAATTAGGAAGGTATTTTAAGGTGAAGGGGACAGCCAGTGAATAAACAGTAGATAAGTAGAGAGGTTCAGTACCTCTGGGTAAAGAAGTACAGCTATTACTCGCATTGCATGAAACGGTTTGGTTTAAAATACTGAGCTTCCGCCCTTTGACCTCTGGAGTTCATAGCTAAGGCAGTTAGGGAACTATTCTTGTGTACTTAGCGTTCAGTGGTACCAACCTTTTCTTCAGTCTCTTGCTAATGAAGAACATGGCAATGGCCCCCATGTACTTGGCAAAGAAACCTTCCACAGTGCCAAACTTTCCCTCACGGACAATGTAATCAAAAGACGCGAAGGCTTCTCTTGGGGTACGGTAGACATTGGGGGAGATGAGGTGAACAAGCCAATCGTCAGCCCATTTTCTCCACTTCATTTCTTCCCTGCAGGCATTCAAAAGAGATTTTTCAGTGAGTAAGGTAGGGACTGCAGGGCTACAGGAGGCAGACAGAATCACAGTGACATTAGCCAGAGTTTGTACCAAGGACAAGTAACGTCAAAATCCCACCCAGCCTTGTGCTCTGGTGACCTCTCTGAAATGCACTCAGGAGCAGTAACTTTGGCAAGGCTCCTTCAATCTCTATCTAAAATTAAGACTAAAGATAGAGCACTAGCTCCTCCTCCCAATACGAGAACTAAAGCAGAAAGTACAGCCTTGGGAAACGAGTACTCCATAGCATTCCTCTGTGACATAAAGGAAAGAACAAGAAGGAAACTGGAGGCAACTGAAGGATAGTGTGACCACCACGGTGGGAACCAGACCATCTAACAACATAGTTTCAAATTATGCAAAATGCACATCAAAACACCATAGCTACTGAGGTTTTAAATATCAAGGGAGTGTGCAAAGGAGTAGTCAGTACCCACAGGACTTTACTTATGCACCACCCCTGAGGATATCTAGGAGTAGTAGGCTGTAAGCTTACTTGGAGGACCCAGAAACTTAAAAGCACTTACACTCTTACTTCTTTGACAGGATAGACTCGCTTTGTCTCCTTCTCATCCAGCATGAGCCAGTATTTATTCCCATACTCAAATACCTCCTTGCCTTGATCAGTCACAGTTTTCATAGGAGGATAAAAGGACACAATCTCTTCTAAGCTATTTCTCCTGTGGACAGAAACACAGTTCACACCTGATTTGGCTGCTACAAAAATAGGCAAGAGCAAAGAACAGATCAAAAGATTTGATGTATTAGTCTAAAGATAAGTGCATGAGCTTTCCAATTTGAAACTAGCTGCAACAGCTACTTTCAAATAACCACTATTAGCATACATTACTTTTCTGTGCCAGATTGGAAGTTTTTGCAGGCATAGAGCTTCTTTTGTCAAATGTTTTTAGTATGGATCCAAAGGACACAGGTACAACAATTTCACTCTAGATGGTATGGCTAAATGTAAGCTTAGTTTCAGAACTAACTCTAGTCCACATTTAAGCAGGTTTTACACAAAGAGAATTTCACAGGTGAAAAAGAGTAGTTCTGAAAGGTAGAAGATGTGTTTCACTGCACACGCATCCCAACATATACATGCATCATTCATTCCATCACAGCCAAGTCAGCTGGCCAAACACCCATAGCTTCAGAGGCTAAGGTCAGCAAGACACTAACAACTGACTCAAAGAGTCTTCTAAAGCTCCAGTTTTCTAGAGACAGTCTACTATCAACTCTTCTCCCATCACCCCCTTTTCTTACTTGGAAATGAGATAGGTCTTTATTGCACTGATGATCACTGAAGAGTCATTCAATTGCTGAAAACAGAATTAAGACAAACTTTTAAAAGGAACTGGTGAAATTGAAATGGAAATCTTCCAAAGCCTTTTCCCCCTCATGCTAAGGTTCCAAGTTAGTACCACAGTCCCTTTTTCCCTTCATGCATTTCCACCGGCCACCCTGCAAGCCTAAAGCCCTCATGCAGATCTCTGCAGTGATCATTTTGGAGTATCATTTCAAATTTGTCCATCATGACAAGAGAGGACCTAAGGGCCAGGTACTCAAGCAATACTAGCAGGTTTTGGATTTAGGCTCTTTGCAGCAAATAGAAAAGCAACAGTGACATTAAAAAAGCCACAGATAGTTGAATTGTCAGTAGTCTTGAGATCTCATAAGATACAAGCCATTCTTTTTACCTCTGGCACAGAACATGTCCTGCTTAAGGGCTGATAGAAGCCAAACAAGCACTGGATTACAGAGTTACTACACAAAATAACACACCTTGGAAGAAAGACTTAAAAAACTCTAATTAGACCAGGGCATAGGATGCCACAAAGCAAGGAACAAATCTTAAGCTCCTAAGAGAATAAAATATGATTTGAAGATTATACTGCATGTGACAAAGCACAGAGAGATAAAAACCTCCAAACCACCACTTATGGGGAAATCAAGCTTTCAGCATGGTAAGACTTACCAGAGTGCTTCCAGCGTTAGCTAGCAGGATAGGCACCTTTCTGTAGGAAGAGAATTTGATTTCTTTCCTCATTATTGGGTTCACTTCCACAATTTCATACGGCAGTCCATGATAATCAAGAAAAGCTCGGACTTTACTGCAGAAAGGGCATGTTTTATATTGGTAGAGGGTAAGCTGCAGGTCCCCTGCAAGCAGCTGGGGAAGGAAGAGACCACAAGCTTTAATTTTCCATTAAATAGAAACATTATCTTTATTTAACCCTTATCTTTGTTATAGTCTTAGTCATTGACATTGAATTTCAACTTCTGATAATTAAAATCTCTCTGCTAACAGATGCTATAGGGACCAAATACCTGTTTTTCTAAACCTCTACTTAACCTGTTGAAAACTCCTACTCACAGCCAAGAAAAAGTTAGATACTGACAGCTTACTGTTCTACACAAAATTCTGTAACTGAGGAAAATCACAATCGTATTTAATGGTCTTTTTTTTTAAAAAAAAAAAGCTTTTTAAATTCTATTCCCCCCCACACCCAATAGCCTTTGTGGAGCACACAGCACGGGAAGAAAAAGAGACTTTGCTGTTGATCACACTACAGCAAGGGGTGGCGGTACTATACCACAATTGATTATAGAACCACAGAGGTAAAATCTGCTGGAACATTAAAATTTTAGGCATGCATTGGCCTAAATTCAGTTTCCTTGGATTAACCAACCTGTGCTCAACTCAGAGAGGAGAACGCGGGGTAGCACAGAGAGCAAACCATCGCAGCAGGGATGTTTCCCAACACTGCTGGTACTTCAGCAATCTGACACGTGCTGGCCGGTAGTCATACATTATAAAACAAACACAGCCATCTCACTTTGCTTCTTATTTGCAACTTATTCGGTTACACAACCCTCCGTGGGTGCTGGCAAAAAGCAGCAATTATCTAACAGAGAATGCGGCTTCACATCTCAAGCAAGCTCTCAGTTCTGACAGGCACTTTGTACAACCGCTCAAGAAGAGTGTGGCTGTAAAAAATATTTACATAATTTTAAGCGGTTTCCTGACTGAAAACTGAGCAAAAGCGGCCGTGTGGTCCTCAGAGACGGCAGAACCCGCTCCGCGCCCCCCTGAAGGTGTTTCCCCCGGGCCCCGGGAGGCTCCCCGCCACCAGGCCCTGGCCTTGCGGGGACAAGGAGGCAAAGGAAGGGACTGAGGGAGCGTGGACAAAGCCTCAGGGCCGACCTTGAGGCCAGGGAGCGCGGCGAAAGGAAGGCGAGACCCGCCGCAGGCAACGAGCGGGCCCGGCGGCGCGTTACCTCAGCGGCCGAGTGCTCCCGCAGGCGGTGTTGCGCCGCCAGGTACAGACCGGTGCCGCCACCCAGGGCGAAGGCAGCGCCCAGGAGCAAGCGACGACCGCCGCCGCCGCCGCCGCCACCCCCCGCCGCAGCGCCGTAGGCTCGGCACGGGGCCCGCAGCCGCCAAGGCGACAGCAGCACAGCGACCCGCCATGCCCGCCCGGCAGTCGCCATCTTGCGGGCACGGCGCGCAGGGGCGGGGGCCTCCGAGAGGCCGCCCCGCGGCACCTCCCCGCCCACAAAATGGCGGCCGCCGCGCTGAGGTAAAAGGAGAAAAAAAAATGAAAGAGGAGCGGTTCAAAGCCGCCCCAGGCGGGCGCTGGGAGGTTGTGTGAGTGCTGAGGGCCTCTCTGGTGTCACAGGGACGCGGCCCGGCTTCCTCGCGGTGTTTATTAAATCCGGGCTCGCTGAGAAGACGCCAAATTATAAGGTTGAAGTTAAATAATGTGTCCTCTGAGGGCACGTTCTGCCCGGCGGGGTTGCTGCCTCTGACCCGCAGATACCCGCAGTGCAAACGCAACACTTCACACTGCGAATCATCCCCGTTTTCCATTACAGTCACAGTATTCATTATATTAATGTTCAATTCCCCTGCCTAGGGCACAGCAAGGGGCCCAGTTTGGCGTGGGTGCCTCTGCAGAAAGGAAAAGAGCCGGCTGTGATGTCAGATGAGGACGTAACCTTATCTTTCTTCTTCACCCCAGATACCCACTTAATTACGGAGTCTTGGAACTGGGTTTGAGCTGTTTAACTTAATGCTCTAATTGCGAGTTATTTCCATCCCAGTGACATCTCTCCCAGGGATGAAAAAATTCTCCAATGATTAGGCTTCCTCAGGCTGCATGAAGTACAACTGATAGTGTGTCAAGGACAAGGAAAGACAAAGTGAACTCGTTGTTTTGGGGCAGAGGAGATGCAAAGGTGACCCGGGGCTGGTGTGAACCGCCCAGAAGCCACGCAGAACTGGTGACAGCGGCAGGGTGCATGGCTGCAGCCTGGAGCTCAGCAGCACAGGCATCTGTCTGCTGCAGCCATGGCACTGCGGGACGCTCTGTCTGCAGGAGGTGCAGGCCTGATCACACAGATAAGTTTTCTTGGGGAAAAAAAAATCACTGGATGGCGATGGTGGTCCCAGAGACCAACTTCATTACGCATCCTAACGCAGTTTGTAGTGGCTATGGATTGGAAGGCCTTGAGGGAGCGAAGACACTGCAGGGCGAGGCAACAGCTTCACGTTGGTAATTCATTCGCGGAAAACACCCAGGAAAAGAAGAACAAAAGCCGCACACAGCGTGCGGGGAGACCGCCCCGCTAGGTGCCCGCACTGCCACCCCACCCTCCCACACACCCCACGCCCCGCACAACGCTAACCACAAACTTTACCCAGCTCCTGCCCGCCGGCCCGCGTGACGCGAGGGGAACGCAGCGCTCCCATTGGCCGTCGGCCGCCCCGCCCCCGGGCATGGCAGCGCGGCGATGGCGGGACCCAACGCGGAGCCGCCCGCGCCGCTGGGCCCCCCGGGGCGGGACGGCGAGAACGGGGCCGGGGACGGGGCCGGGGACGGGGCCGGGGACGGCTTCGGGGAGGAAGGTGCGTGGGGCCGCGGCCGGCCGGGGATGAGCGAGGAGGAGGAGGAGGTTCGCGTTCAGGAGTCACAGCGCGGGTGACACGGGCAGATCGGGGAGAGGCAGGGGCTGGGGAACGGGGCTGTGGTAAATCGGCTCGGCTGAGCCCGCTTCCAGGCACTGCTGCGGTGCCAGGTTCGTGGAGCTTCTGGTTCTGTCCCGTCAAGGTAAAGGTGTTTGAGGAGATGAGAGGACAGCAGAGCTGTGGTGTGTATGGGTGGGTCACTCGTAAAACTGGAAGTCTTCCAAAGGCTAAGCACATCGCCACTCTTGAAAATGGTGAAGAGTTGAGTTACGCTTTCCCAGACAAGGGGCAATGGGTGCAAGCTGGAACATGGGAGGTTCCACTTGAATGTGGGAAGAAACTTCATCATAGTGAGGGTGACAGAGCTCTGGAACAGGATCCCCAGGGGTGTTGTGGAGTCTCCTTCTCTGGAGACATTCAAAATGCACCAGGACACCTTCCTGTGTGACCTGATCTAGGTGTTCCTGCTCCAGCAGGGGGATTGCACTACATGATCTTTCAAGGTCCCTTCCAATCCCTAACACTCTGTGATTCCCAAAAGACCCTTTGGTTTCCAGATGTGACCTGCATCAGTGAACCTCATAGTTGTGTCTGGGACCCTCCTGCCCTGACAGGAGGTCGTTTCTGATCTGTGATACCCCGAGAGTTGTCACCGCTCTGCATCCTCCCTCAGTATTTGTGTTTGAAACTTGCTGAAGAGCTAAGAGTAGCTGTGGTGGAGAAAGTCACCAAATCTGATCCCTATCAAGTCTCTCCATTAAGTGTTCTGCTGGTGATAGGCTGGGGTTTTGTGTGCTGTAGCTGGTCATAAAGACCTGTAGATATTTCCTGGTTTAGTTGTGCTGAGACTCAGTTAAGTGTAGACCACTTCCATGACCTTAAATAGGAATTATTTATTTTTTTTTGGCAACAGTTCCTGTTAAAATGCAGGGGACTAAACAATGTGATTGCCATACTCTCGGTCAACACCTTCATTAAAAGAGGTGACTAATTTTCCTTAAAAATAAACCAAGCTTGCAACTAGCAGAAGTCAATCAAATAAAATGTTTTTACATGATTTTTTTTCCACTTCTGAAAGCTGCACAACTTAAATGGCCTTCTCTGGAGCTCTAGGCACTGAGAGTAATTAGGTTCCCACTGTGATTACAGCCTTCTTGACCAAGCTGGTGAATAATGTTAGTTGTCAGAATTAGCTGTTGTATCTGCTTGGGGTCTTGTCACTGTTAATTGGAACATGGAGCATCACACGCAGATCAAATCCTACATTGAGCTGAGGAGCTCCGTTACTCATGGACATTCGGGGGCCTGGGGCCAGCATGACCACGGGGTGCTGATGCAGAGTCCTGTTGCCCCGTGTTCACCACCCCCTGCGTGCCCCTGAGTTTCAGTGTGGGCTCTCCCTGGCATCATCCCTCTGCCTCCCAGTTTCCTGCTGGCACTGGCTGTGCCAGCTCTGCTTGCTGTGCTGGGCTCTGGGAACCCTGCCTATAAAACTGTCTGGGCTCAGCAGCTGAGTGGGGCAAAGCTGGGCTTGTGAGGCTGGGGGATTTCAGCACGGCTTCACCTTCATCCCTAGAAGCTTGCTACAAGGGTACACACATCCTCATCCCCTTCTCTGCATTCCCCATTGGCTCAGAGCACCACTCCAGCTAGGCGCTGCGTGTGTCATGCTTGGCTCTGGTGCTCTCCCAGCTGCTCAGAGAGAAGAGCCAGCGCCAGCCGGTGAGCTGTGGGCTTGTCCGACCCATGCAGGCCTCCTTCCCCGTGCCCTACCCACGATCCTCACAACCCTCATCCCCTGGGTCACAGCTTGATGCCTGCCTCCCTGCGTTCACTCAGCCTGTGCAGTTTCAGAAAGGAACACAGAACTGGTGCTCCCTGGGCTCCCCTGTAAGCCAGGGTTTCAGCCAATGCTAAATTGGCAGTTCCTAAGTAGTGTGTCAGCAGAGGTTTATCTCCTCTGGTTTTCCAGTTTGGCTTTTGGGTATTCTCTAGGACTGTGAATATTGCTTGGCACAATCCGAAAGCGTTTCATTGCAGCAGCACAGGCTGTCATCTGATTAGCACTATTAATATGCATCACTGTGAAATGCCATTGTACTGAAACTAACACTCCTGCACTTTAAGCAGATGTTTTAAATAAGAAACTAACAAGAAAACCATCTATTAGGATTACTTTGAATTAGTTTGGTTTTAACTCAAATTATCCAAAGCTTTAATGGTGCATGAAAATGCTGCGGTTGGACGTTGGACGTGGTGCTTCACACTTACCTCCCTTTGGAAAGGATGGTGGCACTACCAGCACCCTTGGGGCTCGTCCCTGCTCCTGCCACAGCAATGGCAGTGATGTTTTCGCAGTGTGAACCCAACCAGGCCCTTGTGAGTCACATCCCAGCCTGGGAACCTTAGACAAGTAATTTACAGAATGTAAACACTTGGGCACATCGCCAGAATGCCTGCATCCTCATCAGGAAAGATGATCCCTAGGGCAACTATAAAGGCTAACTCGTCCTTGGGATTTATTTGGTCCCGTAGCAGCGCGGATCACCACATACTATCAGGCAGCCTGTGCTCAGCTATTTATGCATGAGATCAAAGGCTGTCAGATATGCCCAGAATGGGTCTGGACTGCTCACAGGTAACATGCCTTTGGTCTTGTTACCAGTTCTCCAGCTTCCCGTTGGTTTCATTTGACCAGTGAATTCAATACCTGTAGGATTCATTTGCATCGTACTTGACCCACCCAGTGGCAGATAAGAACCAAAATGCTGTGGGCACGTTTTGCAAAAGCTTTTACTGCTTTCACCGACTGCAGCGACAACGTACTTGCATCGTTCAGTCTCTTATTTCCCTTCCTTTTAGAATATGCAGCAATAAACTCCATGCTGGACCAGATCAACTCCTGCTTGGATCACCTGGAGGAGAAGAATGATTATCTACATGCCTGCTTGAAGGAACTGCTGGAGTCCAACCGCCAGACCCGCCTGGAGTTCCAGCAGCAGAGCGAGCAGCAGAACATGGAAGCTGACGGGCAGGGATCACAGCCTCCTGTCTAGTGGGCTGGCCCCACACTTTCCATTGCTAAGGACATTTACTGGTCACTGGTTTAACATAAAAGTTGAATAGATGAGGTACCTTCTGCCCGTTACTTGTTCCTTCCCGTGGTAACGTCCTGCCATTCGCCTCCATGTTCTGTTTTTCTTCAGCTGTGTAACAAAGAGGTGCAGAAGCACACAGGTGGGCGTAGGAGCGTGGTTCTTTTCTCCCCCCGGCACTGACACTTGGTTAAAGCTGGTTGTAGGAAGCCTGATGCCATGCAGGTTGTTTGCAAGCAAGCTCTCGTCACAAAGAGGAAAAATGATCTCTGGTGTTTTGCACTGTTGAATCCGAGCGAGGAACGTTATGGCTCTAGTCTCTTCCCTCAAAGAGCACAGTAGGCAGGGGCTGTCCCGACTCCAGGCTCGCCCCTAGGTGTAATCTGTCACAGACAGGAGCCCTAGGCCATCTCCTGCCGTGAACTACAGCTTCCCCGTTATTCATTGCAAGAAATATTGACAGACAGTCCCAGGTAACTGGACTTTCCTATCCCATTCCAAGCAGATAAGACAAGCTACCGGGGTGATGTTTTTGACTCTTAATTCAATTGGAAGCTGCCTAACTCCTTGAGCTGCCACTAAGGACTTGAGCTTTAGAGCCAGAGCAGCCGCGTTAGTCCCCACTGCAGCATCAGCTTTGGGAGCAAAGAGACAGGGCTCTGCCTGCCCCACATGGGATGGGGGCAGAGCCCTGCCTGTACATTTTGACAGGAGTACTCGTGATCATTCTGGTTTGAAACTTTGCGATCTTGTCCGGATGGCCTGGAGCCAGCACAGTGAAGCAAGTCTTACTGTTCTACTTCTGTAGAGTTAAAAGAGTTTTTTGAAAGTTAAAGAAGTTATAAGAAATCTGTTTTATTAAAATCAGTTTGAAACAAAATTTGTTCCTGAGTCTCCACTATGAGAACAGACTGTATTAAGCCTTGTAGTATTAACAAATGACCAAGATGTACATTCTTGCCTAGCTTAGGACACAGTGCTGGTCCAAGAGTGCGCATCTGTGAAAGAAAACCCTTCTGAGGAGCAGAATTGGGCACGCACAGTCTCCCAAGAAATACACTTCTCTGCCTGGAAAGGAAGCAGAGAGGAACTACAAACAATTCTTAGTGGAAAAAAAAAATCTGTATCCATCTACTTCATGAGCCATATCCCCCTATGAAAAAAAATCACATTACTTTCTTCTTTTAGGTTCAACAATCCAAGCCTCAGTCTTTCCACGTAATTGTAGTATCCCAACTATACAAGTAATAATCAACACCATCCCGTATTAGACACGCTAAAGCCAGGCTTATTTTATTCTTAAAATAAAAACAGCAGTAAAGTTGAAGGTTTTGCTCTATTAAAAGACTCCGAAAATAAACATTTCCAGCAAATATCGTATGTAAAGGGCTCTCCCTTTAAGGCCACTCTATCTGGGTTTGCGCCTAGAAGAGCGTCTGCACCCAGCAGAGGTAAGACTGGCTGTCTCACCTTTGGCTAGGGAGGAAGGCTCTGCTGCTGCCTCCTGACCTGCGTTTGTTGCCTCTTTCTGTCCTAAACCCCCTTCACTCCCTGGATCCTGGCAGTTGTCTGTGCCTTCCCTTTGCCCGGCTGCATTGGCTTCCTCCTCCTCATACGCAGCATGTCCCAACAACTCCCCCGCGGCGCTGTTCTCTTCAGGGAGTGGGAAATCGGCACTAGTGGTAGCGGACTTGCTCTCCTCCTGCGGGTTTTCTTCTTCTACAACCGCGATTCCACACATGTCATCAGTCATGCTGGCGAGGCTTTTGCCCTCTGCTACAGAGGTGGCCAGCTCACCCTCACCCTCTGGAGACCTTGAAGTTTGTTCTTGCAGTGCTGACAGCTCTGTACCCTCCTTGTCTATCCCATGATCAGCATTCATCTTCTTGCTGGTATCTACTGTTGTAGCAGGAGGCTGTTTCTGATCATCCAGCAATTGGGAGCTGGAGCCCTGGGAATGCAAAGGAGCCTCGGGGTAGGCAGCTGTGGCACGATGCCTTGCTGCCTTGTATCTCTGTAAACATAAATAAACCAATGTGAGAGACAAGCCCAGCCCAGCGACCGTCACTGCAGCGAGAAGCTGGTCCAGGAAAACCTGTACAAAAACAATGGTGAGTGACAGCTACAATCTGCAAGGGCACAGCCTGTCTCAGCAGCTCTCCTGGCCTGGCTGCTGAGGCTTTCAAGCAGAGAAGGGTCAGCTCCTGTCAGAAAAAGTGGTGATATTAAAAATTTAATTACTTAATGCTGAGTGACTGCATGGCACACATGTGGCTCCTGAGACAAAAATAATGTTTTGGTAACTGTTAATATCAGTCAAACTCAGGACTTTGTAGATACAATAGTGCAAGTGACAGCTCTTGCTCCAGCTAATGCCAGGACCTAACTCTGGACACGTACCCCAGATACATGAGGCTACGCGCTGCCCTTATCTAGAGAGGAGCAGTTTAATGTTCAACAGCCACAGCAAGACTTAAATTGAAAGCTTACGATTTTTCATTCTGCTGATATAATCTCTGCAGTCAGTGAAATTGTTGATAGGAACACTAAGATACCAAGAATATCCTCTTGTTACAAGGTACTGAAGTTGTCTACAGAATAAAGGTAAGCATATTGACAATAAAATGACTCATTTACACTAGCTACCATGATGAGCCAGTAGAGGTCTGTAAAAAGATTGAAATGGCTACTAGCCATTTTCAAGCCTGGATTTCTGAAAAGCAGTGACTCTCTGTAGCTATCTAACATGCAGCAGGAATCTGGTCTTCCAAGTCCCAGACACAGCATGAGATAAGGGAATGAAACAAAGCTCCCTTTCCGCAGCAGTCAGCAGCTCCCCCCACCAAATCACTGTCAGCTTTCTGCTAAAAGGTGCCTTGAACTTGCCCTAGCATTAGACGTGACGATTTAACAAAATTATTTTCAGCACAGTGGCTTTCACCAGTCTAAGCAGTGCTCCTGTAGTCTGCAGTGTGAAATTACAGCATGTCAGACTGGCCGCTTTACATTTTCATTTCGTGTATCATTGCGTTTGTTCTTTCCCTGTTCTCAAATAGTGGAATACATGTAATATTATAATGCAACGGAGCTAGATCAGTCAAGTCATAATGTTGTACCCAAACGTAATCAAGTGTGAGTGTGCCAGTTTGTTTTCAAAGTGATGCTGTAAACTGCCTCACAGCAGACAATTCTCTGCTTTGAAATCCTCTGTTAGCCTACTCTGATGAGAATACTCCAGAAATTGGAAATGATTTAACTCAGACTGTGATGCAGCCAAGCAGACTAGCTATCTGCCTGCAGATATTAAAGGCTGGACTTCTGCCACAAATAATCCCTCCAGGTCACTCCGGTGTCCATTTGAAAAGCATCTGATTTCAGCTTTTAAACGGGCCAGAAGGGAGGCATACACGCTGCTGCTGCAGTTTCACTCTGGGCTGATCTAAAATAAGCCAGGAAAGCTGCAAGGCCAACTCCTTCATTCCAGAAATGACTAGCTGCAGGAGTGGGAGAGGATGAGCAACCCTCAAGGAACAGCTGTAGTGTTCTCTTGCTACTTGCCATTCCAAATCCCCAGCTCTAAGTGCTGGCTTCTGCAGCAACCCCACCTCTCGCTGGAGGCCACAGTGGTTGATGGGGAATAGTTAACTTCTCCAAAAACTAGCAGAAAAACACTAAGATGCAACAATAGCTGGATACATCTGTGGTAGGGAAACAGGTTTTGGGTACTGGTAGAGGACATAGTCAGTGTAGGAACCTCCCTTCTTTCCAGGGCCAGGGAACGCTGCTCTCCTATGCAAGCAGTGGTCACCAAAGGGAGAGGGTAGAGCCAGTGCAAGCCCTGCATACCTATCACAAGGAACTAATCCAGGCCCCTCGCCCCTAGCAAGTCAACAAGGACAGAACAATGGAGGCAGATTCCAGGGCAGCCCAGTAGGGAAAGCTAGATATGAAAGCAGCAGGGGCAATACTGCATCTTTAGCTGGAGCCAGTAAAGCAAAGGAACAGCATCAGCTGGCAGAGCTCTGTGCTAAGGAGTTTTCTAGGAACATGTAGCATCAGACTGACTGACTTCCTTCCTGTTGCAGGCTGACCCTGGGGACCAAACGTACTCTTACAGCTTGTAGCTTCCACCACGGTGTGCTGTGATGTTAAATTTCCAGATTTCTAAGGTGAATATCTGATTTTACCAGGCCCCTTCACGGATGAATCACACCTTCAACTTCGGCTAAAGGAGCTGTTCCTGTAGTCACTGTAGTATTCCATGAGAAGATGCGTGTGCATCAGCTTTCTTTAAAATGAACAGCCTCTTTCTGTCTTGTTCTTTCCCCATTTTGACCCACCTGTAATCTGTCTAACAAAGAAAAGAAGAGGCCTAGACTCAACAACAGACTCCACAGGCTCAGCAAACAGAGCAGACACTCTGAGGAAGATTTCCAGCCAGAAACGGGCAACAAGATGACAGCAGCAGTAGCTAGGAAAACAGGACTGGACTGGTTTTAGATCTAAAGGGGTGAATGGGAAACAAGCACAGAGCACACCAGGAGAAAGCTGTGGCACAACGCACACCAAGGATGATGGAAATGAACTGAGGACAAGACAGCTAATGTGGTGGATTCACTGAAGAGACACGCACAGGGGTAACAAATGCCAGGCCATGCAATCGCCAAAGGGTCTAACCTGAAAGTTCTCAAAATGCATCAGGGACTTGCAGTGTGCGAGCCGGGCAGCAGAGTCGCTATGGTAGAATTTGTGACACAGCCTGCAGAGGTAACCTGCGACGGGGACCAGAAAATCCAGGCCTGCGAAACGGGAGGGGAAGGGAAATCACAGATCACATTGAATGGAACTCAAAATAATGAAAGTATGTTAAAAGGGAAATTAAAGGAGGGGAGGGGAGAAGAAGAAGGAAAATTGGAAAGCTTTGCTTCTGTTAATCAGGGGTTTGCAAGATGACTTGCTGAATATCTTGTCTTACCATGGAATGGCTGTGTGCTTGATATTCAGAGAGAAATCTGGCTGCCAGAGCAAAGAAACTACACAGAGCATTAAGGGGAAAAAAGAAAAAAGAATACAATGGAAAACTACAGAGAACATGTGATCTAATGTAATGGGATCAAACCAAGCAGAAGACAGCAGGCGCGCAAGAGGAACACGCAGAGAACATTCACAGCATGAATCATTATTCCATCTGCCACACAATAGTGGAAGGTTACAGCGATATGGAAGATAGGTGTAAACAGCGCTCTCCTTGGGCACAAAACAGCCTCTGCAGAGCTGCCCTCTTCGCAACACAAGTGGCCGTTAGAGGTTTGAAGTCAGAATCGCTTACAGGGTGGGGACGAGACACAGCCATCTGGAGGCAACGCTGCCCACCAGTCCAGCAACGTGTCTGAATAACCACTAGGTAGAGCGTGGGGGTTCTGAAGCAGAGGAAACATGCACAGTTTGGGCTCTGGCAGAGAGCTCGATACTGTCAGTACTGCTCAGTATCTCTGTACAAGCTGCATTTGTGCTGGAAAGCATTCTAATCAATATGCTTTCAGGCTCCATCTTTCCAGAGCATCCCTCGTTTGCCACCTAGCTTATTCAGTACTCCTACCCTATTTGTTCCATTTCCTGCCTTGTCAAGGTGTCTGGCTCTCACCCTTTCTTCCTCAAAGGGAAAGACAGCTGACAAACATCAATCACATCCTCACATTTTATCTCAGTATAAGAGAGCAACTTAGCATTTCTCCAGGCAGCAGTGACTTGCACCAGTCTGATGCAGGTGCTGAAGCAATATGGCCAAAGAATTCATTACAGCAGTAGACAGAGACCATCCTCCCTTACAGTTACAGCATGCGGCCGGAGAAGGCTCTGTGGGCCTTAGTGTTCAACTGTGCTCGCTTACCATAGGCAGTGTCTGGACAATACTTCTCACTTCCTTCGTAATCCTCCAAAGACACTTCCTTCAGCCCAGTCTGGAAACCAAAAGAGCATTAGTGCCTAGCCAATATCTATGCCAGTTCCCTTCTTGGGACGTTACATTTTTCTGGCAAGTTTGGGAGTAAAACAGATGATTCACACACCAGAGACGGAGTTGCACAGCATATGTTTAGGGCCAGATACAAACCTCAATGTCAGGAGGCCGCTTCACTGCAAGGGTTAAAAACACCCCTTACACTCAAAGCCTGAAGTAGCTTAGCCATGTACCTCCTCTTGGTAACAGCTCTCTACTGGGAAAATGATATTTATCAAGATAAACCTCCACACATATGTTTGCTATGAGACCAAGCTGCTGCTGGGCTATTCAAAGAGACTATGTCAATGTCTTTGACAGGAATTTGTTCCCCTGAAAACACATCGCTTATGCTCCTCAACAACAAGGTAATGTTTGAAGGCACCAGTAGGAGCTGTACAGCACAGCAGAAACACCCTTCTGCATCCCACACATAGTGCCTGATTCTCCTTTGCACCGTCCTGTGCTCTGGAAGAACTCCAGGGCCCTCACCCTCCTGCTGTAGGGTGCAAGGTTGGCTAGACTCTCTAAACCCTGAGCTCAAGCAGACAAGACCAAATAAGTCACAGGAACCCACAGCAGATTCTCAGATAGATCAGTCCTTCTCCATTTGCATGGCATACCTGCTTGGCAGCAGAATCCTCATTCTCTACCAGCACTACATCAAGGTCATCTTCATCCTCACCAATTCCTTCCTCTTCCTCCTCCTCCTCATCATCTTCAAAACAGCCAACAGCATCCACTGTGATCAACTCCTCTGAATCTTCTGGGCTGCCCAACTCCTTCTCTCCCATTCTCACCTGTCAGGTACAGAAAAGAAAGATCAGATCAACTCCACACTCTCCATCTAACCAAGGAAGACCTCAGGCTCTGAACAGACTGGATGGGACTGCAAGAGAGGCACAAAGCTATCTCGTTTGCAGACAAACCCAACTCCTTGCCCCTTTCTCACTCAATTTCTTTAAGCTCTGACAACTGGAATCCAGACAAAGATTAAAATTGAAAACAGGGTTTGAAGACTGCAAGCCTTCTTTTCATCCCTGCAGTAGTCTGAGAAGCTGAAAGTTAACCTGCTCTGTAGCGTAGCTACCTCCAATGTTGCGCAGCTCTCCACTCAGGCAGTATTACCTCTTTGGCTTTCTGTTTGTGCTCAGGGGATTTCATATGCTCCACAAACTTGCGAGGGGTCTTGAAGTGGCGGCTGCAGACAGTGCAGAAAGGACGAAGTGAGCGTTTGGCCAGCTAAGGAAAGAAGGATGAGAAGATCTATTAAGTCACAAAAAGCACCACTGAAGAAATGCAGATAGATCTTTGGCAAAACAGACTCACAGCCCTGCACCTAAAACAGGGAGACCACAAAAAAGGGGGCTTATTTTCAAGAAAAAGGGCTTGCTACCTCCTATCTGCCAAAACAGTGGAAAATATGCAGAGCAAAACGTGTTTTGTTAGAGGTGTTCTGGAATTATTTCCCTAGGAGCCAACAAATACACACATAATAAATATAGTGGCCTGCCTAAATTTTAGCTTGAAAACTTACAGGCTGCCCACCAATTCCTCCATTCAACTGATTAGGTAAGAACAGTAGGCCCTTTCTGAACATTTATTCAGAAAAGTCAAGGATCAAAATGGCCTGAAGCACCTCTATACTGACATAGCGTGGTAACTGGAAGTTCAACCCATACTGGTGTTCACAGGCAGCAGGTAGCACAGGAGTGCCCTCAGACAGCAAGAGCGTTACTGGCAGAACTTTCTGTGTATCTCTCCACTCCAATCACCTCTCCTTTGCTGCTCGGGGAGCAGGAGATGCTAGACACTTCCACTCAATCCCCACAAAAGGTCAGTGCAAAGATGACATCCGTGCCATGGCTGTTACCTTGTGTTCCTGGGTCCTGCGATGTTTGATAAGATCCCCGGTGAAGTGTATCTGACAAGTGTTACACCACCGCTGCTGGGTCTCTCTGAAGTGACAATGGATATATCTGTAAGTCACACCTTTTTACATTCTCCATGGAGTACTGCAATTTGCAATCTGTTCTCAGCATTATTTTCCTCAGTACTCCTATCTCCACAGGCTTGGATTTATCTTATCCCCTTCCCAGCCCCTTACATAGCAGGTATAGCTCACGCTGACAGAAAGGCACCAGTTAGAACAAGTCTCCAATTTGATCTGCTGTATTAAAAACTGCACACCAGGTCAAAAACACCTTCTTTTCTCCAAAGGCTGTTTAGCTTGGAGAAGAGAAGGCTCAGGAGAGACCTTATTGTACTTTACAATTACCTTAAAGGAGGTTGTAGTGAGGTGGGGATCAGGCTCTTCTCCCAAGCACCAAGTGATAAGATGAGGGGAAACAGCCTCAAGTTGTGCCAGGGGAGGTTTAGGTTGGGTATTAGGAGAAATTTCTTTACTGAAAGGGTTGTGTGGCATTGGAATAGGCTGCCCAGGGAAGCGGTTGAATCGCTATCCCTGGAGGTCTTCAAGAAACATGTAGATCTAGAGCTTAGTGGCATGGTTTAGTGGGGGACTTTATTACTAGGTTAAAGGTTGGACTAGATGATCTTAGAGGTCTTTTCCAACCTGAATGATTTTATGATTCTATGAAAATTCACACTGGTATCCTTTACCAAGAAGGAAGGAAGATGCCTGAAGCAGATTAAGGCCCCAGAAACCAGAGGGATTTCGTACATTATCCTAGGATACAGAGGCACCCTCGTGCCCTGAGGAATTTTGAAACTCATGTAGGTCCTTGTTCAGGTTGTGTTCTCTATCTCGGATCAACACTCACCCATCTTTCTCTGCCAGCAACTTCTGCTCCTTCACCATAGGCAGTAGTGAAACAAAACAAATGTTGCTCATGTGCTGAATCTCCCCAAGGCGCTGCTGGTGCTGAATTCCAGCCATGTGGGATTGGAAATTCTAAGAGAAGGTTAGGAGAAAGATCCATTTAAATGTATTCAAAATACAGAAAATAATAGGTATGAGCTATGCTTTCCATTCTCTTGACTGCTATGTAACAATGAAATGGTATAAAAGCTTAAGAGCATGGCTGCCTGTGGATCCACCCACATTCGTTCCCTAGCAGGTTGCCTGCCAGCTCCTCAGAAGAGGTTTACTTTATCTGCACGCCTGTCATCATTTTTTATATTCCTCTGGCTAACAAGTCTCCTGCTGCACCCATGGCAGCTGGCCATCGAATTCACTTCTCTTGACAGTCCACCCCAGTCAGACCTGCGGATTTATACCTGCTGACTGCAGCAGTTGGTCTTGCAGATATAACAGTAGAATTTAAGGACTGATTCAGGGCTGGGATCAGCTGTGCCCACCTCGCAGGTCCAGTGCCCTGGTTTCAGAGCTGTTGTACTGATAGCTCTGCTCTCGCTGCTCTGCTGGATAGTTACTTTCAGTGAACCTCCAGAGCTCAACACCTGTCAAAAGAAGGAATCAAGACTAAGTCCAACCTCTCGGTAGAAGACATTAAAAATTACACATGCTTTCTAGATGCGACCTAAGCTCTCTATCCCTTTAGAAAGTACATTTAAGCTTGAATCCACAGGAGGCTGATAAGAAAGACTCACACTCCTTCTCCCAGCACTGCTAGATCAACAGCTCCTGTGTCATGGTACCAGGCCTATTAGTACAAATGTTTTTTTGTACAGCCTCTGTAGACACTGTATGATCCAGTCACTGGAGATGAACAACAAATGATATTGGGTGGTCCCTTGGTAAGGGACACTATCAGCTCATGCTTTCCTGCAGAACAAAAGGCAACTCAAAACCACACCTGACACAGGAAAAAACTCATACAAGGGCAGGATGATACATTTGACCACATTTTTAAGCCTCAAATGTCTTCAGTTATGGAAGATTGAAGTCTGACTCACAGCACGGGTTAAATCTTGTCTGCTTTCACAGATTTACACAGTGAAAGAGATGGTTTAATGTCTAGCACATGGGCAAGGTATATCATGTAAAAAAAGGCTTTCAGGTTGCTAGCTTCACTCACCTCAGCTTTTCCTAGATGTCTTTCAGAAACATAGACTCTCACTATCTGCTCAAGCCTGCTGTGATAGCAAGTCCTACAGCAGCTGCATCTTTCCTACCATCACCCAATTTTCTTACGTCTGTTCTTCAGCAACAAAAGGTGTATTTTTAGCTGTGTCCCTTTAATATATAGATTTTTCAGTGGCTTTTTCAATTCAACTTTCCATCTTTCCATATGAGCACTGAACTCTTAGCCGAGACCAGCATCCACAAACAGGCAGCAGTAGGTAAGGTAGAGGCTAGCAGAGGTACAAAAGCAGCAAGTCAGAGCAGACTGTGCACTAATTACAGACATATTATGCCTTATTGCTAGGGACGACAGCTTACAGCAGGAGACAGAGCTCCAGACGTGGGTGCCATCTGGTTCCCAGTGGCAACAGGCATCTCTGGGATGGAGGGGGAGGTTGTATGTTCTATAGCACCCCAGCCTGCTTGGAGCGGTGTCTGCTTACCTCAGGAGCTTTTGGTTCCTCAGAGAATTTCCTCTCTTTAGAGAGATCTTCAGCTGCGTACTCCTTTACATTGTCTGTATCTAGGGACAGAGAGTCTTTTCAGCTGCCTTAAATCAAAATAGCAATGACAGAAAAAAAGAAAGCAGCAGGTGAATGAAGTCAGGGAGCTTTCCCCGCAGTGCTGCTGGCCATAAGCCCAGCATACAAACCTTTCTCCAAATAAATCCTTATTAAAGAGGGAAACTCTTCCCATCATTTGCAAGGCAACCGTAACAGTTTTAGGGGACTATGTTTGGATTTGGTTCCTACATTTTCTCCTCCTTTCCCCATCCTGTACGATTGGAGAGGAGGGCATTTCTGAAGAGACTCACAGGATCCAGGGTTGCTGACAGTTAAGTGCAGTTCCAGAAAGGCGTGCCCTAAAAGTGCAAATCACAGTGCTCAGCAACTCACCATCAGCTTGGCCATGGGTGCTCGACTCTTCCTTGATGCCTGCTGCAACCTCTAATGCAGACTCTTCAGTCATACTTCAGGGATATCAAGAAAACAACCTTATTTGCCATGTTATAGATCAAGAGACTAAGAAAGCACACCAAGGCACAGGCTGGGGTCTAAGCTACCACACTCTCCACTAAACCCCCCTAATTAATAAGCTACTGGAAGTGTATTTCAGGCAGGGATTCAGCAGAAATAAATGAAAGCAATGCAGAGAAATAAATGAAAACAATGGAGAGTGATCATTCTAGAAGAGGTTCAGAAACAGCAGCCAAATAGACTGGACAAGAAAGTTACAAATCATTCTTTGGATCACTGCCCTCTCCTACTTGAGAGGCCTGCAGAGAAATAAGCTCATAGAGGAAATATTCTTAGTAAGAACTCTCAGAGTTCATTCCTTTGATCGGTGACCTGCAGGGAAACTGCAGAACCTGGACATCACTCCAGGTTGCTCTGTGCATGAGGGAACAGAGAGGTTCTCAATTACATCTTACAGGGATTTCATCATAACAGCCTGTTCTATTTGTATCAGTCATGCTTCATTCCAGAGTCCCTACAGTTCCGCTTTTGGGGGAAGTAGAGCTGTACAGGACACAAATCAGAGGACTTTGCTTTGTTTTCTTTGGTACTATAATCTACTAAGGAGAAAAAGACCCCGGGGAGACTGCCGAGAAAAAACGGCTGACTTGCAGAGGACACTCACTATACTTCACAATGCCTTTCCCCATCTCCCATTTTTCCATCAGGACTAACACCTTCACCACGGCTTGAATGCCTTCTCCCTCAGGCGAGCCTGATACCCCGCCTGCCAGTATCCTGCTGCCAACAGGGAACAGCAGGAACATTCTGCACAGGCAAGAACGCAGACTGTGCAGGTACTGAGCCCTGTGATCCAAACACACACACCCCCCACATAATTTATCAGATTGATAAGTGAAAATGTAACTGGGTTATACGGCTATAAATATACAGCAGGGTTTGGGCAGTGCAAACATGATGAAAACAAGAGTGGCTGGCATTAACATTATTTGTCAAGTGCTGCCAACAGGCTCAACACTATACCACACACAGATGGTGACAGCACTCCAGGGCAAGGGTTTGCAGCCTAAACTGCAAATCTAGGGAGCAATCTAGGGGAGCAAAAGCCATCACAAGCAGGAGCTAAGGAGGAAATGGTATTATATGGGTACTTGTCAGGCCATGCTAGAAGAACTGGGTGTTCAAGGAGGATTTGAAGATGAGTGCTTTCTGCACTGGAATGAGGATGTTGTTCCAGGCATACAGATGGCACATAGGAGAAAAAGCAGAAGTGGGAAAAACCTGAAATGAAGAAGGAGGCTGGTATTCCTGGCCAGAGGGAAATGGAACGATGAAACAAGAAACAAAAGTGTGACACTAATGGGGGGAGACCTATTCTTATCTGTGAAGGGCATTATGAGAACGGTAAACTATTTTTTTTCAGAGCTATCACCTATTCATTAAAAGTAAACAGAAACACTTCAAAAAAAGCTAAGGAGTGATCTATTTTAACTAAATACCAGCCATAAGTTATGCATCAAATCTGGCAGTCCCTAGCTACTGCTTAGGAGAGGATTTTCCTAATAGCAGGTTTGCTGCAGCAAGATCTGTCATTCCTCGGACTTGATTCTTTTTTTTTTTGAGTATATGTAACAGGACTTTGATTAATACCCTACTAAATATTAATGTAATTAAAATTAAATTAGCTTTGGCAAACAGATTAACAAAACATATGCTCAAATGCATTTGACTTAGCTTTAATTGAATTTATTCACTTTCTTGCTAATTTGCAGTCCATAATTCACAATGGTCCCTGCTCGAATAATATTTATCAGTCTTTAATGTTTTACATGATGAAAGTATCATCAGAACATCAAAGTAATCCTGGAATATTCTCCCTAAAGCTAGCCATTAATCTCTAATCTACAGATGGGAAACAGAGAGGTGAGGAAACTTGTCCGAAACCACGCGGTGAATTGTTAACAGGGAAGATAAGAGGACCCAGGAGCCCTGACTCATAGTCATTAACATATGTCAGAGAATTCTCAAATCAATGCCTCCAGAAATCTTTATTCACTTCCTCCTCTTCTCCCCCCGCACCAGCTCACAGTGACAGTTCTGGGAGAGGTACAGCACCATGCAGATGGCATGCGGCGCTCTGTAACGTGCCTTCCCACTAGATGGCAATGCAGCCTTGCCTGTGCCTTCCTGCACCCTCTGGAGAGGCAGGGAGTGCCAAGATCGGCCTACAACGGCCAGTTCGCCTGTGCGCTGCACAACACTTGCAGATAATAGGATTGCCTTTGTTTATTTTTACCTAACAGCCAGGGGTACTGGCAAAGACGATCTTTGCAGAAAGGATACAGAACTCAACGCCCATGAATATGGGCTTGGATATCAGGGAGTACTGATTCTCTTCCCTTTCTCATTCCACAAAATAAACCATCCTCTCCTATGCCCACTGTACCTAACATATCCCAAGGCTTTCTTCTCTTCTGATACCTGGCTGCTCATTTCTCTTTTTTTGGCAGTTAGGCAAGAGGTTTAGAGAAATATATCATTCCAGATCTCAGCAAGCATCACGAGATTTTCACAATCATTTGAAATACCTCCTAAATGCCAGATATCAGGCCAGTACAGTACTGCCCAAAACTAGACAATACCTCTAAAGCCCGTAACTATTTCAATACCCCATTCAATAAATACCTCTTCAGTCTTTTTGCTGCAGGCTCAGTGTTCAACACGGATTCTGTTGGAGTTCTTGGTTCTGCAGGAACACAGAAGATTTCCTCAGCAAAGCAAACCATGCCACCACAAGCACATTCCCTAACTGAATGGTCAGTACCAAAAAAATCCCTGCTATTTTAGAGCAAATAGTACTATACACTTGCTTATTCTGAATTTGAGAATTGTAGTGACAAGGTTAGATAATTCAAGAAATTCATGACCTAAGAGATCTGAGTTTTACTGCAGATGTCACTAAGAGGTGGGGTCCAGAAAGAAATCCATACTTACATCTACTAACTGGGTCTTAGTCCTATACCTAGGTGACAAGAGCCCAGATCACTGGAATATTAACATATGTCAAGTGGCATAGCCATCTGACAGCAACCCTTTACTCAGGTAACTTTCCCTACCACATACACCCTGGCCACAACCTCACCATGTTCCTGCATTTTTGAGTATGCAAAAAGAATATTTATACTTCTGTATTGTACAGACACTGCAAGAGATTCAGTGCCAGTTTCAGTTCTGACAAGTGGAGCACTCGTTCAACTCATCTTTTCCTTAGCAAGTTGACTGGGACTGGTTCTGCTTCATGTTTTTAACTCCATGAGATGTTCGATTCAGCATGGGTAAGGCAATGTGGAAGTTTTAATTTCAAACCAGTTCTCTTTCCTCCCTCCCATCTCAAACGGAGCTCAGTGTCAAGATGCATTCTGAGAGATTTTCATGCAAGAGATATGGAGCTGGCTTACAAGTATTAAAAATATCAAGATAATAGTACATATAAAAAGCATCAAAAGCAGAAGGTCGCAACAGACAACTTAGGTATTTACAATTAGAGAAAAAGGTAAGACTAAAGACATCTCATGTCATTGCTGCAGGAATAGCCATGAGGAGTTTATTGTCTGGAAGCATTTGTTTCACTACAGGCTCCCTCTTACCTGTGGATGGAGAGGAGTTGTTCTGCTCTGACCCTGCTTGCACTTCCTCTGGGATTTCCATTTTCTCATCACCTTGCGTCTGAGATGAAGAACCTGCATCTAGTTCCCGCTTCCTGTCAGGGACCCTCTGGAAATCCTGCAACAGGCAAAGTGTCTCTAGAGGAAGGACAGTCCAAGTGTGGAAGTCTACCTTATCCAGCACATCGTTCTGACAAAATGGGATCAAATATGCAAAAGCTAATCTAAGAGGGGAGAAGCACTGGGTCAATCAATCCAAAACCAACTTCCAGGACAAAGATGTCTTAATGGTGGAAGGTGAGAATGTTCAATTTTTCTAGCATTTTCCAAAATACTAAACATTTTTTTGAAATTAATTTTTACGAAATCCACATTACCAGATATAATTCTGACCTTAAAAAGGAAAAACAGCCCAAAGAGGCAGAGTGACATGTCCATGGCAGCAGCAGGTCATTTGGGAACACCAAACTGCTCTGAAAGGCTGATGGGGTAGAAACTCTGGCCTCTGTAAAGCAAAGTACTCAGCCAGGATTTCTTTTACTGTTATTACTCTGAAGTTGGTACCTCTAAAGTCTCCTTTCATTTTATATCTAAACTGTTGTGCTATGAGGAACTCTGTCCTGAGCAAGAACAGACAAAAGACCTTAGCATCAAAAATGTAAATATGGGCCACGAGAACTTTAGGGATGGACTTCTTTCTGCATTTCTTTGTTAGCAGTATGGTGCAAAAACAGTTTTCACTGTAAAGTTCTCTCCTTTTTGTTCTTTACCTGCAATACAGTCAACCACTGCAAGTGCAAAAGGAGCACAAAGCTCCTAAACAGTTGGAAGCTACAAGCTCACCTTGCGAAACATCCGGTTCTGCCGCTGGAAGGGAAGGCTGGGGAAGCCCAGGCGAGTGGGCTTTAATGAGACCCCAACAGGTGGTGGCCCTAGGAGGGAATGTCTTGTAGCCTGAGGAAAAAACTGCTGCAGTGCTGGGGCTGTCATGTTAAATCCACGCAAGTTTCCTACAAATACAAACACACAGCACATCACCACCCTGAGACATGCAAAGTAGAGAGAAAATCTTCCCCCCATACAAGCAACAGGGAGAGAAGGGAAGGACTCTTCCACATGAGACACTGGACTGTACTGGGTGCCATATGAGCACTCTATGCTCTACCCATTTTAGTCCCCACAGAACAATTTGATCTGATAGCAACTATTACTATATATTGGGCTATTTAATTACGATTGTCACTGCAGGCTAAGATCATTAGAGCAATTATCTGATCTAAGCACACCAGTGCTTGTGTTTGCAAGAAAACAAGTCTCGTTTTACAGAAATTCTCTGTAAAAAAAGAAAAATTCATCCCACATTTGTGCAGCTGGCAGCTCATGCCATACCACGGATGCTATTTAACACTGGCCAGAAACAGCATTTCATTTAAAACAACACTGGACTTTTCAAACAGAGATTTGACAGTCCTCTCTGCCACCTTGTTATCAAGCAAGCTCAACATGTCAAGCTAAACTGAGACATTTGCGATGCTGCCATTTCCAATTGTAATGCTCTGCTTTCTGAACGGTTCTCTTCAGCATCCACAGACCATTAACAGTCTCAACAGTCCCTTCCAAAGGCGGTCCCCCATTTCAGGGGATAAGGGAATGGAAGCGTACAGATGCCTCAGCCACTCCCTGAGAAGCTGTCTACCATTCTGGGAATCTGGACTTATACTGTAATTTTTTACTTCTCACTTGAATAAGTGCATATTCCAACTGCTGAGCTGTTAAAACAGGCTAGAGAAGACTGGAGACAGGCACCCAACATTTGAAGTTAAGCTACATTGCTTAAAACCTGGAATACAACAGGGAGCACACCCTATGTTTGTCTTCAGAAATAATCTAATCTCTTATTACCTATCATAAATAATCTCTTACTGTGAAAATATGTAGCTGCATTAAAAAAACAATACACCTATAAGGCAAGAAATCATCTCCTGCTCTTGCTTTAGTACCTGCAAAGAACCAGGCATACATTACAAAGTATTTATTTTTCTTCCTAATCCCACTGCTGAAGCGGTATACAGCCAATAAAGTATTTATGCTGGTGTTTCCCAGGTACAGAAATACTACAGCACCAGATATTCTTCCATGTAATCCAAATGTGAAATGACCCCAAAAAATTCAGATCCCAATAAAGGGCCAAACGAATATTACATCTGTACTGCATGTTACCCATGGCTAGCTGATATAGTGTACTGAAAGAGAAGTCACAACACAACTCAGCATATAGAGGTGAAAAGAAAGAGGGACAACATTAAAACAAAGTGCCGTAGAGTGTTCATTAATAAACCTTCTCCTGCTCTCATATCTAATTTGCCTCAGGTCCTCAGCATACTATTTAAATACGACTTCTCAATAAGAGGTTTTGCTTTAGAGAAAAGGCCAGACTAGGCTAACATTAAATGTATCAGAAAGGAGAATGACTGACTAAAGCACAGTCAGACTATTTTCCCCTGACGCAAATACATGCATCAATCTCCAGAATGTGGCTTGTTCTTCATTACTGCTAGTTTCCCTACAACCTGACACAGGACTGTAGAGAGCCACTGGGGTCACTAGAGAGCCCTCTTGCTAAATGGGCAAGAGAACAAAAGGCAAGTTAACAACATGCAGAATAAATCTATTGTCTTCACGTCAGGGCAGGATTCACAAACAAGAGAAAAATTCTAAGCTTTAACCTAAACTAGTAACATTAAAACTGTCCCAGGTACACATCTGTGTTGAAAACATGTATCAGGTTAAGACAAAAATAAAAACATAGCTTTATTCCTAATATCTTTATGTTAGCAATGCTCTTATTAAGGCAGCTTCATAAATTTGTTTTGAAAATATATCAAAAATCCACTTCTGGAAATATAATGATGTTGCCCAATCCCAGTGATATTACCCACCATGTCAGTCATTTCAGGGAATCAAAATTCCACACAATTGAAACCCAAACCATTTTTCACCACAATATGCTTTATTTGTTTGTATTCCACTAAGCTTGGACAAAGACAAGCATCTACTTTTGCAAACGAGGTTAGTGTAATGTAACAGACAATGAAATAAATTGGTTAAACCTCCCAAATGAGATAAATAATAAATCATAAAAATATAAGTATTTTCTCTAATTATATTGGTGGAAAAATACTCTTTCCATCAAGTCTAAGAGGGAAGGTGTTTCCAATGCACATATTTAATATTAACCTGATAGCTTCTAGTGCTATTCCTAGTTGTGAACGCTTAGGCACATGGGATTTTCATCAACTGAAGAACCTCTGTGATGTGTGCTATGGACAAAGTTGAAGAGGAAAAAGAGATGATAAAGAGAAATGCCAAATACAAACACTGCAATGGTTCAACAAGAAATAGCCATACTATGGCTTCAGTCCATGAAGGGTGATTAAATAACTCCAGTAAGTAAGCGTCTCCCATAACGACAGTACCTTGCATCTGTTGCATGAGTAAGGCCCGCTGAAGCATAGGATTGGCATTGAGTAGCGATGGTTGATTTGTTGCACGTAAGCTCAGCATCTGTTGCTGTTGCGGTGGTGGTGGCGGCAAACCCCTGGAAAAGAAGGTATTAATCATAAGAATCCAATAAAAAACCATACCCTTCATTTTCAGACCCCTAACAAGTACAAAACGGAGGAGCAAAGAACAGCTGAAATGCTCATATACATGCATGAAAAGATACCGTACACCAGCACTGTATCCGCTTTCTTCCACTCTCCTGGAATTTCCAAAGCTGACAGATTGTCTATCAAGGAATTTGAGGTCAGAGAGAACTCCTTAGCACCAAGCCCACATAAAGCCTGTCAAGCAGCATAAAAAAAGCCCAGGAGCTGACTGCAGTTCTACAGAATTATACAGCAGCTCTTCAGCAGAGACTAGCAATCTAGATCAGCAGCTACATTTAACAACAACAACAAAAGTTCTAAAAACCAGGGAGTTTTCTCAGTAGCTTAAAGCACATTTTCCAAAATCTACGCCTCCCACACAGAGCCAGACAGGTCACAATTGTAAATGGTGCCCCCTAACTGCAAGAACAGGACGATAAAATAAAGCACAGCCTTCGTATTTAAAACATGAGGAGGAAGAAGTGAGCTGAAAAGGACTCTCCAATCCTAAGGAGGGTGGAGCAGGCATGAGACAAAAGTCTGAAGAAACGGGCACGCATTTCTTCAGGCGATTGCAAGGTCAGGCCCACCTCTAAAAACAACTGCTGACACAGCTAAATCTGTCATAGGGCTGTAAACAGGTACAAATATGGATCAAAATAACCATGCTGAGAAAAAAACAACCCCTTGACAGATTTTACAGCAGCTAATCTTCACATTTCCTGCTCTAGATTGTTCCAGTCTCAGAGCAAAGAAATTTATGCCAGAAAAAACATACTTTTAAAGGTACGAGATGCATCCATGCTATCTCGCAGCCTCACATTTGCATTTTAAGAGCAGCTTTGGTTACAGTTTTAGACATACAAAAATGGAAGATTTAGGGAGATGAATGTTTCTAGAACAGAAAGATTCCCACGTTTCTCTCATAACCATATGCTTTGTATGGATAAAGTCATTTTTTATAATTTATTAAATAAGGAATTAACTTTGCTCTTAAATTCACATCCTCTTGCTGTGAATTTCCAGAGCATAAGCCTTTACAGAGCACAGTAACTGCAATTAAATACATCATTTCAGAGATTTTTTTATTAGTTCAATAAATCTCAGCTCATCAGGGACAACTGTTTGAACCAAAACAGCTATTTTCTCTCTTGAATTTTTTTTTTTAGGAAACACTGTTTATTTTCTTTTTTAAAAAAATTCTGGCAGGCATTATTTGTCTTCTAACAAACAAAACGCAATTTTCTCCCCACACACGCCCCATAATGCTCAGTCATATCCTCAGCCGTTGTGCCACTGCAGAAACAAGTTGCCTTAACAGCATCCACTAACCTCGCCCTGACCAGAAGACCCAGGGAGAAAAAAAAAAAGCAACTGAAGTTCAACCACCATAATAATTTTTTTTTTTATAAAACTACAATACTGAAGTGTGCATCTTTATTCAACAAGGCTCAGTGAGGTGCATAGACACGTTTCTGGGGGAAGAAGCATTTTCCAGCGAACTCCCTGCTGGCTGAGGAGCGACCACCCCAGCGCTCCCGCTCGCTGCGAGGGCAGCCTCTTCCCTTCGGAGCATCTTGCTTTATTCGCTCAACCCCAGGGCATTTTACATCCCCTCAGGGATTTCAGCGCCGGGAGCAGCCCTGGCAGGCTGATACCCATCTCCCAAAACGCCGTCTGAAGGGAGCGGGAGGGTCACGGCGCACCCGCGGCCCTTCGCGCCCCCAGGGCCCGCTCCTCACGCCTCAGCCCGACCCGCCCGGCGGCGCGGCCTCCCCACAGCGGGCTGCCGGCCCTCAGCCCTCGCCCCCCGGCTCCCTCCCTCAGGAATCACCCGCATCCTCGTCAGCACCCACACCGCCCTCAGCACCCCCGGCTCCCCTCCAAGCCTCTAAGGCCTCCACCAGCGCCCGCCCCCGCCTCCCTTTGTCGCCTTCCCCGCCGAGGGAGGGCGAGGAGGGACGGAGGCGAGCGGTCCCCCGGGCCAGGCCCGCGATCCCCGGCCTCGCGTAGCGGCGCTTACCGGCCTCCCTGCTGCGTCGGGGGATGGTGGTGGTGGTGGTGGTGGTGCTGCTGCTGCTGGAGGAGGTGCTGGAGCTGCAGCAGCTGCTGCTGGAACTGCTGCTGGTTGAACATGGCTGGGGAGCCCCGAGCGGGGCGAGCCTGAGACAAAACACGGGAGGGCGAGGGAGGCACCGGCTGCGGGGCTGGCGCCTACCAGCCCAGCAGCCATTGAGCAGGGGAGCCGCCGCCGCTGCCGCCCATTCATTCACTGAGCCGATCCCCCCCTTCCTCCTCCTCCTCCTCCTTCTTCTTTCCCCCGGGGTCATCGCAAGCAGCAGCCCGTGGAGGAGGTTTCCAAACCCCACCTCCTAAAAACACGCTCTCACCCTCCCCTCCTCGCCGAGCCCGCAGAGCTCCCCGCGCCCCCTTCTTCCCTTCCCTTTTCCCATCCCCTCTTCCCTGCCCTCCGGCACTCACATCGCACCCCGGGGCTCTCACCGCTCCCCACCAGCCGCCTCCATCTTCCCGCCGGGGACAATAAACCACCTGCCCGGCCCCGCTCCCCGGCCCAGCCCGGGCAGGAGGCAGCTCCTTCTGGAGGGCTGGAGGACCCAGCCGCTCCGAGAGGGCGTCCCTGCAAGGCTTGCATCACCCCCGGAGCCTCCTCTCACATCGCCCCGGCTTGCGACACCTCCATTTCTCGTCCCCCGCACAGAAGCGGGGTCCCTCGGCCCTCGAGAGGGCTGGGAGGTGATGGGCACCATCTGTCCAGGGCTGGGGCAGGGGGAATTTTCAATAAGCGGCTGAAGAGGAGGAGCAGATGGTAGCCGACTACATTGCTTTTCTGCCTTTTTTTTTTTTTTACCCCCTTTTTGTTTGTTTGTTTTTAATAGTCCAGGGGAATCTTTGGTAACCGTCTCACTGAAGAGATGGGGGAAAAAAAAACAACCAACAGCCTCAGGCCGTTTGCTGTGGTCACATCTTGGCAAGCTTGTCATGGGAACCTGGAAGAAAAACAGGGACTTTTGCAATGTTATTCTGTGCTGTAGGCTGAGATGACTTTTCTAGCAGGTCCATCCACTTTTTTTTTTTTTTTTTTTTTTACTTTTTTTTGGGGGGGGAGAGTTCGCAGCAAAACCCTTCCTGCGGCACTTGCTTTCTGTCAGTGGTGAATTAATTTAAAGTATGTCCAATTCACACGACTTCTGCATGAAAAAAATATCGTGACTGTCATTTCTTATACTAAACCTAGCAAGGGTGAAGATGCATTTCTGCTCTTTGCCATTCCAGAGAATCCATCCTGAAATAATTTATTTTCTAGTCTTATTATTCACGCCAATAAAGACTGCTTTATTCGCGATAATAAAGACTCATTAAAGGCCTCAAAATTGATTTTTAGGTGAAAGTGTTGTAAGCTGAACACAATTGCTGGTGATATACAGTTAGCATTAATAATTTTCAATGCAACAGCATATGTTGATTTTTCCTTTGGGCCTTTTTATACTGTTCTGATTTTACAATAATCAGTTTGGAGATGACCATCCGTATTAATCAATGACTGGCCATGGTAATGCCCAGAGTCGTTTATCTTGTCACAGCTGTCTGCACACAGAGAAAATGCTCTCCTGTTAAGCATTAAAGCTTAAGTATCATCACAGGGAATACATACATGGAGCAGAAAACGTGGAATCTTTTTCAAATCATTTTGCATAATTGATCCTTTTTGCTTCCGTAATCATCCTATTACAGTGGTTACCAGTCTATTTTGCACTGGTAAGAGAGGGATAGTTTTATGATCTTGTAGATGCCTGACTAGCCCCTATATTAAGCAGATACATTAAAGACGGGCTTTCTTCTGCTTTGTCCTGTACACAAATTATTAAACAGCCTTCAATAAGTTTATAAACAATAAGTCTACAATTCAATGCACATACTACCACACTGGACACAAATCTGAATGTTGATTTAGTCCCATACTCCATACGTTGATCTTCAGAAATGCCTTTATGTGCCAGATGTAAACATCATACCTGCTAGAGATTGCTTAACCGAATCCAGAAGAGAAAGTTCTACATTCAGTTAATCCTGCTGCTCAGTTTGAAGATACATAGATGCAAGTTAACAATGCAGGAAATTGGGTTAGGATTCTTTCTTTCCTTTATTACAGGCTACAAAACAGCATGTCTTAAGTTGACAGCCTAAAGGGTACTGTTGATCTTCACTGAGCATTGCTACATATAAATTTACATTTTTTGGTACACAATAGACCTCTCATCTACTGAAAATCAAGTTGTTTTTTTCCCCTCCTGTGAGGAACATCTCCCTTTCAGCTATTAAGCAACTTGCTGCTAAATGTTTGGGATACATTGGTAAACACATATCTTTATGCGTGAATACATGGAACCTTAAAAACTTAGTTCTACAATAAAGAGAACAATGTTATTACTCAATCCCTTCAAGGCACAGAAACCTAGGTATCCTAGGGCCAGGGATGGTTACTCAAAGATTATCTCATTGACAATGGGAGTAAATCAAACAGCATTATGAGAATCAAAAGATCAAGACAGGAAAATGACCCAGAAAGTACTCTTCAATAAAGAGACTAACATGAGTTTTTGGATCATCACTATAAGGCAACCTGCATCACACCTCTATACAATTAGATCAGGGTTATGAAATTTCTTGGCAGATAAGGGGACAGACCATAGGAAAGCTTTTTATTCAGGAGCTGGATTGCATTACATAGTCAGACAAGTTTTTGCTGGGCTATATGATTTTGTTCCAGGGACCAGATCGGGCCTGCAGATAACCAGACATTTCTAGTTTACAGAACATAACTGGATGGTGCAGATGTATGTTTTAATTTTAGTTCCAAGACTTGCTGTGCAACCTTTAGTGAAGCTGTGCACACTCAGATTTTCAATAGCAGTCCCAGTTTCTCAGTGCCTATGAGTACCAAGAAACTCTGGTGCCCACAACTTCCTCTGAAATCCGCAAGGAGGGCGTTATTACTCATCCATTTCACTAGGATATATTCTAGTTCTCACTTCAGTGTCTCTAAACCTCCCAAACTCCTTGCAGAAAAAAAAAGCATATGGAGCTATAAAGTACTTTTTTTTTTTTTATCCTGCTTTTGGGGGCTATCCATTGAAAGAATGGCTAACAATGTCAAGTTTCACCAGGTCTGCCCTCAAAGGCTGGTATTAGTTACTGGAATTACACTGTTTTCCACGTCTATTTTATCTGTAGGAAGACTACATTCACACGTGTGAAAGCAATAGCAGAAAATATTTTAAAGCAAGATAATCTGTGAGATATTTGCACCCACTCTTCATTTTACTGCTCTGGAAACCTATTCCTAATATTTCTTGATTGGCAGGGCAGGCCCACAAGGTGTAAACTAAGATACTACTTTTACCACAATTTCACTACATGGCTAATCCGCTTCTACCAGCAACTTTCAGTCCCAAAAGATAAAATATATTCCAGGAACTATTTTGCATTTATCTCACTGTATGTGGAAAGCTGAGAACTCAGCTTTGCTGCTCTTAAAATATTAATTTAAACTCACATCTATGCCCAGATCCTTCTTCTAATGAACTATAATGTTCAGCTTCTTATGTATATTCTGGCTCCCGGGGAGCTGCATTAAAGATAATCCTTTCCAATAATCTTATACTCTTTTTGAGGGATTCTCAGACCAGCTTAGCAAATTTCCTGTTCCAGAAGGTAAAGGTATTTCACTATTCTGTGCTGCAAGGAAAAACTACTTGAAAATCACAAAATTAAAGGCAATTCTTCTTTCAGATAGCTTCTTCTAACCAATAGGAGCATTAGAGAAACTTTTTCTTTAAGAACTGATACCACAACAGACCAATGACGCTACTATAGTATCGTCACTATTATAGTAGTATTTAAGTACTTATAAAATACTTTAAAAATTTATACAAATTATAAAACTGCCTATAGAGAAACAATTTAAGAAGTTAGTTCTAATTAAGCTTTTTAACTATTCATTGGCTATATAGTATACTCTGTACTGATACACAGAGCAACAATCCTATCCCCAATCCTTTTTATAACTTATATTCTTACCCCTACTTATGAACATTTAATTTATATTCTTACCTCTATTTATAAACATTTCTTAGGAACCTAAAGAACCACCACTTAGGAAACAAAGGACCATCCACCTCATGAACCACCATGAAAGGTTCCGAACATTCATAGCTCTACCTGGAGTCAACAGAAACTGTGTGACGTCTGTATCTCTGAGAAACAGTTTGCAGGTGACTAGGAGAATCAAACTAATTGTATTTCATGATTTTGCCTTTCTCTGAGGACTAGATGTGTTATTTTTGCAAGGGCAAGGAATGAAGGACAGAATCCATCACTGAAGTGACTATGTCTCATTAGGATAACTGAACTGGGAGTTCTGTTTGCATGAGGCAACAAAAATCAATACACAATTGCCTTTATGTTTATAGCAATACGTAGAAACATACAACTATGCCTATGTCTGTTTTTAGGGATTCCTATCAATGTATGGCCAGACATACTTATTATACCTGTAAAAAAAATTATCTTCATTTTTCTTTGCTGATATCATAAATTTTTCTAAGGTAGAAATAGCTTTTTCTGTGTGCTCCAGTTTGGAAAATTCCTTTTTATTTCACATACATTGCTATTCTTCAGCATTTCCCCTGAAGGATGATCACATAGTTGTTTTTCTCCTATAGCTCCTACATGCTGCTGCCTAAGTCACAGGGAGGAGGTATAACAGAATCAAAAGGCCCGTTTGCTACTAACATCCTTACAACTCAGTTTCTTGCAGAATAGAAAATGGAAGGTTTTAGGAGCGGGATTCTAAGTGCCTGCAGTTCTTGTTTTCATCAATGGGAGGTGTAGGTATCTAAAGCTTCTTAAAAATCAAGCTTCGCTGCTTTCAGTGCTGTTTGGGTCTGTCTGGGCTGTATGATTACAATCACTGCAGAAATGCTTAGGTAGACTCCATGATATTAATGAATTCTTGTAGGAGTAATGCTGCAGGCGTATACTGTGTCCTCACTTGCCTCCGAGTGCAACTGCAAAACTGGAGACTTGAACGTGTTTTGTCCCTCTTACAGTGTTCCACTAATAGTGATCTGCTGAGAAATGTGTGAAGCTTGCCAATATTTCTACAGAATTTTACCACTTTTCTCCCTTCCCTCCCTTCTTCCTTTCTTGTCTACTTGGAGAACACCCTTTTAGCTCCCTAATCTCTCTCCCATGGACTTTGAGGCCTCAGTTAATTAGATGAAGGACTCCTGGATAATAGGCCCACATATTTCCCCAGATTTGTCTTAGTTTCATGGGGGGGAAAAAATACTTGAAAAATACCTGCAAAGAAGTCATACTCGAGCCTTTCAGCTGTACCAGCTCCTTAACCAGCAACATTAACCCTATTTTTTCCCTGTAGTCTCAAATATCAGCTGTTGACCTACTGTGCTGTCAATATTCTGTCACAAACCTTTTGCAAAACAAATGCATTAAATTATCTTTAGATTTTTCTTCTAGTGGTATAATACAGAATGATTATTTCTGTGCTGGAGTGGGATCACTGAGAACAAAATAACTGCTTCGAACACTAAGCAGGGAGTGAAACACTGTATTTGCAGTTTGATGTTTTTATTGTTAACAGAAACGTCAGTTGTTACAATCACATATAGTTGCTTTAATGGAAGCATTAAAAGCAGGTGTGGATTCATAGGAGTGGGTGCAAGGAAGGGAGCAAAGTCAAGTCCCTATGAGCACTATCTAAGCAGTAAATGTTGATGCCAGGGGGCAGCAAGAACAAGGCTGTTCCCCAAAGGAACAGGAACCAGGGGATGAAACACGTAGGTGACAGGGCAAGGGCCTTGCCTACTAGTGCCCAGTCCTACAACACTCAAAGGGGGGGGACAAGCAGGACAGATGAACACAACAGCCAGGCTCAACAAAGAGTCCCAGTTAAAGAACACAGCATCGTGATGAGACACATAAAAGGGCAAATTAGGAAACCAACCTGCAGGCTGACATTAAAACTAGGTCTAGTGATTTCAAGGTAGGTTTACAGTAACATGGCATAACTAACAACAAGCTAAGAAGCCAACCTCCAAATTGAAACCTCTAAATCGAAACCAGAATCCAACAGCTCTATAGGCACCAAAGACTATGACTGAGCTAGAAAACAGCACTCCTCCATAAGTGAGCCAAGCAGCCGTATCTCTGGGCTGAGTTTAAATAGAGCTCTTAAGCCCACAGATGTGGGGAGAGGCATCAGGTGAAGCTGGTCAGGGCCATTAAGGCTTATTAGCACAGCTGTTATACTATGAGATATTATTGCAGTGATGTAGTTGGGTAGCTCTTTTCTCTGTATTGAATTTGGACCTGTGTGGGTGAATTTCAGGCTATGCCAACGTCTAAGAAAAGAACAATTTTCTTCTCATAGTTCTTCAGATAAAGCTTCAAAGATCCTTTGGTGTGAAGTACTCTGAATGTTAGCTCTGACCCAGGGAAGAAGGTGATGTTATTCTTTAAGTCTCTGATGTTCTTTGCTCTTTTTGTGGTGACCTCTAGCAAAGAGTAGCTATCAACTTTTGAAGGAAAAGCAATGTTCTTTTTTTAGAGTCCTTCAACGTAAGTGATCAGAATACCTTGGAGCATCTGCTCAAAGACATTTGTCCACAGCATCAATTGAGTTTCTTAAGCTTGTTTCTTGAGATTTGCTGAGAGGAAAAAATAGCATCAACAGCCCCCAAAACAACCCACGTATGGCCTACAATAATGTTACCTATACAGATGGAGCAGATCTGTTCTCTTCCCTTCCTTCAGCTGTCTTACCTGCATACTGATGATCTTCTTGAAGCATTTTCCTTGGGCATCTTCCATGACACAGTGAGGCAAATTCACGATCAAGCGTGGCTGTTCCAGTTTCTCTGTTCACCCTGGTACATATTTCTGTACAGATTAAATTTGAGGGACATCTGTGAAATTTAGCTCAGAAGCCTTATGAATAAAAAGTTACTGTTTAAAACAAAACATACAGCTCAAAATCTGTTGCAGTTTTTTGTTATTCCTTTCCCCCACCACCCCCAGCTGTCTCTAAGCTGCAAACAGGAGTACTGGGTAGCACGAACTGAGAGGTGTTTGAAATGCAGCATTCTCCTGAGTCACTGCTAGCCATCAGTTTATTTTCTGAATGCTTGTTTTCCCTGCTAGGGCTTCAAATCAAATATGGCCTCACCTCATATTTTTATAAGAAAGCAACCCTTTGAAAAGCCTAAAATCAGTTTCTCTTTATTGCAGATGAGTGACTTTTTAAAAATGAAAATCTAAGTGCGTGAAATGAATCACTTGTTTGCGGTTGTGTAAAGCAAGGACAGGAGCAACAGTAATACCTACTCTGTTGCAGCAGTAAACAGAAATCTATGTTTTTCATCCATGTTTCAATGAGGATCAAGCAGCAGAAATGCACAAGTGTTTTTATAAGTCTCTAGTTGAATCGTATCAAGTATTTTGTGTATTCTGGCAATTCCACAAGTGCCATCCTGACACAACCCCTTCCCCATCCCCAGTGCGCATTGACCAACTGCACACCTTTATCACCTGTGAGACCAAACTGTACAGGTGCAGGAACCAAACCATACACACGTACTGACCAAATCGTGACAGGACACTGACTGCACAGTGCATACACAGTGACTAAACTAAACAGAGATAGCGGCTGAGCAGGACAGGCCCACGGGCAGGTACCTGATGCACCACACAGGTGCCCAGCTGAACCATACCAGGGCACCACACAGCCCCGAGCCCTTCTTCCACTCCTCCCCGCGGCACTTTCGGCCGTGACCCGGAGCCTGCCAAGGGTGGACGACGACGGTGGGCGGGTGAACGACACCGGGGGGGGGTCTCTGCCACCGGGCGGACCCCTGAGGTAGCGAACTACAACTCCCAGGCTCCGGCGCGGCTCCTGCCGCCCTTAAGGCCCCCTGGCGGCGGCTCAGGGCTCCGTGCAGGCGCGGCGGGGCTGAGCCGAGCCGAGCCCGGGCAGCGTCGAGCGGGGCGAGGGCTGGTGCCGGTGCCCAGCGGCCGGGCGGTGAGGGCCGGGCTTGAGCCGCCGGTGAAGGCGAGAGGAGGAGGCGGAGGCGGCAACAGCAGCGGTGCGAGCTCGGGGGGTGCCGGTGCCACGCCGCAGCCATGGGGAACCGCGGGATGGAGGACCTCATCCCGCTGGTCAACCGGCTGCAGGACGCCTTCGCCGCCATCGGGCAGAACGCCAACCTCGACCTGCCGCAGATCGCCGTGGTGGGGGGGCAGAGCGCCGGCAAGAGCTCGGTGCTGGAGAATTTCGTCGGGAGGTGAGGTGGTGGTGGTGGGGGGGGTCTCTGGGGGGGAGCGTCCCGGGCTGCGGGGGGGCGAGGGCAGAGCCGCGGGGCTCGTGAGGAGAAAGGGTGCGGGGGGGAAGCAGAGGGGCTGGGGGGCTTGCAGGGGGTCGCAGAGGCCGTGAGGGGATACGGGGGGATAGAGGAGCTGAGGGGGCTGCAGGGGGCAGCGCCTTGGGGCGCACGGGCGGTGCGATGCAATGCACGGGCAGCGCAGTGCTGGGGGGAGCTGCGTGTGAGCAGCGCTGCAGAGCGCCGGGGCACTGCGGTGCGAGGTGTGGGGGGGCTATCTCCGGTGTGGGCGGGTTATCCCCTCTGTGGGGGCCCCCCTGAGCCGGCAGGAGCGTCCCCCCCCACCTCCGAGTGGGGTTCGGGGTCCCCCCCCGTGTGGTTGCAATTAGGGGCCGGGGGCTGCTCCGGTTGAACCCCCAGCCCTGCTTCCCACCCTGCTGGGTGCCATGTCAGGGAGGCCGGGGGGATCCAGGGTTATCTCTCTCCCATGCCCTCGGATTGCTGGTGCTACCATTTTGTGGCAGGCGATGTAGCGGTGCCTTCCCTTCGTGTGACCTTCGCGTTCATGATCCGCAGCCTGTTTGCTGCTCCATGTAGACGCACAGCACCTGGGGAGGGGGTTGTTCTGCAGCTCGTCTCTGGCCTCGTTAATTAATTGCGTTCAGCGGCACACAGGTCTGGTTATCAAGGTATTTTTTCATGCTGTGAGCAGCGTGTGGGTTGCTGTTGCCTAGTCTGAAAAGCAGCAAGTGCTGCGATACCTGGTCAGGTGCTTGCGTGGGCTTTTCTTTTTCAGAAAACTGCATTTATGACAACATCTCAGGGATGTCGTTCCCTCGCCCCCCATTTGTTTTTCCTCTGATGTAATCTGTGCAATACAGAATGGCCTGTAATGGTTTCCTACTGCTGGCAGGGTCTGCAGCGTGTATGGACGGCTTGTTTAGCTGTGAGCACCCCAAATTCTGGACCTCTGCCTTGAGCAGTGAGCAAAGTGCGTGCTGTGTGCTCTGGGGAGAAGGTCCGGGATTGTATCTGGTTCAAAGAAAGCACCACTGGAGTAAGACTTCTTAAAAAATACAGGTATACGTCTAGAGGATTTAGAATCCTTTCTAGCCAACTTCCAACAGTCCATGCAATATCCCCCAGGCATCCCAGGATTCACTCCAAGGGAAGGACACTGCATGAACACATTTTACTGAGCCTCTGGTCGTCAGCCACGACCCACTTTTTTTATCCGTAGACCCAGAAAATAATGTTTCCCATGACCAAAGTGAAAGACTTGCAGTGCCATAGCTTACTAAGAAGGGGAAAAGAAGTCCCCTGGAATATGTAAGCAAAACATTCACCTGTTGGCTCAGCTGTTTTCCAGCTTTCTAAGTGCTGGCAGCCTAACCTTGTAAATCCCTTTTGGAGGATCTGTGCAATCAGTGCTGCAGTGGCGTAATGTGTAATGTATGGCTGTTGGGCCAGTGCAGGGTTTGTTGAAGGATAGTTGGTGGATCAGGGTATACTGCCCCTTTTTGCCCCTCTGAGCAAACACAAGGGGATATCTTAATCCTTGGTGCATCTCCACTGGTACCAATTGAGAACTGGGGAGTCTGTCTGCCTGTTGGAGATCAAACAAGTTCAATTGTTTTCTCCTCTTCTGCCTTTTTGGATGATTCCTGGGAGAACTTGTGACCTCACTGTGCACCATCAGTTGTCTCTGCAGCAGTGTGCATGGTGCTGTGGTTTTTAGAAAATGAAATAATGGTGGGTCCCCTGAGCAGGAGCTGAGCGGCCTGAGTGAAGCTGTCTGTAGAAAAGCAGTTAGAGGAAATAACTGGAGTGGAAATGGAAAACGTGTCAAAGGGAAGAAGTCTTTCTCCATTTGATACCCTTGAGAGCCGTCTAGTTTAGAGACTAGTAACATGAGCCCTCTTTCCACAGAACGAATGCGTGTATGCTGCAGAACCCAATCTTGTTAAAATAATGTTGGGGCCCTGCTGTAGTGTATTGCCTCATCTTTTTGTGTAGGTATTGAAAACCATGATAAGAAGCTATGAAATAGTATCTAGAATAAGCATGGCTCCTCCATGTAATCATCGTAGGGGCTATTTTCTTGGCTGAGTAGGCATAAGGCAAACTGTGTAGCTCCACTGTGACCGAATACAGTTACGGCTGTGGTGTGGACATGGCATATGTCGCTGCTCCAGCTGGATCCCGGGATGGTGGTGTGGCAGCTGCTCACCACGCAGTGAATGCGGGTGCTGATGAGCTCGAGTGGATGGAAATTTGTGCGAGAACAAATGCTGATGCAGTCGTACCGACTGACGTGCTTGGTGCGGGTACTTCAGAGGGGCTGGAGGCCCTGCCAGGGCTGCTCGTACCTATGGGACTTGTTCCAAATTGTCACCAAGCCATGTTCACGTGGCAGGACAGCATGCTTATCCCCTGTGTCCGACCTAGCCTTTGGCTTTGCAGGGTTCAGCCTAGGGCTGCTGCTGGCATCTTGCAGTAGCACCAAGTCCCATGCACACTGCAAGCCTTGAAGCACAGAGGATTGCTGACTGCAATCAGTGTTTACTTGTGTATCTTACCAAACAAATATTTTTTTCCTCCTGAACGCAAAGGCTTCCTAGTTGCTGCTAATTACTCTTTCAGTGTCATTTGTTCTGCTGTTAACAGATTATCCAACAGTGCAGAGCCTGTATTTATAAGACCAGATGTCGATGAGGCAGCTATGTGTGCTTTTGCTGCCGAGGACTCAGCATGGTGACTAGGATGCCGGCTGATGGTGTTAAAATCACTGAAGAGACAAGAGAAGCTGTGTTGAAACCAGACAGGTGACACATCTCTTCATAGACTGGTTTATCCTGGGCCTCAGAACTGGAAGGAAGGTTAATCTGGTCAGCTCTAGGCATTTCCTGCTGCTGTGGTTATAGGCTCATGGGCTAATTCGGCTTGGAAGGGACCTCAGGCGGTCATTTAGTCCACACTTAAGGTGTTGCTACCTCCCTGCTGCCACCTTTCTTACATTAGGTGGTCTTAAAGCTGGTACTACTACCAGCAAAATTGGTTTAATTAAAAAAGAACTAGTCATATTTGCTAGTATGACTTGAGACAAAAGGACTGAGAAGGAGGGAAATATAAGACAGCTTATAAAGCTGTTTGTAAGATCATCCATGTTCGTGCTACTGTTGTTTTGCTATGTGAAAATAAATCATGACTAGGAGCCTTTTTAAAACCCTGAGATGTCAAACCACTGTTACAGAAATCTTTGGATTTGTGGAAGTATTACTGTTATCTGTGCTTTACAAATGGGAAGAACTGAAAGCACTGGACTGTGTTCAGATGGCTGCATAAATGTCTGTGCCTTGTGTTCTCGTCGGCTGATCCAAGGCAGCGTGCTGCTCAGCCCCGTTAGGACAGCTGCATTGCTCTTCATGGAGAAAACAAGGCACCTCTGACTCCTAGAGAACAGATGGCCTAAGGGGGCTGCTGAGAAGGGGATGACTAAGAGCTGGGAACAGTAGGTGGAAGGACTTGAATGGAGGTGAAACCATCGTGCTTCTGATCAAGGGAGCTAAGCCGTGCCAAAACTGCAGGAACTGAATTGGTGTTTATTTGATCCCAGACTTGAGCGCTAGCCTCAAAAGCATCCTCCTCTCTTGTGAACTTCTATATTCCAAACCAAATAGATATACTTAGCAGGCTGTCACCAGGCTCTGATGGTACATGCTGAATTAGCTGATGTTTGTAAATTGCCTAGAAGGAAACCGGAGGCAGGTATGGACATAAAACTCAGTTGTGTTGAGCTAGCCCCATCTCTCCGAGCAAACAGATTTCAGCAATAAAATGGTGTTCTGTAGTACGCACTGACATGGGTAAAAGAGCAGGGGAAATGCAGCACTGCAATGTCTGTGGAAGTAGTAAGGATAAATACCTATTAAGGTTGGTACTTGTGCTACAGTGGCTGCTTTGACAAAACAAGACAGGGCAAGGCAACGTGCTACAACTGTCTTTGTTTTGCTGTGTCACATAATGAAAATACAAAGCTAGATCATGAAGCCACAGATTTTAGTTTGGCTTCTGGTTTAATTTTGAGGAACAGCTTAGTATCTTCATGTTTCAACCCTCCTCAGCCATGTAGAGAAATACTTCCACTCAAATGATATGATGAGGGCATGCATTCTTTGATAACATGTACTTGGCTTTGCTGTGGGAAGCTTCTTGAACAAAATACCTTCAGAGGTCAACAACAGTATTTAACAACTACCCAGAAGTGAAAGATCCTACGGGGATGCCTACAGAGATGCAGATACCTGGCCATTCCAGGTACTGCAGGAAACCAGTTTTGTCAATAATCCTGAAGCTTTTAATTTGCTCAGTCTTCTCCTGCAGTACTTGCTTTGTGAGCTTGAGTGTTGTGTAAGAGAACTGAGGGATTTAATCTAAAAATCATAGCTTTGTTGCATATAGATCAAGGATGTCTACTGTACGGGGTAGTGCTGAGCATCAATGCAGTACTTTAGCAGCAGATAATTTAAACAAGAAGATGCACTCACTGACTTAATCTTCTCTAGCCACAAAATGGGCCCTTAAATGTCTTTTTCTGTTCTGCTTTGAGATACATTTACATGCCCAGAGTGCTGGTAGAGAGACTCACCCAACAATTAAGGGTCTCTAATTATAAATACATCTATGAGCTGGCCAAATGCTGTTATATATTTGCAAGTTAAAGATACAGACAGTGCTTGGGAAATGACTTATTTGGGGTTGTAGAGGATGATCCAAGAGCCAGGAGTAGGGCCCTGCTGTTTAGGGACATGTATTGTGGCCAAATAATAATCCTTCAAATGGCAGCAAGCCTTTGGTCTTTAGTGAAGAAAATACCTCTCTTCATCCTGCATTAATTGGGGAAGGAAAAAAAGGTGTGGAACACTGGAGGAAATGAGTAGTGTTTCAATCAACCACAAGATAAATTATTTTAACTTAAGAAAAATCTACGTAGCTCCTAGCAAACACTTGTGGGGGGAGGATAATTAGAAGGGCATGTATAATTAAGTTTAAACATAACATGAGTGGCTGTAGGAAGAAAAATAAAATGCATGAATGTCAATGTTTGTAGGTGCAGCTGTGTCTGCCTGTGTTTATCCTCTGACTATTGTGTTAATCTTACAGGGGTTGGCTCAAGTGAATACAAGGCTAATGTATTTTCTGCTTCCTGCAGCAGCTAGATGTTCTCTGCAGATCTTGCTGTCTGACTGTATTCTTCAGCTTAACTCTTTAGTGATGATCTCATGCTTCTGGTAACTGCCACAAGCCTTAGATTCACTAGGAAAAGAGCTCCTTATGGCACGTCTTGGGTCATGCCAGAGTTTGCGCAAGGAAAGGAAACCAGCTGTGCTGCTGACTTGGGAGGCGATGCTCGGTATCGTGAGAGGTGGGGCTTGTGCGGACCTGCTGGTGTGTGAAAGTGACAGGTCGCCTTATCGCGGCTGGTGTTTGTCACCTGGGAGCTAGCAGGCTGGGAGGATGCCTTCTCTGCTAGGGTGGGCTTTTCCTTGTTACCATGATAACCTTCATGTTGGGAATCTTGTGGCATCCTGAGCATAATTAGTCCTTACTGTGCCTTGAAATAGGTAAGAGGTGTTTTTGTGCTTGCTCTATAAACAGTATGCTGTGGCACAGGGCTGTTAAGGGTCTGCAAAACCAGTGGGGGAAAGAAGGCAGAAGCTCCCAAAAGCACTCCTATATGCTAAAGCTGTTATTCTTTTCCAAAACTTGACATGCTTAAACTTTTCACACAGTTTTAAAAAAAAAAAAAAAAGAACCCCAAATACTATGACGACAAGCTTCTATTTTTAAAGACTACTGATTGTTTTCAGAAGCCATAGTTCAATACCTAGCTGGGGATGCCACGTGAAGTCCTTGAACCCACCTTCCCCAGATGCTGTGAGTAGGCAGAACTCCGCCAGGCTGAAATAGAAGGTGTGGGAGTCTGTCTGAGGCGCCTCACGTCTGAGGCAGCCTCTGAAAATGTTATTCTAAGGCAGGAAGCTGGTCCCCTTCCTGATCGGGTGAATTCCCGAACGTTCCTGCTTCATGCTTCAAGTTTGAGCCTGGCAGTCCAAGTGTGAGTAAAAATTCTGGAGGGAGGATTTCTTAGGACCTGTAAGAAAACCCCTTTTTGAGGGGAAACAGAAGTTGATAAGTTAGTTTAAGTTAATCAAGGAAATGTAGCTCTTGCTGTTTACTAGCTGCAGGCATGAGACTTGTTATTGAGCAGCAAGTTTGTTAGACAGATGCAAACCCGTGAGTGCTCCACCCGCGTGAGCCAATACTCGGATTTCTGTTTTCGGCAGCGCATCTGAGCGGCAAAACCAGAAGTCTGACTGAAGGGTGGCAGGCGGTCACCTAGAAGCACATGGTGATCGGCCTATATGCCCAGTGCAAAACTGGTTTTGAGGTGGCAGCATCTGTGAAAGGGAACTTACTGGCAGTATGAACAGCAACCCTTTTTTCTTAATCTGCCACTAAAAAAAACCTTCGGGTGTAATACTTTCCTTCTTGGACTCTCAAATGTGTAACCATATGAGTCAGAGCACTGCTGGCTGGGAGGAGAGCTAAAACTAAATCTGCCAAAATAAAAAATCCTGTCATGCATGGTGGGGAAATAGCCCACTGGTGGGCTCATTTCTCACTGCACCTGAACTGAATTTTTCCCGATTTCAGACCTGGTTTTGCACATCCTGACTGAGCAGGGAAGCTAAAGGCACGCTGCCTGACAGGCAGGCCTGGCTGGCTGCGGGGTCGGAGTCCTGCTCTCAGCTCCGAGCTGAGGTTCTCATGTGGTTCACTTATTGCACCTTCCTGCAGGAAGGTGAGGCTGTAGGTCTCTGCCATGTCATGTATGCTTATCGTTAACAGATGCTTGAAATGAAACTAGAAAAGGTCAACCACAAGAAATAAAGAGCTATTTTTCTTAACAGTAAATGGAAGCTCTGCAGGGGTGATGCAGCGATACCTGCCTGAGCCCTCTGGAAGACCTGCCGTCCATACAGTGGTGCTGTGCCAGGGGCCTTAGCTGCTCCTGCAGCCTCGCTTGCCAACTGGTATTGAACCACAGGTTGCTTAGATTCGGGGAAACTGGGACTGGTGCTGCTGGCAGAGACCACTTACTGGGTGTGAGGAGCTGGGGATTTCTTGGAAAGCGCTGGGGAACAAGAGGCTGTTCTAGATGGGGTGGTAGCACTCAAGTTTTTGAGTGTAGACTGAGATGCATGGAGAGAGCTGCGTAGGTTGTGAACTTCTTGGAGCTGCTGTTTGCACACCTGCTGCAGCATGGACCTTAGCTCCTTTTGTGTAATTTCCTGCCCACTGACCTGAACCGAACCCAGCCGCCTGTCTGGGTAGGGCAGGGATGGGTCTTGAGCATGGGCTTTGGAGAGGAATCAGCCCAGGGCTTTGTGCCTGGTGCGTTTAAGCTCACAGATGGCTGCTCAGGCCCCTAGCAGGTTAGTCTGCAAGCAAGCCTCATTCCGAAAAGCTCCAAAATGCTGTTTGTCTTTATTTACGTTTATTTATGGTCCTTCTAAAGCATGGATCATGCTTACTTTGTGTGACCTGATGGTGTTTAGTCATGAAAATTGGGTGTCTTACTCAGGACTAGCTGCTATAAATACTGGGGTGGCTGTGAAGAGAGGGCTGAGACAACACTTCGGTGTTTACTGAGGAGCGGGTGAGAGCGTGCATCGAAACATCGTGACTGGCAGCCCAGAGCACAACTTCATGTTAGATAATTAAGCAGTTATGCCAGGTGACTCATTTATACTTTGTACTTGGGTCCAAACTTTGTTGTCAAAGTCCTGTTAGTGAATGCTTTATCAAAAATCAAATCTAAAGCAGCCCAGTAATTTCCTTAGGCTCTTGTATAGATGCATGAAAGCAACAATTAAGTTGCTGATGGTTGTTTCCTGCATGACCTTCAGGCTTGTCACAGCTCCCGGGCTGGTGTTGACTATAACAGATAACTGCTTTTCTTCCCTTCAAGACACGATACAGGAAGAAGGAGCCCTGAGCCTGAAATCTAACAGCGTCTCAGATCTCTGCAGTGTTTGATGCTCTCGACAGCCCTGGTAGAAGCAGCCAGGACCAAATGGAAGCGAGGTGGTGTTTCGGAGCCTGCTCGGTCGCTTTTTGCAGTTCAGCACAACAGGCTTTGGGAGGCCTGTTGGAAGCAGGCTTTTTGCAAGCTTCTCCAACTGTCTTGCTGACTGCAAGCAAACTTGCCAACTTCTGCCACTTTTCTGCAAATCTTGTGACTTGTGTGGTTTTCCTCAGAGGCCTGGACGCAGCGGTTAGGCTAACAGAAGAGGAGTGCAGATTTTTGTATTGAAAACATCCGTTTCTAACAGGGATGCTTGGGGGAATCTTTCTTTAAAGGTTACTGCTTCCCTAAGTGTTCCAGGAGAAGCATAAAGAATTCCAAAGCTTCTGTAAGGGCTGCATTGTAAAATGTTGGCCTTCCCCTTCTAAAAAATCAGGGCTTATGTCCCCCATACTATAAGCTCTGTTAAAATACTTGTACTGCAGCCATAATGAACAAAAAATTATATGAAATGAGGTTTGGAATAAACCCAGTTCCTTAGAGTTCCTTACTTGTGACTGAAACAGGAATTGAACTCAAGTCTCTGGGGGTGAAAATAGTATTTTAATAATTTATTGCCTCAACGGTCCCCTTTAACACTCCCTTTCCTGTTTCTTATGGCTCTAGGTTGTGTTTTTGCAGCTGTGTTGAAGGGTGAAGAGTTAATGCTTCCATACCAAAGAGGAGAATTGCGGGGATCCTGTCTTACTATGCTAGGACTCGCTTTTTGTACGTGAAGCAGTTTTGATGTAAGAATGGCCAGCATTGCATTGGGATGCCTGAGAAAGGCCACGGCAGACTTTAAACTGATACTGCAGTAGGGTTTGGCTGCAGAGCCAGACGATGTTGCTGTAATGCTGTATGAAGGCTGAGCATAAACTGCGGCCATATTTCAGAGCAGTTTTTCATCTGCATTTAAACCCTTTCTGAAAGCATCACAAGGCAGAAGTCTACAGAGATGCTGAGTAGCTGATTCTCAACATCTGCAGGCATTTTTACAGCAGAGCAAACTTACCCTGGAGAGCATTAGGAGAAACCTCTTTTTTTTTTTTTTTTTTGAGATAGAAGATCCAGGGCTGGGGGAGACTACGCTGAATTTCTTAGTACAAGGAAGAGATACCTAAAGGCAAAAGCCTTTGAACAAGTCTCTGCTCAGCTCCTCTTCTTTGCATTCCTGTTACTTTTACATGTGTAAAGGCAGAGTAAATTCTGAAGGATCTGGCTCAGGGCTCTGAGAACAAATTAGCAGGCCATTTCAGCTCTGAGAGCTCTTCCTCATCTGGGTAATTACAAACTTCTATGAGCAGAGGTTTATAATGATAATAACTGTCCATTTGCCACCTGCCTGCCGGCACAGGAATGATTCTCTGTCAGCAGGGGAATACACCTGGTGACCTTTTTAGTTCAGAATTAAGCCAGTAGAAGGCAAAGCTCAAACTCTGACAGTTGTTATGCTGATTTTTGTTTCCACTATCTTGTTTGTGACTTATTCTGATTGTACACCCTTCTGAGTGGGGAGGGGGCCCATTGTTTCTAATACACGTGTTAGGTTTTTCTCTCTCTGGCTGCTGTGATCTCTTGAGTAATCTCTGGATATTTCTTAAGCTGATTGTGCTTTTACTTTTAATAGAAGCTTCTCTATGAATAGCTGGGAATTGCCTGAGCATGGTGATGGCTTTGAGAGGAGATCTGTTGCAGCAGGGTTATAGCTGGAGGCAAGGAGGGGATTGGAACACACCAAAATGCAGAATGACCTCCAGGGATCGGTGCACAACACGTGTCACACTACAGAGCTGATGCTGCAGCTCTAGTGCTGGCACTTGGGGCACCTCTTTGCATCAGCACACCTCTCGGATGGGACCCCTGCAACATATTTCTTCTGTTGGGGCTCTGCTGCTTTGGTTTGATGTTCAGGTTCCTAGGGATTGCTCTGTGTGTGCCTGTTTGTACATGATGTATTTGTTATGCCAGGGCTGTAAAATACCTGGCGCTCCAGACTCTTTTTAGAGAAAGAGGTTATTTGTCTATAAAAACTCATTCAGGAAACTGAAAGAATGATATTTAAAGAATGCTTAGAGCAAAAGAACAAGTGAAGACCTGCATTACCATGGTATTTTGCCATCTTCTGTTTGAACACCTTTGACCTTGAACTGGACAGGCAAAAGCAAATGGTATTAGTAATTGGTGTGTTGGTTTGAAGGGGTGGGGGGAAGATATCAGGGGAAGGGATTTAGATAAACACTTTCTCTGTGGAAAATGGAGAAAGGAATGGAAGACCAGAGGACTCTGGTCTGTTTGTCCTGGTCATCATACCACATTTTCACTCTAGGTTCAGAGTGTCTGTTAACATGCAACACCAATTTTGACGTTCTGCTTTTTGAATTTAAGCCCTAAAAGTTTTTCATGAAGGTATGGGCTCCTTTAGGAACTCTGTGGATGTTGATCTGTATATAAACCCGTCTTTTTTTTGTCACCTCCTATGGTCATTGCCTAAAGGTGATCAGAGGAAAAATACTCCCTGGGCTGTGAGGAGTGCTGTCCCACCGGCTGGTCAGAAAGGCTCTGGTGAATGCATCCTCCTGGTGAAACCAGCCAGAAAGGTGACGGCTTCTCTCTTCTGGGGCTGTTGATCCATCTGTCAGTTTGGTTTGGAAATGTCAGTTTGGAAATGGAGATGTCCTCAGTGGTAATTAGAGTAGAGTTTAAAGTAGAGTTTAATGCCTCTGCACTAGAGGTGCTAGCAATCTGTATGCTTGTTTTTCTTCAAGGGCTTAAGAAGCCGTGCCTCTGCACCACGTTTCTCGTCAGGGTGATCCTAATTACATCTGAAACTGCAGAGGTGCAGCGCGTAGCAAGGAGCTTGGCGCTTTTCCTGCCTACTTCCCCAGACAGAGCAGAAATGTAAATTGGCATCTTAAATCCCCTCTGCAGGACAGCCCTGCACCTCAGACAGCTTGGCCAGGGTGCCTGGGTGCCGAATGACGCAGTTACCCTGCGGAACTCCTTCCTGCCTGGCCTGTTAGTAGGGAACTGGCCTACCTCACTGCCCACAGTGTGCTCTGTCTCTTACCTCTGATGCAAGATAAATTCCCAGGGTATGTGCATTGAATTTTATAAACCAACCACTTGTCTGGCCATTGATAGCACATCACAGCTTGAGATACCACCCGTTCTCCTCATACAGCTTCCGTTTGGGTTATTAGTGGGCTCACCAAAACAATTCTGCTTTTTCCAGTGAACCCTTTCAGTTCCCTGTACACTCTGTGACATTCCGCCTCTTGGAGACTGTCTCCTTCCCAGGCACATGCTGCTGCCTGGGGGAGGAGGACGTGTCATACTGCAGTGCCTTGAGCATCTCTGTTCTCCTTGCAGCAAATACCAGGACTCCAGAGGTGGTAGCCTTAACAAGAAATCTAAGGTGACACCGGGAGTCTTTGGTGTCTTTGAGTCTGCCGTTGCCCTGGGTTTCCCTCTCTGGAGAGGAGGGCAAAAAGGGGATAAGCCCCTTGATATCTGGAGCCTCCATGTGATGAACAGCTGGAATATTGGTTACTGCTGCGTGGTCTGTTGGTGTCCCTCAGCACAAGACAGCCTTTGCTGCAGGGCAGCTTTTAGTCTAGACTCAGCTGCAGCCTGACTCCAGAGAGGTAGGACAGATGGTATTTCCCCACTGGTGGTGGGGAAATCGCAGGGTCAGTGTGTTGCTTGTCAGTCTGAGCGTGCATTAATCCTAGCGTGTTATTGTGGCTGTGCTTTCCCAGCAGTTACTCATTCCTGCCCCAGAGTTTTATTGTACAGCTTGTCCTTTTGTTTCCTCCCTGCTCAAGTTGCAGGTGCTGTGTGGGTCATGTTTTTCAGGGCTGCAACTGTTGTGTTATGGCAAAGCCAGGATTTGTCAGTAGATTTGTTTGCGCCAAAGCAGAGTGGTGTTACTGCAGAACTATGTCAGATCAGTGCAGCTTGAGGATACCAGTGAAGATGCTGGGTCATGGGTTTACCTCTGTGGCTACAAAAACTGGATTTCTTTACTACTGCAATTGGGACTGGGCTAATTTGACTTGCTAGGGTGTTGATGATGCCAGGTTATGTCTGTCTCTTTGAGACTACTGTCTGAAAGTTGCAGGAGTGTTATGGAGATAAAGCCTTGCAGGTGAAGCTACATAGCAGAAGAAATTAACGTGACTTCTTTTTGCCAGTGTATACATGCTTCAGTGGGAGCAAAAGGCAAACTTGCTTCTGTATGATGGTGGTGAAAAATCAGCAAGGCAGACAAAGGTCTGTAAAACAGGCCTTTAAAGCTTCTGGTGCATCCTGTTTGTACTGTATTTTCTGTAGCTGTGGCTGTGGAGGCCTCTGGACCCCACCAGTGCTGTGGCTGCTATTCCCCTGAATCCTGGTATCACTGCCCAGATCTGGTGTTAGGTGGGTTTGTTTGTTTGTTCATGAATGAACTGAAAATTTAGAGCCCCGAAGGTGAAATCAGCCTTGTTTTCTTTCTCCTGGGATTGTTACCCTTGAAATCGAAGCTGCGTTTTCCATGAATGTGTAAGCCTTGCTGCCACATCCACTTAGGATATACTGGGCTGCTTTTTCCCTTGAGTTCCCGATATTGTCATGTAGAATCAGTGCTGTGTTGTTCTTTACCTCAAATATCCCAAGGTGTCAAGCAAGATCCAGGACTTCATTCTGTTACCCAGAAGATCCCGGAGGAAGCTGCACGCAGCACTGCTGCAGTTCTCCAGCCTCTCAAGGCTCTTCCCTTCCCCAGTGCTGCAGCCTAGAGTCAATGCGGCATTTGCTATAATGGGCAGTGACTTTTTGAGACCAGGCTTTGCACTGTAGGCTGTACCACTCTCTAAATAATCTTCCTCGGTAAAACGCAGAGCTTCAAACAACAAAATCCCTTTACGGTTGCTACCTGCAAAAATACAAAGAGGAAATTGGCTCACAAGTGCACTCGAGGTGTTGAAGTGCCCTGTTTTCCTTCCCCATCTGTGTTTTATGTCCTCACATGTTCTGGGCTAACCCATCTGCAGGATGGTAGCAGGGAGGGATCTGGCAGATAAGTCAGCCCTCGAAATGGAGGAGGGGAGGGATGTTCCTGATTAATTCTCTCACGGCAGAGACGAACTGAAGCAAATGACATCTCGGGTGAGATGGTGGGTTTTGTGCGCCAGGAATACCTCTTGTTCCTCCTGCAAACTCTTGACCTATAGCTGCAGACACTTGCTTTAAATCTGTCAGCCTCAGCAGCTTGGGGCTGATGCACAGCAGTGAGGGAGTCAGGAACTGTGTGGACACGAAACTGATTTGTTTCCATAGGAACAAGGAGATTTCACCATGTTGGAGGGAAGTAGGAGGGGAATTATCCCCCTGGGCCTGGTTCTGGCTCTCAGATTGGATTGGCTGCTGCACTGCAATTGTAGAGCAGCAGCCCATGAAGGGATTATCTATCTAGTCCCTGATCACAAGTAGGGAGAGAAGCACGTGGATCCAATCCGCTCCCACCATGGGCTTCCCCTGCAGGGACAGCACCAGGTTGTGTGCCAGGATTCCCCAGGTCACAGCCCTCTATGGCACTTGGAAACAAAGGATTAACCTTGGTCTCTAACAGTTGGAAAGGAAGCCTGTAGTACTACAGCACAGCATCTGTGACTGTATAGTGCGAAGTCTTTTCCAGTTAGGATGTTGAAGGTGATGGACTGTGCTCACATTTCAGCATACCTTCTTCTAGGTGTGCATTTCCGCAAGAGCTGGGAACTATCTGTGGTGTCTGCAAGGACTGGGAGAAGCTGAAATCTTACAGACAAGGGCTTCAGGTGATACTTGAAATCCTGTCTTCTAAAGGTACTCGTCCCAGGCAATGACTGAGAGGGAAAGCTTAGATTTCTAGGTAGGAAGAAAGCACAGGCCATGGAAAACTGGCAGAATGGTAATTCCTGAGCGCATTTGGGCCTTGGGCTTCCTCCTGAGGAATTCCATTTTCTGTTATTTCTACGCAAATAGGGTGCAGGGTTGTATAATCTTCAAATGGAGAGAAATTGTTTGCTCAGCATCTGCCTCCCCTCGCTGTACGTGAGGACTTTAGTATATGTAATATGTAAACTGAGTTATGGCTGGAGTGCAGCTCTGAATGAGAAATCCTTGCATCATGCTTTGTAGCACAGCCAGTGAGCTGATGGAATACATTCACCCTTGGTTTTGAGTCTGATACACAGACGCATCAGAAGAATGCAGCAACATCTCTCTACCCTCGTTTCAGGTCAACTAAAAATGCATGGTGCACCTAGAAAGTTAGGCCAGATCCTGCTGTTGTGACCTAGGGTATGTGGACTTCTTGGAATTTCTTCAGAGATGTAGCAGCAGAAATCCCTGGGGCAGTCTCTTGGCTATGCCACTGCTCTCTGTGGGCTCACAGGCCATCAGATGAAAGTGGACCACCTGAAGCATAAGAATATTCCTCACCTCCTTGTGTATCTGCTGCCCTGTGGAAGCAGCACAGCCGTGAAGCTCTGAGGTTCCCCACAAGTCTAACTGGTGTGCAGAGGCTCTGGTGCAGCCGTGACTTGGCATAATACACACAGCTCTCTTCCAAATGTTGATGTACCCTGAAGCTAGCGGAGTGTGAAACAGGAAAACCACCCCAAGGGATTTGAATCAAAATAAACAGCAGAAAAAACTTTATCTTATCCTGCTGCTTTCAGAGACCTGCAGGGAGTCATGTGCAGGAGAGGCTGAGTGAAGCACAAAAGAGGGAGTTGTGGAAAGGGTGAATAAAGAAGGCAGTAACTGCAGTGACTCTTGGGAACTGGTCTGTGCAGTCAGAGATAAGCCAGAGAAGAACAACTTACTGTGCTCTGGAAGAGGGTAAGGGGGAGAGCTGCTTCTAAGAAAATTTTATTGTAAAACTTGCTGTGTCTTTCCTTCTTGCTGTAGCAGTGGTGTGCATAACGGTGCTGCAGGCTGAGGTCTGAATCCAGCCACTGAGGCTGAAACACCAGGGGTGTGAAGGAACACTGTTCAGGGCCTGTCCCCCATCTGGTCATCTGAGCCCCCTCAGCACACGTTTGGCTCAACAAACGTGTTGTGAGGAAACTCACTTCTAACTGACGTTCCTGATCCTCAAGGCATGTGGGACCTCCCAGGGACCACCAAGAGCACATAAATACGACAGTGCATTTCAGTAACAGAGGCTTTCTTCTGTAGGGAAGAGAAGATCTATGCTCCAACAAGAATGGTTTCACTCAAGGAGGTGACACGGGACAGTACCGGAGACAATCACCTCTGTACACCTAGATCAGTGGCTAGGCAGTTGTCCTGCCTCCTGTGAGGAGACAGGCCCTGTGGCTGAGGTGGAAGCCCAGTTATCTGCTGGCTTTCTGTGGCACATTTAGTCCCCAGTGTCAGTGAAACAAAACCCGCCATTATGTTTGTTCATGAGGACATGGATTTGACTCTAAGCTTACTGTACGGAAGGTTTTAAACAGCCAGCCATGCAGTTTTCTATGGAGGGGGATTCTCTTAGAGGGGACAGTTTCTTCAGAAAGGCTTTGTCTCTTTGGCCAACTCTGTGATGTGAGGTCATTTTTTTTTTAAAATATTGCCTCTTTCAGTAAATGTAGGTTTCTCATGTAACTTTATTTTGTGTAAACTCTCTGAAAACACTGCCTGTTTCTTATTTAGAACAAAATGAGAGCATAGCATGGGAAAAAGATGCTAGAGAGCTCCAGAACACCACACAGCCTGGTCGGTTGTGAAAGGGGCAGAGGAAAAAATGTGGTACCAGGATTTCCACAGTGAGAATCTATTTTGGAGCAGAGTGCTATGTGAATGTGTTATACCGTATTTCTACGCTTATTTTTTCCTACAGTGAATTAACCCAGCTGTTACCCTTTAGCGTTGGAAGATCACAGTGCCTCAGTCTGTGCATAAAACCTTAATAAAGGCTTCTCAGACAGCACCTCTCATTTGCTGGGGGCATATACTGGTGTCAGCAGCAATACTGTGCGGAGGAGCAGAACTCAAGGCTGATGAGGATTAGGAGAAGGTGTGAATTTCAGAAGCTTTTGTCTAGTTAATTATCTATCTCCTCTGACTCTTCTAGGCCCTTCCTGCTGCTGGGTTGGAGAGCTGTGCAGTGCTGGGGAGAAGTGGCTAGGTGTTGGAGATGCTGCTTGAGATCCAGAATTATGTAAAGCAATTGTAAGGGCTGTAAGCCAGCACAATAGTGCTAACCTCCCTTTGCACGACTGTAAATAGGAACTCAAGGTACAAGGCAGTGGAAAGCCTTCTCTTTTGTTTCTGCTAGCATGTATACTATGATGACACATGAAGTATTGCCTGTCTTCATTTCTCAATTGTATTTGTGAATAATGAATCCCTGTGTACAGTAACGTTGCCTGTATGATAGAATGGATGTCACTACAATAGATCTCTATTTCTATATGTATCCATTGTGTGACCAGTACTAGTTACACTCTTAGGAAATATTCTACCAACTGCTTGTGGACTTGCTGTCTTTCACTATGGGTCAAAGCTAGACTCATGACTGTGCTGCAGAAACTGAGAGATAACACATCCCCTTGCTTAAATTTCATGAGTTGAAAAGTGCTAACCTTGCTGGAGAGAACGTGGCTATTTAAGAATGAGACTTACCGTGTGATTGAGTCTGTAGGACTGGTGTCTGAGTTCACATGGTGAGCATGAAGGAAGGCTGAAAGCTAGGGGTAGAGGAAAGACGCTGTTAGAACAGCAGGGTGATGGGTACTTCTGTTCATGATGCACCTGCATTTAAATTCTTGCTGTTCATGTTGGGCAATCTGGCTTTTTTTTTTTGTCTGAGCAGCACTTCTGTTTGGGGAAGATAAGAGCTCACAGAGGCCACAGTCAGCAGGAAAGGAAAGACTAAATCTGTAACACAGCCTTCGTGCTAGCTGACTGGCTGGCAGAGGATAGGACATGCTTGCCCTTGCTCCTGCCCCACATTTAAGTTACGGAGTTGCTTATGCATGTACATGCATGTCATTTGAAGGATCAGACCACGAAAGTGCTCCCCAGGGCAGTTCCTGCATCTGGCCTCTACCTTCCAGTTGAACTGGGTAATGTCTGTCATGAAAGAGCCCCAGGCTTGAGTGCTCCTGTAAGAAGTAGGAAGCTACTATCATTCCTGAGGTGTTTGTTTTAGCAGTTGGTAAGACTGAGGCTAAAAATATTTACTGTTACAAATATTCAGTGGCTAATATGCTGCATAGGTGTCAGCCTGTGTTTTTAAGGGTTCATTTGAGACGTGCTACATGGAGTAAGAATGCTTAAAGCATAGCTGTTGTGATGTTTACAGAGGCTTGCAAACTGTTGATAAAATACAGTCTGCATGAAGATGTGAGTGTTGGCAGTCAGTACCATTATCAGGAGAGTCAGAGGTACTAACACCCCCAGACTGCACTGGGATGCTTGTCCTGCATTGTGCCATAGTGAGTTAACAAAGGACTCCTGATCTGGACGTGTAAGTGATCAACTATAAGACCTGACGGATAAACCAAATCTAGTTCTAAGCCTAAACAGGAGCATATCTGAACTGTGTAAGTAGACAGTGAAGTCCCCAGGGACAGGAACTGTATTTCATGCTGTGTAATGGCATAGCACTTTGTGCAATGAAGTTCTGATTGAATTGTTATCCCTGGGCACCACCAGAGCACAGGAAATAACAAATACTGGATTTTAAAACTAGAAACAGCCATGTGAAACTGAATACTGTGTGAATCTTAGTTTTATGAAGCTAATATAATCCAAACTGGGGATTAATCACATCTCCTAATAACGTACTTGTCTGCAGATGGTTAATAAGTAGGCAAATGGAAACTAAACAATCAGATGGTGTTCACTCTTCTGTTCTTTGGAACTCCTTTTGTCTTTGTAAGCTACTGCTTTGGCTTTCTAATTGAGGCTTTACCACCTTTAGCGCATTCTAATCGAAGAATCTCAAAGGACTGACAAACTGCAAGGATGCTGTATTAATGTATATACTAGACTTGTATTTTAAAGCCTGCTACAGACATCTTCACAGCCTTCCAACTTCTCTGGAGGCCCGAAGGGAAAGTAAGTGGTAGCAAAAGCATTTTCTCTTCTACCTAGAACAAAAGATGTGTATTTGATTTGGTTGCTGACTGTTAATGACTTCTGTTGCAACTTCACTGAAGTTGCTTCTCTTTTTTCTTTACTGAGACTAAAGTCATGTATGGAAAAGCTCTGACTCGCTGTTCTTTCAGAAGTGCAGGTTACCAGAAGGAAAAGGTGTGAAAATGCTTTAATTATAACTTGTTTGTGAGGCTTAATAAACCAATTACAAACCTAATATTACAGTCCAGGAGTCCTAGCTGCACATCCTGTGGACTGATGAATCCTCTTGGGAAGAGGATGTGTTGAGAAGCAGTTGCAGTCTGAGCTGGTACGTAGGGATGCTGTTAATATGCTGTCTTCCTGCATCTTGGGAAGAGGGGGTTGCCTTGACAGAATGGCATGGCCACAAGATCATGGGCAGGTTAGCTGCGAATGCTCTGTTGCAGGAATTAAATGCTACTCTAACTGTTCTGGGGAATCTCTCTGTTTTAGAGCACAAAACCAGAACAGTCACCTAATCTGCTCTGAGCAAAGCAGGAAGGGGCAGGCTTGCTCATGCAGTCACTTTTCTCATGTGTTTATCAGGTTTGAAAGTGTTTATTCAACAGAGCAGGTAAACTAGGAACAATATGCCTATGATGATTGTTTTAGTGATTGCTAAGAGATGCTGGAACATTGGTTCTTCCAAAGATCTTACTACAGTCTCTCGTTTAACAAGAAGACATCAGACTGTTTGATCAAAGGGGTATACCTGTATGTTTTTTGACTAGCGAGTGCATTGTGCGCATTTTCTAGAACGAAATGTGGTCCTACTGCAGAAAGCCAGCTCATGGGAGTGCTGTCTTTTTAATAGGGTGGTCACTGCTCTCTGAGCATAGGAGCAGTGAATAAACGCAGTCAACTTGTCTGAAAGTTTCAGTGCCTTGTCGGGAAGGAACTTGATTATAGAGTAAATATCTGCTTGTTCTATCATTAATAGCACCTTTGTGTTCTGTAGGATGCCAAGATACCAGATGCATGAATGATTTTCATAGAGTTGCCTGACTTTAATTTTAAAAACTAATAGGGAACCCCCAAGTCCCTGGTGCCCTGATGATAAATGTTATACATTTTTGCATGATTCTCTTAATGCTTCAGCCAGTGACATGTTTGGATTTTCTCTGAGCGTTGCTCTACAGTAACTGCTAAATTGTTTTCCATCCCTCAAATATTTTTTGACTACTGCATTACAAATGCAGTTTTCAGCCCAAATCTGTGCTTTAATGCAGCTCTGCATACTAAAATAGAAATAAGTCTGGAAGGGATGATGTGACTGGCTTTGCCTTGAGGTAGCTGTGAAGCTAGTTGGGAACATGTGTAAGTACTTCAGAAATGAGCAATGCAAAATGTGACCTGAAAAGGTATTTATTGTTACTTCCTGCCTGAACCTTTTCAGCCTGAGACCCAGTAGGATTTAGAGACCCAGTAGGTTTTACAACCTTATTTCTCTCTCCCTTAGTTTAGAAGAGGAGAGCTATTACTCGTCAGACCAAAAATTTACTAATAAGAGTGTGAAACAGATGTACTTCAGTCTTCCAATAACTGACAGTTTGGAGAATAAAGCTGATCTGAGCCTAGTTTTCCAACTCTGTTAATGCTTGGAATCGCGTTACTAGAACTGATACCTGTGTATCTTAAGGGGGAATTTTGAGTCAATACCTAAATGAAAGATATAAGCAAATTAAGTGTTTTTATTTCCTGAATACAGCATCTGCGCCTTTATTATGCTTTATGGGTGAAACTTAGTGCAAAGAAGTGTCCCAGGGTGGTATTCCTGCTTAAAAGGATAGGAAATCAAATGTCACGTCAGTCCTGCGTGTTAAAACAAAACAATAAAGTAACTTTCCCTTAAGATAAAAAATAAAGGAGGAAAACAGAGGGTTGGTGCCCTTAACCCAATTGAAGAGCATGTTTCAGGCACAGCATCTCGTGCAGCAGTCTATGTAATGAGGCTGCTTTTGATGTCGCGCTAGAGGCTGCCTCGTTTTCCAAGGGGAATCCTGGCTGCCCTTGTCATTCCAGCATGGGTATACTGCAGCACGTTATCTTCCAAGATGTGTTCCATCCTTCTTCCCTTTGCTCCCAGCCTTGCTACTGCTCGTCTCCTGTGCCAGAATTGAATAAGCCAGTTTATCTCACCTTTCTGCTCCTGTCTGCCCAATTCATCCGGCGTGTTGTTCTTCTCTCTCTCTCCCCTCAGTCGGGCTTAATTTTGTCACTTGGTGCTGCTCTATCAGGAGGAATCCATTCCCCGGCTGCTAAATGGACTCAACCTGGGCTGCGCGTGCTGTCCATGCCACACATGCTCCATTGTAGGTTATTTACAGAAGTAATTTATTATGCCTACTGCAAGAGGGCAGGCAAGGCTGCTTTACGCTGCGTTCTCCTTGGCACCCAGCCAGCTTGCCACAGAATTTACTAATCTGGGCTTTTTCGTGTCTGATTTGAAAGGCGTAGCCTGAGCAGGAGAGGGAAGCGTTTGTCCCAGAGAGAAAGGAGGGGGCTAAACCAATAGGGAAACGATATGGATGCAATGGGGTGATAGTGCATCCATTTTTATAGAGCTTTTTGGCTGTAACCCCTGATGGGGGTCGAGCGTAAGGAAACTTGTAAGCTGAACCACGTGTACATTCTGGTAGCTTATGGGTAAGAACACGTTTATTTTCTGTTATTTAGGGTTCAAATTTTGTGTTCATTCAGATTGAAAACAATACTGAGATAACTGATTTAGGTGACCAGCTATGGGTTTGGGTAACTAACCTTGAACCTCTCTAGGAAGGGAGACTTCCTGGAAGAGGACCAATAATGTGTTTATATTCCTAAATAGTTCACTGGTTATATATTTATACTGACTTATTTTAATATTAAAATAACTATAATTGTGTAACTCCACGGGTAAATGTCCGTGTAGATGAGCCCTAGATTCCCAACGCTGGGCAGCCTGGAATTTGACATAGAAACTGAGGAGGTGCTACTTTAGTAATACTGCTATGTAAAGGTTGAACTTAAATCTAACAGCATGCAGTTCTGGAATGAAGGACTCTAAACCAGAAAATACTTGGCTAATGTGTTCTTTCAAATCACAGTAAACTAGCATACTGTTAGTATTTTAAAGGGTGCAATTGCTAGGGTTGACAACAGCAGCAGAAAGTCAGAGGCTTAAACATTACCTGTTCTGGCTTGGCTGAATTCAGTGGAGTTACTCAAATGACATCTTGCCTGGTGCTCAGAAGAAAGCTATTGAAAAATGACTGGCAGAAAACTTTTTTTTGAATTATCCTTCTTATATTTTTGGCCTCTCGCCTTCTGTGAGTACTCAGTGTTTTGTTTTTGTTTTTTTGTGTGTGTGTTTTTCTTTGAATAGTCTGGAAGTTACTCAGTTAATGCAATAAATTGTATGAGTTTTGTATAATGCTGGAATCCAGAAGCCACATCGGTTTTACATCTGTCTTTGCCCTGAGGTTTTTTCCTTTAATTGTGACAAGGACAACAGAAAAAGCTAGGATTTGGGCCAAAGCAGGAAGTTTCAGGAGAACACAGAGCATGATACCAGGAGAATTTAATTCCTAGAGGTGTCATTCTTATAAATGCAAGTAATGTTCTTTTGACAGCAAGGTAGGATTTGGTGCTGCAAGTTGGAGATCAATAGCTGGAACAGCACCTCAGTGTGCTGCTAGGAAGGGAATCTATAGTTACACTATACCTTTTCCTCACCTACAATAAGGTCAAAATAAGCCAGTGCAGCTTGGATGGGTTTTTTAAATGCTAAAAGATGCTGGAGTGGCGCTCTTTCACATATTGACCAGAGACATCTATAGGAATGAAGCTGAGGCAGCAGAAAACTGCTGGAGTGATGCAATGCCTCAAAGATTCCAGGGTTAATCCCACTGGAATGGAAAAAAGAGCTGTATTTGAAAAAACAAATGAAAGATCCCAGTTAACATTTTATATTTCTGAAAAGTCTAAAGTAATGAGAATGGGTTACAGTCTTATTTTTAACTGCAGTAGAGTTGTATCAGAAGTCACACTACTGCAGACTTAACTGACAGGAGATATTTCTATTTGAGGCATTAGAGATTGTAGGATGCCTCCTTGCCTCTCGTCACTTGAAACCACTCTGCAGCTTTTGATTACCAAGTTATTCTGGCAGGCCACAGATATGGAATTGCCTTTATAGCTGAAAAAGGGAAATATAGGGAAGTAGAAAAAGTTGCATAAGATTATATAAGACAGTAGCCAAAGTAGGAGCTGAAATCACGACTGCTCAAGCCCTTGTCTGAGGTGTTAAAAGCTCATTCCTTGTCTTCATTTCCATTGCCTATACTAAGTTCATGCAGGACAATGGCACGATAGAAAATCGAGGGGCCTGGATTTCTGTAAGTGAAGCAGTTACAGTCAGTACTGAATTGGCAAAATTATGCATTGCTAGAGCTATCAACAGAGAGGACTGCGTGCCAGCAACCAAGCAATGCGGGCAGGGCTTCTTTTAACAAAGACAACTGTATTCATGCTGTAGACACCGTATTTTTGAAGTGGTGCTTCTCCACTATGTAAGGAAGCAAATTGATCATGCTTTCAGAAATGCTCAGTGACTCTTGAAGAGCCATGTAAACAGCTGAGTACTTGAGAACAGGCCACAAACTAGCAAGGTTATCAGCAGATGTAAGTAAGCATGCCTAGCTTTGCTTGAAGCACTTGGATTTGAAAAAAGAAAAAGCAAAGGAGAACTTGTGGGCTGTGGATGCTAAGTCAGCATTAGGAAAAGGAGAGTGAAAGGCTTCCTTCCCCTGATATGGCTTGAAGTACAGAAAATTGGAGGATTCTTTTTCCTTCAGGAGGAAGCTGCTGCTGCTTTAGCCCTGGCAATACTCAGGTTTGAGTTTTTAGCCAGAAAAAGCCCTGAGTAGACGCAAGCCTTTGGCTGCTATTTATTCTGCTTCAGATCATACACTGGTTGCATGCTGGAACGATAGCGTCCTCTCATGTTCCAGTGTGCAGGATGTGAGTGATTTTGTTGTGGCTCAGGTAGCTGTATTTTGTCAAAAGAAGACATGCTGGTTTTCAGTCTCCGCGTCAGCTTTTCTTTCCAATGAGACAGAGCTGTACCTTGATAACAAAACCAAACCACATATAGCTATATTAATTGGGGTTTTTAGTTAGCATGGAACTTCAGATGAAGGAGCCATAGCTGTTGCAGATGGGGCTAAAGGGAATGTGCTGCAAGTATAGGCTTCCTCAGAACAGCAGTCTCTCCTCCCTGGGGAGGAGCCCTTGTTTTTGTGCCTTAAACTCTATCATAGCTGTGGCTGAAGCACCCTGGAATCCATGAGTATTAATGGAAGCAGAAAAGCCACGAAAAGGGAAGGAAACTATCATTCACTCATCTGAAACTTCCTCTTTCATTTCAGGGACTTTCTGCCACGTGGTTCTGGCATCGTAACCAGACGCCCACTGGTCCTGCAGCTAGTAAACTCCAGCACAGGTATGTGAGCTGCCTCCCCGTGTGTCCAGCTGGATTCCTGTCTTGGTCTAGAAAGGTCTTATTTGATCAATGACAATGCACAATGTGAAAAAGTAAATAACTTTTCACCATAAAAATGACCTGCAGCTGTTTTTCAGTTCTGCCTGTTTAACATCTGATACATTAAATACTCAGCATTTTCCATCTTCTGCTACTTTGTTTGATCTAAGCAGGGTTTCATGCATATACTTGTCATGATTTTTCTGTCTGTGCAGCTGTGACCCTTATGAATAGGTAAGACCCAAAAGCTAAAGGACCCTGTTGATAATCCTCTGAAATAAGGGGGTGAGATGACTACTGCACTAAAAACTAAATGTGAGAATGCTGGGATCTGAAGAATGACTATAGAGTTCTGTGGCTGGTCTTTTGGGTTGTTCAGTTTTTTGCTCTCTGCAGGGTGTTTTCATTAGTGTTCCCCTTCAAACATGAGATCTCCTATAAGATCGCCTTGAGGAGGAGTTGACAAGTGACTGTTTCAGGGTATTCTTTCTCTCTTGTTGGGTGGATGTGACCTGTTCACAGCAGTCCCCTTGCCTATGCTAAGGGAGACAGCTTGACTTTTGGGAGGCTTTTTAAATTCAAATAGAGAGTTCTTGAATTAGTTGGCTAGTCAATGACTGGCAAAGAAAAAACAAACTAACTAATTCAAAACCATGTCAGGAGATTTTTTTGGGGGGGATTTTTTTTGCTATTTTGAGGCTCTCTTGTCTTTTCTCATCATGTAATGAGACTAATATTTAGCCCCAGTACTTGAATACAGAGCTAGTTCAAGTTCTGAATACAAAGGTATCTCCCAATGCAGCTGTGGAAGTCACAGCTGCTGCAAGTATGTAAATGCAAAGCTTGCTTAGTATCAACAGGGAGTCTTGGATTATTACTTGAATGAAGACAAGTGAGGATGCCACCTCTGAGAAGAGCTGAATTGGAAAGATTTCGGGCTTGCACAGGTTATGTCCGATGTTGATCTGATGGTGTGATTGCAGTAACTTTTGCCAACCAGCCAGGTTATAGTGGGAAAGACACTTGCCACACTTCATCCCTTCAACTGTTCTTTGTTTCTTATCTTATCTTAAAAATCCAGGTTATATTTTTGTTACACTTTTGACTAAGTTTCTCTTACTCTAGTGACCATCTCTGACTCTGCTTCTGTTTTTAAACAGAATATGGTGAGTTCCTACACTGCAAAGGAAAAAAATTCACGGATTTTGAGGAGGTCCGTTTGGAGATTGAGGCTGAAACGGATCGTGTTACTGGCTCCAACAAAGGGATTTCCCCTGTGCCCATTAACCTCAGAGTCTATTCTCCCCATGGTGAGTCTTAATACATTCTCTGAAGTCAGGGGATAAGTGAGGCAGGTTGCTGTTTTGTCATAATGTAAAGACAAAGATGAATTGGGGAGTGTGCCTGCCTTTTTCTTTTTACTTCAATCCCCATATGGGATATGCCTGGTCTGTGGTGCATCAACCTGCCAGTCTTTGCCATGTTTCTAAAAGTTGTCTGCCAAATGAAATATCTGACTGCTAACAGAGCTACTCCCAGAAGCAATTGATGTCTGCAGAACCTTCTTCCTTAGGAGACTTTTCCTTTCCATCAGTATTGACATTACTGTAAAGTTCTAACTTTCTTTACTGCTTTCTGGGCAAAGAAATGGAGCTAAAAATGATGGGAGGAGGGTGGCTTTCCTGAAGAGTATTTGCCTTCTGTTGGCACGTAAAGATACACTTTGCATAGAGCTCTCCAGATAATGTTCAAACCATAAGCCTCTGATTTCAGTGCAAGAATTCTGCTTAAACGAGTGGAATGGCGCAAAATTTGCAAGCTCTTTAAATGTGAATAGCTCTTTGGGCATTGTTGGGAAAGCAGCAGCTTGGCACTACATCAGCAGTAGGCTACGTAGAACTTCTTGAATTTTATTTTCTAATTTTTCCTCAGTGAGACAATCAAACAGTTAAAGGGCTGCATGTTGCATCCTTCAGGAGAAGGCCCATCTGACTTTGACAAGAGCCTCTTGAATAAGGCCTGCAGGACTGAACATTTTAATACTGGGGACAGCTAATGAGAATTAACTCTTCTGACTCTCCAGTCTTTGTTATGAAGTGGTAAAAATGTACTGTTATCCCCTTCCCTTCAGTGTAGCCAGTATGGAAGGACTTTGAGGTCGGTCCTTGATCAGTGTGTGAGCAAGTGATTTAAAGGGAATGGCAATAAGATCACTGACAATCATGACTAATAATAACTAGCAAATATTTTTTTAAGTAGTAACAAAAAGGAATTGGAAAACTCCGAATTCTTCTGAGTCGTGTGCATCTTTTACACCTCTAATGTACTGAAGTCACTAAAGCCACAGATGCTCTTTATAGACCAGAGCATACCTACCTCAACACACTCTTGTTCTGTCTTGTTTCCTATGTCTAGTCCTGAACCTGACCTTGGTGGATCTACCAGGTATGACGAAAGTCCCAGTAGGGGACCAGCCCCCTGACATCGAGTTCCAGATCCGAGATATGCTTATGCAGTTTGTCACCAAAGAGAATTGCCTCATCCTGGCGGTATCCCCAGCCAACTCTGATTTGGCCAATTCTGATGCTCTGAAAATTGCAAAGGAGGTGGATCCTCAAGGTAAATCTTGTATTTTAGCATGGACTACTAGCTAGTGGCCCAATTCTCCTTTTTGGCTGTGATTAGCCCAGTAGCTGTGGGATCCCGTCTGTTGTCTTAGGTGGTATCTTCACTAACATATGCCCTTCTGAGAGGTGGTTGTGAGTCTTAATAGCTACTACAGTAGAATTTTTTATTACTCCGTATTTCTTCCTTTGAGCCTCTGAAGAGGTAAAAGACTTCCCTTCCTTTACTGTAGTCATCCACGTTGTGCCTAGAGGAAAAGCAGGAAAATCCCTGCACTTAAATCCCTCTCTACTGTGGCATAGCATGTCAGTGTTTTTGGCAGGGTGTAACTGAGAACTGACCTCTGTTATCATCTGGTCTGCTGTTGTGACCTCTTGGAATGATGGGAACTGTAGTATTTGAGTTCAGGAGCCCTTGAGTAGCCAAGGTGGGTAATCTGTAAACTCTTCGAACAGAGGAAGACATTACATGAGTCATTTTGCTTGATCAACTATATTCTTTTTTTTCTGAAGGGCAACGCACTATTGGAGTCATCACTAAGCTGGATCTTATGGATGAAGGAACTGATGCAAGAGATGTTCTAGAAAACAAATTACTTCCTCTACGTAGAGGTATGTTTCATCATGTTTTGTTTGAGATCTACTTCCTTCATTTTCCCTGTGTAAGGTATCTTGGCCTCATCCTCTGCCTTCAGTGATCCTGGAACATCTGTTAATACTAGTGCTTAGGCCATCTCTGTTCCAAACCAGCATTGAGAAAACTTGGGGAAAGGGGATGAGTCACACTTAGGAAATTTTTAGGTGATATTTAGTAGTCCTAGGTGATATTTAGTCCTAGCAGAAGCATAACCCTATGCTCTTATCTTTACTGTCTTCCTTATTTTTAATAAAGCAAGCTGCAAAAATTAAATTGCTGTATTACTCCCCTGCTGTCTCATTTGATTGCCGTAGTATATGAGGTGTAATCATAGTGGGCTGTACTGTGATATATGCCGTACATAGCCATAGTGAAGTACCTATCTTAAAGACTTGAACAAGAGTCCTGAATGAGAACAGGGTGTACTTTATGGTTGTGGGAACAGTGATAAATAAGTTAATTCTCAGGTGCATAGTTGTACTTTTGTCCTGCACACCAAAGTGTCAGAACCTGAGATGTCCAGAGCAAACTGTAGTTTAAAACATTTCCAATTAGTACCTAATAATGTGTTGCCACTGAAACTTCCCAGTGTTGACAGCTGGGTAACTTCCTTCTCAATCTGAGTCCCATTTACGTTCTTATCCTTGCAACCACCTGATCTTTAACCTTGCTTCTGCAGGTTACATTGGTGTAGTCAACAGAAGTCAGAAGGACATTGATGGCAAGAAGGACATTCAGGCAGCTCTGGCTGCAGAGAGGAAATTTTTTCTCTCCCACCCTGCCTACAGACACATGGCTGATCGCATGGGAACCCCCTACCTGCAGAAAGTGCTGAACCAGGTACTGCTACCAGTTGAGAACTGCTGCTCACTATGCCAAAAGGATGTCTAGGTTGCTCATCGGGCTCTTCTGGGATGGAAAAATACAGAAGAATATAAAACTTCTGGTCAACAAACTGAAATTCTGAACGTTGTTTTGGTGCCGTGGGACTTCTGAAGATTTGCTTACTCTTCCTTCTCTGACTCATAAAAAGCATTTTGATGCCAGGTCTTGTGAAGTGTGCTTGGTCTGAATAATGTTAATAAATGAGCTCACACACCAAGTGCAGAACGTTGCTTTATCCTCTCAGTGGTGCTGGTACAAAATCAATAGCAAGCTTATGGTATTTGTCTAAATTTACACTATTGGAATGAACACAAGGTTAAGCTAAAAGACAACTTCTAAATTCCTAGTGGTCTTTGCCTAATACTAAGTTGTGAAGATTGATTTAAATATGATGCTGGTAGTCATTTTCCCTTTTGTTAAGACTGATTCTTTAAGTGAAGAACTGCTCTGCCTTTCTTTATTTAAATATTTCTCTTTAAGATGGGGACTTCAACATCTGTGCTCTGTGGAAACCCCTTTATTGGAGCCTCAGTGCGTTTGGCTCCTTTTACCTTGCCTTGTCACCCTTTCACTGAAAAAGGGCTTAACCACCACCCTTATGTGTGCAGAACAAAGATGGGTGTCAGTGGTGTGATAACCTGCAGACAGAGTAGCCGTTACCTTGGTATAAGTGACAAATGCTGATAATTGTATGTGAAATTTATTCCTGATTGGAGATGACAGGCTTGTCAGAATGGAAGGTTTGTATTAGGCTAAAACCTGAAATGAAATTTAGGAATAAACGGGTGAAATAGGTAGGAGATGGAAGGCAGGATACACCAAGCTTATAACTGATATCTGTCCTGGGTTTGACTCTTTATTTGGACCACTTGGAAAACACAGCAAGAGAGGCATATTCCTCTTTATTCTGGGGTGCTGACATAGCACACACTTCCTGAAAACCACTTACAGCTTTTATCTTGAACCTTTTTCCTATGCAGCAATTGACCAACCACATCCGTGACACCCTGCCAGGGCTGAGGAACAAGCTCCAGAGCCAGCTTCTCTCCATTGAGAAGGAGGTAGAGGAGTACAAGAACTTTCGTCCTGATGACCCTGCTCGCAAGACTAAAGCTCTGCTTCAGTGAGTGGCCTTAACTGCATGTCCCTCCCTGGAAGCAACTACTTAGCCATGCCTTCTACTTCATGCTTTTTGTTTTCTTTTAGGATGGTCCAGCAGTTTGCTGTGGACTTTGAGAAACGTATTGAAGGCTCCGGAGACCAAATTGATACCTATGAGCTCTCAGGAGGAGCTAGGATTAACCGTATCTTCCATGAGCGTTTTCCCTTTGAACTCGTGAAGGTACTGCTGAGATACCTTTTCTCCTTGCCTGTTTTTCACCTCTTCTGTCTGTCTTCCTGCCTCTCTTAGCATCTTTCACTATCTATTTTTCCCTTTTTGATTTCTTGTCACTTCTTCTACTTTATCACCTCACTTTTCACTTCCTGTTGTCTACTTCATCGGAGCCTTCCCATAATACTGACATCTCCCTCAGTCCCAGTCCTTGTGAAAACTTAACTTTCTCTTTGTAGTTAAATGCTACTCTTGCTTAATTCTTAAAGGCTAAATTAAACGTGCAAAATAACTTCCTTTTAACACAGACAACAGCAAATTGATGTTGGAATGTCCGTGCAGATATGTAGATATCTAATTTAAGTTGCACGTAATGCAAATGGTTTTGAAACTTGTACATCCTTGATCCCGAGCATCAGGCTGGGCCTAAAGCCTCCCTAATGCATATGCAAGAAGCAGGAAAGATGATGTAGATATACCTGGCCTTACTTATTTGTCCCATTAAAAATGGCCTAGAGGTGGGAATGGTGTAGAAACTGCTGTACAGTCATCATAGCTGAAGAGGATCTGTAGTGAATGATAGTATACTTTGCCATCCAGGAAACCTAACACGATCAGAAGTGATAGGGAGAAAATCCTCTAACATAAATTTAAATGAAGTCAGGAGCCAAAACGTTTTACTCCTGGGTCTTCCACATTTTTTTGCCTTTTAATTTAAATAAGATGAGACCTTCTTAGTGAAATACAAGAGCCTGCCTTATATTGGATAATATATATTTGTATGTGAATTGTAAATCTGCTTGAGGTGTTAGCTGAAAAACAGCTGCCAAGACCTTATGTTATATCTCAGGAGACAAAACAGTTCATTGTAGAAAGCAATCTAGTGCTTCAGTCCTATTGCTTTATCTCTAAATAGCTCCTTGGGAGCTGCTGAGGGGTTGGCACCTGTAAATGCAGGCCCTTAGCTATTAATATTTGTCCAGGATATCTGTATTGACAGTAGAAGCTTTATGGCTGTGCTCTGTATCCAACACTTGGGCTAACATTTCATCTGTCACATGATAGTACTAGCATGGGACCTCTTTGTAAAACATGCTGTTATGTATCCTGGGGTTGTGCAAACAACAGCATCAAACAGTTTCTGATAAAAACTCTGTTGGTGCAGATGGAGTTTGATGAGAAGGAGCTGCGACGGGAGATTAGCTACGCCATCAAGAACATCCATGGTATCAGGCACGTATCATGCACTAAGCAGACCACTGGCTGCATAGCCTTGTAAATACCTCTAGACCTTCCAAATGGAGTTGAAGACTTCAGAGGTACGGTAGGTCCGCCAAAGGGGAGGGATAACTTCCTTGGACTCCCAAGTGGCTTGAATCTGGGAACAGGGACGAAGTAGCTTGCTTCCTGTTCCCATGTGAGTTGCAGAAGCCTAAAAGGTAAAACTGCCTTGGTGACTAGTTACTTTCTCCCTCTCTTTCATTCCTGGGTAGGAAAGGACAGGATTGCAAGCCCATACCACTACTTCATTTAGTTTTAAATGTTGGTTTTCACTTCCTGCTTCCATTCTAACCATTACATAAAACAGTTGCTGGTGCTGAGCACCTCCTCCCCTAGAGATTTGAAGGGAGCGTTAGGGTGCCCATCACCAGGATCCCAGTGGCCCCAGAATGTGAGTTCCAGTGTGTAGGTAGCAAATACAGTTGCATTCTCCTCAGTGGAGGTTAACTTCCTGAAAACACATCTCTGAGACCCTGAGTCATGCTTCCCCTGGGAAGGTGACCGGCCTCTGGTTCCTGTCAGGGGCAGCACTGGTGTCCATCTGGGATCCATTTTGCCCTCAGCACCTGCCTCCTGGGAGGTGCCAAGCATCCCCCATTTTCCAAGGCAGGACTTCTCTGAGGGGTGTGATGCTCCCCCAGCCCTGTGTGTTGGGTTTCAGTGATGGTGGTGCCTGCTCCGAGATGTGTGTGTAACGCTGTGACATTCTCCTTGCCCCTTCTCCCCCCTCCTGCCTTGTCTTGTCCCCTATCCTGGGTGTTTAGAACCGGTCTCTTCACACCCGACATGGCATTTGAGACCATTGTGAAAAAGCAGGTGAAGAAGATTAAAGAGCCTTGCCTGAAATGCGTCGACATGGTTATTTCGGAGTTAATCAATACCGTTAGACAGTGCACCAAGAAGGTAACTGGAGGCAGCATGGAGCTGGCACCTTCCACCCCCTCCCTGGCTGCAGCACAGCATTGTGACTGGGGCAGGGACTTGCCTGCAGCGACACTCGTGTTTCTGACCACCTCCTCAGCATGACTAGACCTGAGCGGTACTAGCCTGGGACGATCCAGCCAACAAGCCAAACAAAAGCACTGTGGAACATGGGCTATGGGCTTGTTCCCAGAAATCTTTACAGCAGAGGGGTGCTGGAGATGTCCGCCCCCCACACCTCCAGTCTGTAGCATGACTCCTGATTCCTCTCCAAGCCAAGGGTATTTCTTATAGGGCCTCATCTGACTTTAAATTTGTTTGCTGGTTTTATTTTCCAAGCCAGAAACTGGGTTTTAAATTATGTCCCCTCTCCTCTGCTAGAAATAGGAGGGTTAATCCCAAACAAGCCTTTACTATCAGGGCAGGGTGCTGCTGGCTGGGTGTATGGGGCTGAACTTTGGAGGCTACTGCAGTTACAGCTGTGGGCTGTATCACAGGGGAATGTTCCTGTGGTGTTTGGCTTGGTTTCTGGTTGGCTTGGTCCATATCCTGTTCTGGAAGAGCAGCGCATGGCTGAGAAGGATCATGTTAAAATGTCAATCTACCTCTGGGTTTCTCCTGCCCTCTCCCTCAAAGAGGGCTTCAAGCTTTGTCCTTTGGGATTCATACTGGTATTTATTGGAGCTGGGGTTAGGAACCTGCCTTAATTCTGCACTCTGGATATGGCAGCTTTTGTTTGAGGCTGGGGCTGAAAAGCAGCAAGATAGGAAGACACATGCCATTCTTCTCAGCCATGGCTTGCTGCTTCAGCCAGGGCTGGGTACTGGTGAAAAGGCACCTGAGTTAGGATGGTAGCTTGGGTACTGGAGACTGGAATCGCCACTGGCTGTTTGGGTGCAGGTAAATGGGCATTGCACGAGGTGTCGGGAGAGTCTGACACCTTCTCCCTGTGAGGGTGGGGAGAGGTGCCCAAGTGGTGATAGCTGCCATCACTTGGAGAAATGCTGAGCCCTTAGGGCCGGGAGCCTCTGTAGAAGGGCTCAGGCATGCAGACACGTGCTTTGCCTCCCAGAGCAGCCTGGGAAAGCAAAGCAGTTGCAGTGAGATATTGCTCAGGTTTCTAGAGTGCTGGAGGAGCTTCCTTTTTCTGTCCTGCTGTTCTCTCTTGGGGTATGTGACTGTGGGGAGCACCCAGAAAATTGCCATTAGAGCCTGGTGACAGGTAAGCACAGGCCCTCAGGCTGCCAAGTATCCAGAGTCACCTGCTAATTGGATCAGAAGGGCATTCCTTTTCAAGCCCTCTGAAGCTTCTCTTGGCTTGTTTTCATCCATCAGTTATTGTTCAAAATCTCCTATTCATTGTCTGTTTGCATCCTTCCCTCCATTTCCCATTCTTCTTCATCATTTCTGTGTTTCTTCTTTTACTGACAAGTCTAGTAGTGAAGAGACCATATGTTCTGACAGCAACAGGTTTCCTAGGTGGTGGGTACAGCAGGGTGGGAAATAAGGGAGGAGAAGAGACCACAGGAATGGAGTAGGGGGTATTGGAGAGGGGGTCTGTGAGGGACCATCTCACAGCTTCAGGATTAGTGTTCCGTTTTAGTTTAGATCCCACTGCTAAGCATTTAATGGCTAACTGCAGTGCTGCTTGCTGTGTTGTGTGCTAGTAGTCATGGTTACAGTTTTCTGTCTGAAGAAACAAAATACTGTCATTCAGGTGGTACCCAGGTACTTGAAGGAACTGGTTTTCTTCTTTGTACAAGGCCCCCTGAGTCTGGTCTTTGAAGCGGTGCACGTAGGGGAAATGGTGTGCACTGAGTTTAGCGGGCTGACTAGACTAGTAGGAATAAGGAATCAAGTCAGAGGGTGTGGAGGAAGCTCTGAAAACGCCTTTGCTTTGATCGGAAGAGGCTGCTTTGGCACCTTGAGAGAGGCCCTTGGGTGAAGCTGAATCCTCTAGTGTACTCTGATCCTCTCTGCTACTTAAAATTCAGGTTACTGGAGGTCCTATAATATGCATTCAAGTATTTTAATAGAGTGATGTAACTTGGGGTCTTGCAGATGTTACCTATGGAGATGAAAGATGAAGTGAAGGGGTAGGTATCTGATTTAAATGGAGTGATGTCTAGTTATAACTAGACCTGGATTAATTGTGAGCTGTAGACACCGCAGGTTTGACTATTAATTGTACCTTTAAAAAAGCAGGATCCCATCCCTGTGTCAAGGGGATGTTGTCCCCTTGAAAGCACTTTCAGAGCAGTTATATGCTGTGCAAAGAGAAGGAACTGATTTTATGGCACAAAAAGCACCCTGGTAAAAGCTCTGAAGTGTTAAAGATGTGCTGGAGAAACTTCTCTGGATGCAGTAATAGCCTTGAATTGGAATAATTTGGCCATATTCTAGTAATTGCAGTTTCTGTGGATTTTCTGTTTCTGTCATAGTAGAGGAACTGAGAATACAAGGCACTTCATATGGTATCAGATAGTATGGAAACTAATACTATGTTATACACTTCAACAGGCCTGTATTGGGCCTGACGCTGCAGGTTAGCTGATGCAGTCCAGATGCTTTGTATAGCTGTGGATGCCCTGTAGCATGTTTGTGTTTCCCTAAACACTGGCTTACCTCTGGTTTTACTGAGAAAGCTAACTGTTGTGGGAATGTTGTGGGAAAGGTGAGTGAGATAAAAGACACTCTGTAAGTGAAGCAGTTATCTTAATCTCTGAAATTGAGACATCCGTTCAGTTCAGTTTTCAGGCCAGCACAAGGTGCAAGTGACAGACCTTTGCAAGTCTTACCTTGGCTCCTGGTCAGGCCTCCTGCACGTGAAATAAGGAAAGCATGAAAGGGGTAACCATGGTGGGAAGGAAAGGGGAATATCTACAGACAAAGGGAAATGAGACATGGTGAGCCTCTAGGAAATAGTCACTTGCTGTGGCAAGCAGCTGTGTTTTAAAATCTGCATAAGCTTGCCTTCAGGAAGAGATCACTTGATCCCTGGGGACTTCCATCCATTCATTTTGCTCTTGACAGCTCACCATTTCACCAGCCAGCTCTTCCTACCTCCTTTCCTCTGCCACTTCCATTTGCCTGTAGACTCTCCCGATACTTGGCAGTGCGCAGGCCCCATAGCAATGCTCACCTGGTTCAATAAGCTAATGGACTGAACCAAAGATCTCACTTCTCATTTTGCCTTGTTTTCTCTTTTCCCTTTTCCTTCCTCCTCTCTCCTTCTTCCTGCTCTTTCTCTGCTTCGCTCTCTTCTTCCCTGTTGCTTCCTCCCACCCTGCCCCTGCCATGCAGAACGGGTCTCTTCACGCCTGACCTCGCTTTTGAAGCCATAGTGAAAAAGCAGGTGCAGAAGTTGAAGGAGCCGAGTCTGAAGTGTGTGGATATGGTAGTGAGTGAGCTCACATCCACCATCAGAAAGTGTAGCGAAAAGGTAAAGAAACCAAAAATACAAAGAAAGGTCAATGCCCACGCCCCTTCCCACACACATTCACGCTGTTTCTCCACACGTACCACAGGAACTCCAGTGAATTTAGTGAGAGAAAATGGGTATAAAGAGGCAGCTAAAGGAGAGCAGCAGTCTGCAGGCATCAGTGCAGTTTAAAAGCAGGCCGAGAGGAGTGGGCACTAGCTGATGGGCTCTTCAGCTGTTAAGTGAGCTGGGATCCAGTGGATTACTTTGTAGGGAGCCCTTTTCCTCTTTCTGGCTCAGTGGCACTCACCTCAGCGTGGATCAAACCCTCTGCAAGCCCTGTTTGCTGTGCCACTGCCTGTGTATTTGGAACTTCTTACTTATTTTCTAATGGGACCCCCTAAAAAAAATAAATCCATATACTCTAGAAAAATATTAAAAAATAAAAAGCCAGAAAAGACCTTATGTTTCCCCCCACAGCACTAGTGGTCTGCAGGCTTCAGCTTGGCTACAGAGCTGTGCTGAGCAGTATCATGAACAATACAACCATCAATTAAAGTCTGAGGTACAAGAGATTCAGTGTCAACAGATTACTGGCCCGAAAGACTTGGGGGGGAGGTAGGGGCTTTTCCATACATTACACCCTTTACATCATTCTCCTGCTGATGCCTCGCTCCATGGACTATGCTCAGTTGAGGTAGTGTAGATATCTTTTTCTTTTTACACTGTAAACAGCAAGAGCCTTAGGCTAGCAGAGGGCAGCAGCAGCTTGCTGAGTGACATGGAAGGTGTCAAATGAATGCTGCTTAGAGGTTGGGGCAGGAGTGGGTTTGTTTCCCAGGCTAGTTTTGTCCAGGAGGGGGCACCACATGCCTCCTGAAAATAAAGGTAGAGTGGCAATTAATTTGTGTGGAACTTAGATGTGAGGGGCCAGAAACAGGTCTGTAGCACAATAGTGGTATACTCCTGGAAATGAGTTGGAAAGGGCTGTTTCACTAGTTATTTTAAGACCTGAAAATTATAATCCTATTCTTGCAGGGTTGTAGCCTGACTCACAATCATACAGCCCAAAACTGGGAAGGAAGGGAGGATAACTGAGTTCAGAGTGAAGTTGAGAGCTAAGCTATTGAGGACTAATTGTACTTAGGAACACAGAGCTCGACTTCTGAGCTCTGTCTGCTGTACTTCTTGCAGAGTGCTGCTGTTGCCAAATAGCTGTGGCAAGGCAGAGTAGCTCCTTTCCAGCTTGTTTCTCTTGTGGGTTTTATTTTGGTGGTTTTGATTTTGTTTACACTGTTTTCTGTATCTGGCAGGAGATGTATCCTGTACGTAGGGGAGGGAGAAGAATCATGAAAACCTCGTGTGTTGATACCCAACAGCTCTATTGGGCAATGTCATTAGAGCAGCTGGCCACCCACTGGCTCTATAGATTTTAATCTGATGTGGTGGAGGACCCCATGGGGTTGTTCAAAGATGATGCAACTGAGATGTATGCTATAAGGAAGTCAATAGTAGCAGTGGCATTGTAGAAAGCTAATGGCTGTAATAAGATTTAGCCTGAGAGGCCAGGGAGATGAATGTTAAAGATGAGACAACTCCTTGAGTGGCTGTATCTAGTGATAGTATTGGAAAATTTGGAAGGAAGGTTTTAATACTATTTAAAGGTGAACGTCTGCACGTAGTGAGAAGACAATCTTGCCTGTATCTCCCTCTGAAAGAGGGAAGAAAGACCAGCAGATCTCTGAAATTGTCATAGACCACTTTAGGTTAGCAGCAAGTCTTAGGTGGTTTCTGATGGTGTGTAAGACGAAGGGTAATAACTGCACAGGGGCATTAACTGATTTGTGGTATTTATCTTGCATGTTATAGCCCTAGCTGCTTCATCTGGACATAAAGCATGTGCTATTAGGGGAGGCAACTGGAAAAGGCTACTTCAGGACTGATGCTAATTGTAAGGTCACGCCCAGTCCAGTGTGCTGTGGATTGATGCAGCCTTTCAGATATCAGAAACAAACCTTTGAACTAAGTCCTGCAAGGCTTCGTGAAAGGAAGAGAGCTTGGGCTAACACCTTTTGAATTAGCTTAACAGTCCTGTAGTCTTGGTTTGTTGCTGTTCTGAACTATTGTGGTGGTGTTTGTGTGCTGTCACAATTATTTCATTTCACCCCAGATGGTGAAGAAATCTTTGTGTGCAGTTGATTAAGTTGCATAGATGGAATAATAGGAGTGTATTAACAAAGAACATAGGAGGCAAACCCATTTGTTCCTCACGTGCTACAGAAGCACAGCTTTCCCTGCATGGAGAGATTTCCAGTTGACTATCTGTTGGCTGTTAGAGTTGAGGACTGAAACAAAGTTAGCCACTAGCAGGCATTCTATACCTGGCCTGATTCTGAGCTTCTTCCAGTTGGTTAAATGGAGAGGAGCTCCAAAATAAACAGAAAGCTGGTGCAAGTATGGAGGCTTGCACATCTAGGATGATAGTGTCCTAGCTAGTGTTTTTCCAGAATCAGGAACCTTCTGTGCCAGGCTGTGCTGCAGCATCTCACAAGTGGAGGGAAGGACTTGCAAGTCAGCATCCTTTTGGCTGAAGGTTGATCTTCAGTGTGCTGGCATGAACTCCTGGAATGTGCAAAGAGGGGAGATAAGGAACATTGGGACAAATTGCTTTTCAAAGAGGGCTGTGAGCTTGTATTTAAAACAGGAAAATCCAGCTAAAACAAGATTGAAAACCCACTTGAGCTGGGATGTGATCCCAGGCTGACAGATGTAGCCCCTCGAAGGGTCCCTGCTCTCCTGTCTTTCAGAGTCGTGGCATTTCTGGGTGCTGTTCGTACTGCTGATGATAATTCCTTGTCCCTCTATGCCATATTGCATGTTCCCTGGTGGATGTCTGTGGCTTGTCAGTGTCACTTTTCTTTGCCTGCCCTTGCTTCTTCTGTGCATGCTTGGGGTTGGAAGCTCCTGCATGGGGACCAATGTTGTCAATTTATTTTTGCACACGAATGTTGCTGGATGACCAAGGTTCTGAATAAACAACAGTGTTTTTTCTTTGCGTGCCTTTGGGATGGGTGGGGGTGGCAGGGAGAGGGTTGATGTGTTTGTTTGACTTTTTTTTAATTTGAAGTAAAGAAGCTGAGACTTGCTTAGAGGTTTTCCAACTTCCTGTTTTCCTCTTTGACATAACTTTCCTGTCAATCCTTTGCCAACCCTCCTTTCACCCAAAGGAAACAGGAAGCTTTGCCTATATGTATCTCTGAAGCAACCAGCTGCCTGAATCATAAAGATCACGGAGAACACCCAGTTTGCATTTTCAAGGCAAGGTGGTGGTGGGGAATGCTGATTTCCACATTTTTTCCTGCTTCTGTAGGGTCATTGGTGTTCAAAACAAACTACACATTTGAAAATAGGCAGTGTTAATACTAGTTCTCAATTTCAGTTCCAGGCAACTGCAATTTGCTTAACTGCAAGGGTGCTGAAAGGGTTTGAGACTATTCGTAGTCAGATGGTAGGAGAGCTGTTGCTGGTTAGTGTAAGATCTGGCTTTCAGTAGTGCTGCTGCACACTTTTGAGCCAATCTTTCTAGCTTGAAATAATTGCTTGTTTGAGGGGCCAAGTCAGTTTAAAAAGCTCTTCTAAATTAGAGAAACAAAACTGTAGCACAGATAACAGGCAAAGGACTCTTAAATATACCCCCTCGATGGGGGGTATAACAGACTGATGCTAGGAAATGCTGTTTGCTGTTGCAGTCAAGAGTAACTAAAACAAACAAAAAAAAGGGGCGGGAGGGATAGTTTCACAGGGGAGATAGGTGAAGATTTAAAAATCTAAACCCTGGGGATGGAAAATCCATTTTTTGGCCATGCTGAACCTGAACCTAGTGGCATACAGGTACTGTTATTGAAATCAGTAGAGGCTTATGAACTACAGGCAAGTAGGTAGAAACTGCATGAAAGAGTGCTTTAAGGTGTTCATTTTGGAAGGGTGTCTCACGTATGATCTCAGGATACTTTTCTCTTGAATCACAGCCAGTGAAGTCCTCGCACTTTTTTCTCAGTGCACTCAGGAATGAATTCCTTCCTCAGTCAAGTTCAAAGAAATTGTAGTATAGGTTGCCATGTGAATATAGACTTCAGCTATGTAATCCTGCCCTGATGCAGGTAGAGAGCAGGTAGGAGCAGCACCTGCATGCCCAGAGTGCAGCATTCCTTGGAGATATGCCCCCTTGAGTCAGTCAGGTCCTTAATCAGTCAGGTCTTCTGTCTCTACTTGCAAGTGTTGATGGAGAGGGCTAAGTTCTTTCTTTTAACACCTCAGCAAATGGGGATTAAACCCCATTTTTCCCAGGGGACTTCTCATAAGATTTAGCAGGCTGCAGCAATGGGCCATTTGTCTACTTAGCCAGTGAGATATTGAACATCTAGAACAATTGTTTAACAACAAAAAGTGATATCTGGCGTTCACATCTGGGGTTGGACAGGAGCCTTATGCCGGGGAGAGTATGGTGGGTTTGGAGCAGGTCTTCCGTGACACAAAGGTTGCTGTAAGAGTGAGAAGGACTATTCTTTGAAGCCCAAAGCAAGAAGGAATGAACTCTGTCCTTGGCAGACTTCCAGGATCTTGGAAAATCTGTCTGCAAGTCCAGCTTCCCAGAACTTCCCTTAGAAAAAAAAAAAATGATTGCAGGGTGTACATGTGCATGCATACATGCAGGGGGCTGTTCCCCCGCGCCTTTATACCTCCCTTTCCCATGTGCACGTGTTTTCTCTCTCCTGCAGCTCAGCCAGTACCCTCATCTGCGTGAGGAGATGGAGAGGATTGTTACTACCCACATCCGTGAGCGAGAAGGCAGGACCAAAGATCAGGTAGGTGATCAGGAGCGTGTGCAAGTGGGGAGATGATGTGGGGTGGAGGATGGTGTAGGCTAGAGGAGCCTGAGCCAAACTCTGAGCCAAGGGGTGTCTGGCAGCAGAGGGCTGATCAGATGAACTATATAAAAGGCTCTCTCTGTGCCTGATTAATACAATGTCAGTCACCTAATGTCTGTCTTGTGCTGTCTGTGCCTCTGTTTGGCAGGTCATGCTTCTAATAGACATTGAGCTGGCTTACATGAATACAAACCACGAGGATTTCATTGGCTTTGCCAAGTAAGCAGTGATATCTTGTCCCTCTTAATGCGTTTCCTGTGGCTCTCTCCTATAGCTGCTCCAGTAAATGTTTTTCAGAAGCAGCAGTGCAGGTGCTGCCCCAAAGTATGTCTTTACTGTCAGTATTGTTTCCCTTTTCAATGGCTTTGTATTGCAAGGCTGGGGAGGAGAATTAGGGATGCTTGTAAGGGGGAGTTAGAGCATTATGTCAAGCTGTGGAGGGTTTGTGACTCAAGTGTGGGACTGAGAAGATGAGTAGACCAAGGCTGAGAGAGCAGGTTGAGGTAGATTGGGGTATCTAAACTTGGAATTTAGTGGTGAGAGGCCTCAATTCATTGTAACAGCTATCTGATGGGAGCAGGATTCAGGTGATGAAGAAGAGTCTGAGGGGTTTTGAATGTCTCCACTGTTGTTTGCAGTGCGCAGCAGAGGAGCAGCCAGATGAGCAAGAAGAAGGCAGCTGGGAACCAGGTAGGCCAAGTTTCTATCTCCTTCACTGCTGCAAGAAGGATTTGTTTGTTACCTGGAAGCTGCCAGGTGGACAAGCACTGGGCTAAATGCAGCGGTGCTCCAAGTTGTGGCTTTTTGTTTTTTATATTGATCAAGCTCTGTTTGTACCTGGAGCATAGCATTTGAGGCTCACTGCAGTCAGAAAGAACCAAGTGTAGCAACAACAGAAGGCAAGTGTCATAGAGAGAAATGGATGTTTGGTAATCAAGATCTAGCCTTTTATGGCCAGAAGGGGTACACCACCTCATGTAAGCTCATTACTTGCTGTCTGGTCTTTCTTTTCTGGTAGAAATCACTATTAATGTTGTTAATGTACATTCCTGGGTTTTCAGCCCCTTTGCTAGCTGTGCCAGCTCTTTTGCTGAAGTGAGGTAGTACAGAACACTTGGGATCTTGTAGATAATCACATTTGAGCCACTTACCAATAAACTCTCACTTTGAGTCCAATTATTGTTAGGTCTGCCACAAGACAGACTTGTCATGCCCGGTTGTCTTTCCCATCAGTGGTACCCACTTTCTGGAAAGGGATTTCAAGAGTTCGTGGGCACTCAGATGGAAAATGTTGCTGGAAATACTTAACCCCCCTGCACAGGGAGACAGTTATGTATAGCCATGGCTGCACTGGTTATATATGAGAACATCTCCATTGGGAGAAGACTGCAGTGGAGGGGAGGAGTCTGCTTATTCCTTCAGGAACTGTAAGGATTGCACATCCAATTAAAAAGGAGCTAATAACACCTTCCAGATTTGCTAGGAAAATGACAAGGCTATCTAGGCTAGAAGATCCTGTAGAAACAAAGCTGTACAAGCAGTTTCACAGAGAATAAAAGCAAATGCTTTCAGTTAATCTTTTTAAAGACCTTCATTCCTAACATCAATTTGCTTCAGAACACGTATAATCGCCTTTCCCTGCACACAAACATGCAGACTGTTTCAGTGTTGTTGGCAGGTAGGTCTTCAGACTGAACTGCCCAACCATCCACTTTATGGGATCTCGGAGCGGCTGTAGGGAGCCTCAAACTCTGTGGTATACCTTGCTGAAGAGCTGACTGCAAAAGAGCAGAAAGGGCAAGCTTTGGACCAACCTGTAAAGTGCCTGGGCTTTTCCCTTTAGCAAGTTTTATTTTGGGATGGGGGTTACTTTTGTTAATGCCTGGAGTAGAAGATTTGGGTTCCAATTTATTTTTTGAGCCTCTCTTCTCCTGCTCCAGCTTTCCTAGTAACAATCTCTCCTCTCTTTGCTCCTCTCCTGCTCTCTGCTCTGCTGCTGTTGCTATGGTTCCCCTTTGCAGGATGAGATCCTGGTGAGTAGAAGGCCACTCAGCAGGGTGTGCTAATGAACATTAATGTTGCATCTGGGAAGGCAAGAACAGTGCACAGGCAAATTATTCCCTCTGCTGCTGAATGGGGAGAGGAAGGCAGCTGGCACTAGGCACAGGTGAAGCATAAATGAGGTGAAAAGGTAGTATGTCGAGGAAAATCATAGGGTTGCTGGCACATCTGAGTGGGTGGAAATAAAAAGCAGCAATCCAGAGTTCTGGAGTTCTGTTTCACTGCCCTCTCCTGTCCACAGAGAGAATAGGACTATCTCAGGTTTATCAGTGGGCATGAGGTGAAGATCCAATGCTCCAATGTTTACCTTTATAGGTCAAATTGGCAGGTGAGAGGATTGTGCTGTTCACACAGTGGAACTTCCTAGTGTGCAGTGCAGTCATTTTCAACAAGCAAGCCATTCAACAAGGTACACACAGTGCATGCAGAAGTATCTGGGTGTTAACAGCGCAGTAAGACATAAAAGCTAATGCCTTAAGCTGATGCATACTTGTATTTGATTATTGAGTGTGAGGCTCTAAAGCAGCACATGGTGAATTGGAGTTCCACAGAGAATAACAGCTTGGCTTCTCAACAGACTAACATACAGGAACTTGCATTGCTCTCAGTTAATGACTACTCAAATACATGGGTATGCTAAAGTCCAGCCTACTAATTCCAGATGCACCATTTTGTTCTCGTACTTAGTGTATCCTTGTTATTAAACTCAATTCCTAGAGTTGTTTGCCCATCTCTTCCTCTTGAACTGGTTTCCCACACCCCTGAGTTGGGTGAAGCACACCCCACATGCAGTGTGCCAAAAGGTGCACTGCTGCATTGCTTTTCTCTGGGCATGGTCTTTTCTGGGTGTGTTGCTGTGACCTGGTACTTCTGTAGTTGTGCCAGTGTCCAAGGCGCTCTCAGTGCAGTTCTTCCTGTATCTCTTTCCCTTGGCAGAAGATATAAGGCACAGCCAGGTTCCTTCCTGCATCCTTTTTGTGCTATTCCTGGCCCTTTTGAGACAAACCTTCACTGGCCAGTTGAGTGGGGGGCTCTTTTGGCAGCAGCAGAGAGCACGGTGTTCCTTGTCTTTCCGTATGATTCTGTGTGTAGGGGTACCCTCTGCTCTTTCCTCTGTCACCTAAGGCCGGCTCTTAGGCATCTTATTAATGCTTATTGCTTCCAACCCCTTAGGTCATCCGAAAGGGCTGGCTCACCATCAACAATATTGGGATCATGAAGGGTGGCTCCAAGGAGTACTGGTTTGTCCTGACAGCGGAGAACCTCTCCTGGTATAAGGACGATGAGGTGAGTAGCTTGCTCAGACTTGAGTCTTGGGTATCTGTTGAGGATTAGGCCTTCAGCTCTTGCTACTCCAGGTGTGCCTTCTGAGTACTGTCTGCAGCTTGTGATATAAGCAGAAGCCATCCTTGGGCCTGGTTACCAGCAGTCTTAGTACTGCTGAGCACTTCCGAATTGGTCTGGCCTTCCTGATGCACAGGGAGTAACCTGTGCCTGAAGCCCTGGCGCAATGGAAAGTTGACAGACACTGGGAATTAATCTGATCTTTTTTGGCTTCCTGTCACAGTTATATTCAAGAGTGAAGTGTTAGTCCAAGGTCTGGACTTTTGGGTATTTGTGGGGCAACCATGGTGAGTTTTCTGAAGGAGCGTGGCAGAGATCTTCACACGTCTCTTCTGGTTACAAAGAAAGCTGTCACCTGTCTGTGCACAGCAACAGGAGCTGTAGAGCTGAAGGGGCAGCTCAAATGCTGGTTCCTTCTGACTTTTGGTAAAGTAACCTCTCCAGGATTCAGTTGCTAAGCCTGTGAAGCAAGAATGTCTCATGGTTCTATATTGAACATACCACTTACTCTGTATTCGTAAAATTCTCAGTTGTGAATGGTTGGAGTACTGCTGATTGAAATAGCAATGTGTAGAATATCACTGAGAGTAACATGGACCTACTCTGTAGAGCTGCTTAAGTGTTGAATATTAAGAATCGTGCCAGATGAAATTGGCATTGTCAAGTGTGCTGCCTCCTCTGCAAGACAAAGGTAGATAATTGTTGTCTTTGATTATACTGAGTAGAGAAAAGAATAAAGGAATAGTTGGATGCTTTTGATAAGGATGTAATCACAAGAGTTAGCCCCACTCAGTGTGCTGGGAGATGAAGAATGCCTGCTACGGTGTAGTCATGCGTTTGAGTTGATCAGGGTTTCTGATAGCAAACTGCTGTCCCTTACTCTGTCTTTTGTCACTCAGGTGTTTTGAGGCACACAGTGTGCCTGGGAGCTGTAGCTGAGCCTGGGTTTTTGTCTAGTTGAGATCAGTGGGTCTGTTTCATTCTCAGCAGGTGGAAGTGATGACAAATATGGTGATGAATCAGCCTCTAAATATCGCTTTCTGCATGGAGACTGCTATAGTGCTGCTATGGATGAACAGGCAGAGATTTCATAATTGAAGAGCTGGGCATTAGATGTCTTTTTGCTAAACCAGTGTGTCTCTGCTCTAAGACTCCTTACCTCTGTATTCAGAGTTGCTTGTGGAGGCTTCACTTTCCTCCAGGTTACATACGCTGATTGGGTGGTTATAAACACCAAGTAGTTTAATCAAAGCCAACTGCTACATCTGTATTGCAGAGATGATCAGAACTCCTTGTTTTTCCCCTGGGGAGTGGGAGGGAGGACTGTAGCATAAACTCATGATAGATTCCAGTTGCATGGGATGGGGATTGGACCCCTCTTCCCTCCCGAGGGAGTGCAACCTAGGGGGTCAATAGCAACTGGAGGTCTGTACCATTTCCCTTCTCCACAGCAAGAGGTAGGGTTGCCTAATTAAAGCAATCCCCTGCCGGCCTGGGTCCCTTAAATGCAGGAGAGGCAGTGCTGACAAAGTCTGAGCAGTTCCTGAGAAAGGAGCCTTTGTTTTTAGCTGAGCAGGAGCAGAGGGGAAAGAAGCATGCTTTTGATTCCTCCCCAGGTTCAGCTCTTTGATCACTGGCTGTCTGGGGGGAAAGAAAGAAAGCAGCTTCCACCTGGACTCCGTAGCAGAGCGAAGATAAAAGTTTGTGTTTCAGTGGCAGCTTGGAGAGCCTTGAACATGGGAATTCCCATCCCAAACCTCAGTCTTGTGTGTAGCTGGCTCCATCCTGTAGGGCTGTCTGCAGTGCATGGCCCTCTGTCAGACAGGGTTATCTCTGTGTGCCCGTCCAGATCTCTGCTTCCCCACTAATGCAGAAGCAGGAGGACCCATGTCCTGTATGGTTCCTGAAATATTCTCATGTTGTTGTGTTTTTTTTTTTTTAAGGCTGTACACAATGATCTTTCTTCACTTCAGCTTTTTGAGGAAGGGGGAGGCTTTGCCTGCCCAGCTCTGTGCTTCTGCAGGCTCGCTGATCCCAGTTCCCCTGTGCTCTGGCAGCTTTCCAGAGGACACGAGAAGGGAGATGAATCTGTCATGTGCATATAGAAGTGCTGGTGGCAGGGCTGTGGGTGGCAATGGGGGAAGGAGCAGGGTGAAATGGTGTGGTGGGGTCAGGGGAAAGGCTAAGCTAGCAGGGCGTTGGGGGGAGCAGGGGCGCAGCCTCTCCCTGCCCTGTTTTGCAAGCCAGGACCCAGAGTCTGAGGAATGGAGACATCTGGACCCCATTAGTGAAATACCAGGCTTTCCGCAATGCTGGTTTGTTTTTCCTCTGCCTCTGAAGAAAGGAATTGAAACTTAAAATGTCTTAAAGGGCCCAGCATCACATGTTAGCAGGGATATGGCTGTTGATGCTCTGGAGGGGCCTGAAGGAGTGCTGGGGAATGGGAGGGGAAGGAAAGAGCGGGCCAGGCGGGGGTGGAAAGTTGGCTCCCCACTCTGCTCCTCTGCCAAGAGCATTTCTGTGTGTGTGTGTGTGCTCCTGGGCTCTCTGTTTTCCTTCCTGTCTCCTCTCAATGAGTCAAATGCTGGCCTTATGGAGAGTGGCCCCACAGAAAGCTGGCCTCCCAAGACCTGGAGACCCTCCTGAGGTACCTGCACCTCCTGAACGCTGGGGGATTATGCTGCAGGCCAGCCATGGGAGGCAGAGAGGAGCGTGCTCTGGCTGCTGGCAATGCAGAACATGATTTCCCTGCTCAGGGAAGCCACAGTGTCCCCAGGGCCAAAGCAGCAGCGCAGCACCACAGCACACTGACGAGCACTGTAGTGGACACGCTTCAAGGACTTGATTCAAATAGTGCTGCCTGAATCCTTTATGAAATCCTCAGTGCCTGCTTCTCCACAGGGATTTCCCTCTGGCTGCAAAAGAGGGGCTGTGAGCTGTGCTGTGAGCTTTTGGTGATGAGGACCCTTTAGGCAAGATGCACTGAGCCCTGTGCTTGGTGGTTCCTATTCATAAAGCTCCCTGCCTGCTGGAGGGGACCTCTGTGCTCTCCGCTCTGCAAGAGCGACTGCCACTGCATGCAGGAGTGTGGGCAGATAGGTGGATGGATGTACCTGCTGTTCCTTTGGCAGTTTGTGTGAATGTACAATACAGATGGGACCTTCTGTCCTTGGGTAAATCATGTACTAGAAATTTGGGGTTTGTAGTAGCAGTTGACTACATGAGAAGAATATGGCCTTGCTTGTGTAGAAGTACTGGTGAGCTGCATGCAGTAGCAGTGCCTTTTAATTTCTGTGTGCAAAGTTCTAGGTGCTTTCAGGTGCATGTGTGGGGATGCTACATAATCTTATGCATCATGTTGATTTCTGCTGCGTCAGTTGTGCTTGGGCTTTCTTTTTGCTTTCCCTCTTGCTTAAAGTACAAAGGTACTCTCCCATGTCCTGGGGAAAATGTGACCTTATTGACAGCCATTAGATAGCTGCTTATTCTGTACCTGTCAGCATCTTGTATCCAATTCTAGCTTAAAAATAAACACATTAATCAATACTGAAGTTGTTCCCCTGCTATGCATGCATGCAGCCCCCACCTGCACCGTCCCCCCTGCCACCAGCAGTCTGTCCTTGAGGCCCAGCTCAGCTGGCAGAAATCCTTTTGTCTCTGTGCTGATCCCCACAAGTCATCACAAGCTTGTAATGAGATGGTGACTGACAATCCAGCTGCAGCCTGGTTTTTGTACCAAGTTTGTTCAAAGGCCATAGGAGCAGGTCTGCTCTGAGGTGCTTCCTCTCCTATTTTCAGGTGCTCTCTGAAACATGTTCCTTCTCTTTACATCATCTGTGGAACTCTTTCATTCATTATTTTCTTCTCAAGTGCATATTTTCTCCTGGGTAACGCTTAACACTTTATTCTTTTCTGTTACTCAGTCCTTACTTATGCTTTCACTCACTGTTTCTTTTCTTTCTTTTCCAGACAAACATCAAAGCAAACAACTTCCAGAACATCCAAACCTCCAACTCTCAATCCTTTTTCTTTTGTAAATGACCAACATTCTTTAAGATGTGAAATCCCCTCTCTCCAGACACCTTTCTCTGTTTGATCATGCCTTCTCAGGTAGCAAAGTGCAATGCAGTTGTAACTCCACCAGGCCCTTAGGTTTATCTCTGTATTTTATGGCGAAGCTTGTTATGTAAAACACAAGCAATCCTGAATGCAGCCACCCCTGGGACAAGTGCGTGAAGCTGAAAGAAGGGGGGTGAAGGAGGGAGAAGGAATAAGAAGGATGTGAGTAGGCTGGTGAAGAGGCAGGTAAAAGTGATCAAGCATGGCTTCAAAGGGTGTTATCCTCCCAGGCTGAGGGATGGGTGAACTTTGCATGCAGCTGTTCCCGCAGCCCACCACCCTCTCCAAGCATGTCCCTCTGCCGTGCAGGTGTTGCCGTCCCCGTGCAGCACTGGCAGTGTGTGGTGTATCCCAGCACAGCCTAACCAATGTGCAGACTACTGTACAATCTCGTAGTCCTGAACAGGTAGTCTGAACACTGGGCAGACGGAGTGGAGCCTCTGCGATCTGCTCTCCGGCTCTCAGCAGCTCATTAGTCCTTCCCCTCCCTGCCTTTGGGATGGGGCTTTGGGGGCAGAGATGGGGTGAAAGAAGGTCCAAGTCCTGACTGAAGAAGCATCCTCTTCTGGCAGCTGAGAAGAGATGTTGCTCCCTGCGTGTTTCCAATTCAGAGCAAGCTTCCAAGCCCCTTCTTGCAGTGCCGGTGTCAGAAGGCTGGTACCTGGTTTCCACCTGGGGTTTGCTGCACCTTTTTTAGAAAGAGGAGGAAAAAAAATTCAATTACTGCAGTTCATGGAGGAAACTTGAAGTTTTGGCTGCCACCTAGGTGTGCAGAATTTGTTGCTTCATTCAACCCCTCTTCTCCCCCTAATATATCTGGCACAAGAGTTAGTGAAGCTGGTTGGGAGGACTCCCAGGCCCCATGCACCATCTCCTCCTGCCCAGCCCTGTCCTGTAGATCAACCCCTTTGCCTGAAGTCCGGAGTAAAGCTCAAGCAAGATCAGCCTTTGCTTCCAAGCCCTCAAAAGGGTCCTTTGACCCACCTTGGCCAGTTGCCTTTTGCAGCTCGCCTCCAGCTACTGCAGCAGCAATCCATACCCCGTCTTTCTCCCCCCACCACGTCTGGCATTGCCGAGCCTCCCTCCCTCTTGTAGTTTTCGCTCCCTCCCTTCTTGCTTCCCTTCTGTCCTTCTGCCTCAATTGACGTGGCAGTGGAAAGCTAACTAGACTCGAGGGAGGAGCTTGCTGGCTGC